>NW_027184071.1:354167-708334 GCF_041296385.1 Aphelocoma coerulescens
GGAACAGGACAACAGTTAGCATGCGTCTGGATGCAAAGTGGGGTTATTTTTCCATGGGTTTTTGCTTAACTTATAACTTTTTCCCACAGGTTTGTTTTTTTTTTTAAAAGCTCCTCATGATCCAGCAGGTCCAGAGCAGACTTCAGAGTCTTCTGGGACACTCCGTTGCATCCGCAGTTGTCCCACTGGAAGCAAAGCAGCTTAGTTTGAATAAAGAGGCGCATTATTTTAATTATTATTAATTAAATGTCATTAATCTTTATATCTCACTCTCTCTAGAGGGAGATATAAAGAAATTGATGTGGTTTCCTTTCCAGTTCCCAAATTACTATGGAGCTACAGTGCTTTCCACAAGTTCTCCTTTTATTATGCCCCACAAAAAACGTCTTGAAATGATTTAACTCCCATGGCAGTCATCATTTGCTTTTGTTATATATTTCCAGATAGTGATGTTGTCTCATGCTGGAGAAATCATGAGGAAAGGGGGACCTGGAAATTGCACAGTTGCAGGGCTGGATTTGCTGAATGCAGTCTGTGGGTTTCTGTTTGTGAATTTTCCTTGCCTGCCAAATTTGTTTGAAAGACCACTGTGCTTGCTTGCTAAAAGCTCATGATCTTGCAGTAAAAAAGATCACATTGAACAGGTTAAATTCTTAGATACAACCAAAGAAAGGAATAAAATTTACTCCTTAAGAGAAAAGCAACACCTGCTGTTGTATGGCTACAATTACATAAGTACCTTAAACCTGGGCTCTTGAGTTTCAGGACCTGGGTTTGGAGTGAACCTGTCCCTAAAATTTTGACTGTCCCCCTTTGAACAACTTGTGCTGAACTCTTTCAAATTGCCCCTAAAAGAAGGAAGATGTTTGGTGCTAAGGAGTCTCCAGAAAGAGTAATCATTTCCAATGGAAACACTTGAAAAATCAGAGCGACCTGCTTTGCTGTTTTGGTGTTGGACTCAGACCAAATTTCCAACCCATCCTGACACAGGACCAGAAAATCTGCACCACTTCCCTGGTTGTCCTGGGATCCTTTCCACCCTAGGCCATGCCAGTGGAAATATATGTACATATAAAAGGGAAAACCGTTCACTTTAGAAGTGGATCAGACACTGCCTGTGCTTCTTGATTTAAAGAACATAGTAGGGGAAAAAAAACCAAACCCAAACAACGACCCAAGCAATTTTTTTCAAACTTGGCAGTAAACTATTAGACTGAATCAGCACAACTACCACAGATTTAGTTCTAATGAGAGTGAAGTAAGCAGAGGCAGAGAAGTCATGCTTTCAATACATGCAGTGTAAGGAGGAGAAGTGATCTCATTGGTTAAATATA
This sequence comes from Aphelocoma coerulescens, assembly GCF_041296385.1. Lineage (NCBI taxonomy): Eukaryota > Metazoa > Chordata > Aves > Passeriformes > Corvidae > Aphelocoma > Aphelocoma coerulescens. The sequence goes on from NW_027184071.1 coordinate 355,502, forward strand.
ATACAGAAATATAATTAAAATATAGGAAAACGGGCTCTTAATTATTTTTAAATTTTTTTTTTTTTTTTTTTTTTATTTTTTTTTTTTTTTTTTTTTTTTACAGTGTGGCAGCACATTTTCTGGATAGAAGCTACATGATCTTAGGAATTATTATCAACAATGAATTGTATTTCATAGCTAACAGAAATGCTGCGGTCTGTGCTGCTGGACCTCATTCCCAGTTCATTGCATTGGTTTCTCTCATCATTACCAAAAAAAGCTAAACTTGGAATAAACCATTGTGTACTGATTTTTTCAGCAGGGCACATCAATTTGATAACAAGGGAATGAAGCAAAAAATATGGAGAAATTAGAACATAACAATGTGACTGACTTAGATGATGTGGGAAATTTATGATGCAATAGTTGGAGGCAACTGAATGTCACTCAAATTGTTTAAAGCACAGCATTAAATCTGTTGAATTCAGAGCAATTTTAGCAAGCCTAAAAGAAACCTCAGCAGAATAATAAAGAATCTATTGAGCTATGAATTGGATTCTCAGTCTCACAGGAGCTTCTGATGCTCACTGTAGCACCAACTGCAGTGAAATTCAAATTGTAATGTCAGAGTACCCAGGTTGTGAGCTGTTGTGGTTTTTGATGTCCAGTGAGTAACTGCAGACTATTAACTTGGCTTTTCCCTTGTTAATCATCCCAGTCACCACTCCCAGGAGACATAGACATTATTTCTTTCCCTAATTCCAAGAACACTTGTGAAAAGGAAGGTAATAAAACCCCTGAAACTGTCAGAATGTCTAATATGGACATTTCATAGGAAAAATATAAATAAAAGAATCACTTGTGTCCATGTTGTCCTTGCCATCCCTCATAACAGACTACAATGGGATGGATTGTGTACTCTGTATTTCACAAAGTATCTTCAGTGAATGAAAACTAGCACCCTGCATACCACCAAACATCTGCAAACAAGCCCAGGAAAACAAAGAAGGCTCTCAGGGTCCTGGGTGATAACTTTGATGTGTTTTGGATTTTTGAAAGAAGTGTTTGTCCAGAGCAGGATGAGGACTGCACAGACGTAATGCAGCTGCGAATTTCCAGGGAGGTTTGATGCATTGCAGTTGTAGGCTGGAGAGCAGAACAAGGTGGTGCCACAGAGATCAAGATTAAAGGTCTTGGAGCTGTTTAGTTTGGCTGGGATTCATTGCCAACATGAATGAATACTTCTGTTTATTTTACCACTTCTAGCTATGCTCTGTTTATGGCTCTAATATTTCACTAACATTATTTCCTCCCTTCTCTTCAACTCTCCTTCCCATCCTCTTCTTTTACTTCCTTTCTCTTTAACAGCTCACAGGGCACTTTTTCCATTTACTCTCATTTCCCAAGCACTACCTTTGCCATTTTCTGTCACAGCAGAATCTCTAAGTTGATAAAGTGATCTCGTGTATGAGGTCAAATTACAGCAGACAGAGTAAAAACTGTTCAAGTCAGGGGTTAGTGAATGAAACTCTTTCTCAGCTCATAAATAAAATATTATGACAGTTTTTGGGTTGGCTTTCCCCCCTCCCCACAGTTTAGTGTGATATACTCTAAATGTCACTTGGGGGAGAATTCAGTACAGGCAGCAGTATTCCCCTGGTGTTCCCTCACTCTGGGACAGAAAGTTCAGCACTGGAGTCAATTTCCACACTATTATGTGTTGGCAGCCTCATCAAAATCAATGCAATTCCATCCATAATTGTTAAAAGTGAATTGAATTACCATGGAGTCAACTGCTCTTAAAGTGCAGATTAGTGCTCACATCTTCAAATTTTATACCTGAGAGATGAACAGTTAGAGATTGACAGTTTCTATGGCAACAGCTAGTTTTTGGTGACTTAATTGCACAAAATTATCAGCTGAACAGAAAATCATCAAGGACACAATGAAAGTCAATAATTAACAAAACTCACAGATTGGGATGCATTCACACAAACTTTTAATTGCATTTCTGAGCACAACATTATTTTAAAGGCATTTTAGCTGTGGAAATTTTAGTAAGAAAAGAATATTAACACATTTTCCTACCTGATACTACTTTTGTGCATGCAAGTGAACTTGGGAAAACAGTTGTCTTCTTGTCTCCAAATGTCTGAATACCAGGAACTTACTTTACCTAGGTTCAAATACGTTCTTGCAAAAGTTTATAACCTGTGCACAAGTGATGTCTTTAGGAGCAGTATATAGTAGGTTTGCTGTGTAGAAACTGAAAAAAGAAAATAAATTATACTTGGCTCAATTTTTGTAGTTGTTTATGTATGTAGAAAGATTTTTTAAATACTTGAAAAGAAAGAAAATTTTGTCATTTTTAATTGTTTTTGTTTTTTCCCTGCCTGTAATGGCATAGTTCCCTACATGAATTATTGGATTTATCTGTCATTGGGAAATCATTCTTAATTTTCATTATGATACAATGACAGTGGTTCTTATAATAAAATACCCTGATTTATATAACAATATAATGGAGAGATTTATATTTAAAGAACAGATAGACACATGGTTTAGGCATTTTGATCACCATAGTCATTAAATGGTGGCAATAACAGACAAGACCTGTGTCTTATCTTGCTGGAAATGCGTTCCTGTTCTCAACTCTTTACCACTTCTGTCTTCACATTCTCATCCCAGAACTTTTCAGATCTGGATCACATGAATTAATAAAGTCTGTACGTCCCTAGGAGACCTATTGCAAGGGGGAATTATTAGTAATATTAGTATAACTCATGTGCAAAGAAGCTGGTAGCATTATAAATGAGTGGTACAGATTTGTATGGTGTGTCTTAATATAGCTTTGATCACCTCTCCCACCTGTTAATGCTCACCAGACACCAGGGATTTATCATTACAGACACAGAGTTGTAAGCAGCTGGTTTGGATTTGACAAATATCAAATTACTTTTGATAATTATGGTGGTTTTTTTACCCAGGGTTCATCAGTGTGCTGTTCCTTGTCCTACTTGTCTGAGAAGGCCAGGTTATCTCCAGTGATTTGTTTGGAAGCTTAATCTCCCTCCTAATTCCCACCTGAATTTTACCAGATTTCTGCTTCTCCTTTAGAACAAAACTCATCTCAGAAAAGCCAGTTCTGCTAAGACAGATGTATCCCACCTGCCCTCGCTGACCCCTCCAGAATTGTTCTTTTCTAGTGAAATTAAAGATGTTTACCTGTAATACGCCTCAGAGCCAAGATTTCAAGAACAGCAGGTCATGCCTCAGAGTGCTTTTCTGAGTGCTTTATTAACCCAATTTCTACAGATCTGTGGCTGACTCAGAAACTTCAGAGAGCCTGCTCTCCTCCTGGTGTGCAGCTCTGGCAGGGAATCAAATTTCCCTAAACTGCTTCTGAATTATTATCATGAACTTTTGCACTCAGCGACTACAATCATTGTAACACAGTCATCATCTGCTGCAGTTAATTATTCAAACCAAATTTGCACATCTGTACTGGCTTTATATAGCTTGGCTTCAGGCAGGTTGGTTGAGAACTGCTGGAGATGGAAAATAGATTTGCTCCAGAAAAGTTGTTTTAAATTGGAATTGAAGAGTCTCTTGCTCTATTTTTCGCCATGTATAATGCATGGCCTGTCAGCACATACTGCATGGCTTTTACTGTCATTTTCTTCTGCACTCATGCAACTGAGAATGAAGCCTAGGAGGGACAAGGCCAAAGTTTTTTGAGCTAAGGAGTCTAATTAGAAAATTAATTTCACAAAGGTGATTATTAAATTAGCTCAGTCTGGATGACCTTTGGACAATGCTAGAAATGTTTTCTTTTCTCAGGAGACTTATGAACCATAAACAGAACAGTTTTTGTAACTTGAAGGAATACTACTGGTGCAACTTTCTTTAACTTGAAGATAAGGTAATATTTCCATCAGGTCCTCTATGGACTTCACCACTATTCACCCATTTTAAATAGTTGTGACTTGGATTTTTTGGTGGTAAGAAACCTTTACCAAATAGATAGAAGACATAGAAATGGGGAGGAGGATGACACAAAGGATATTGCTAACTGGACCAGAGCAAAAAATAACCCAAGAAAAAACAAGATGAAGGCATTACCCAGAATGTAATGATTTGGGTTAAATCTGAGGCCTCCATGAAGTCAAAAAACGGTCACAATTTACAGATAGTTACAGGAATCACCTTTAAAACAAAATCCTGAGACCAATTCTATTCTGAATAACAAAAATACATGATTGATTGGGTTTCTGAAAGGCCCAATACATTCATGTAGTTCACATGAATTGAAAGACAAGACCTGTCTTATATAGATTATTTTGTCAGAGAGCTCAATGTATATAAATTTTTAATCTTTATTCCGTTTCATTTTATTTATTATAACTATTTTATTTTAATACAGGAAACTTTGTTTTCCCATTTTATAAATTTTGAACAGCTTGCATCCTGCTGACTGAGAGGTCTTTATATCATTAATTGTTCCCTCCAAATAAAGTAAATTAGCTTTAAGGACATGTTTTCATTTCACTGTTTGACACTGGACTGGACTTTTGTGAACCATTTTTGTAATAGGTGCTTGGTGAACAGCTGATTTTTGGGGACATGATATTCTTGTACACAGTTTTCAACTGCCTGCCACCTAAAACAACAGCTTTACCCAGCTGAAAAATTGAGCCATCACTGCTGCTAAGTGATACTGCAGTTTTGTAAGTTCTGAATTTCTGTTGTTATGTTTGAAGTGGTTTTGCTTCTGTGTGCTAAAATTTTTAAGAGGGTTTGATCTATGATTGACACGCTTGACATTCCCCAAGCAAGTGGATGATTTTTGGGACTTGAGCTGTGCAGAGCTTATAGCTTTCACAAAACTTGATGTTTTCCAAGCATTACACTACAGGCTGAAGTTTTGACATGTTTTTGGGAGCAAGCAAGCCAAGTGAAATTGGTGGGAAATTATGTTTGTGGGAGGAGAGAAAAGCAGTAAAACCGTACTCCTGCAGTATTGCTTCTACTTTCTTTGAAATTGAAGCAGGTCTAAAGTGCAAACACTTCTCGAATTGTGATAAGTACAGGTTTTGTCTGCACTTAAAATTCTGTAAAGGAAAAACATCAGCGCAGTGTTCATGTCACACCTCACTCTGGTTTCACAGCCATGAAACGGGGCAGATAGGGTTTTTGTGAGGTTTTTTTGTTATCTTCTCTAAGACTTCATGGTTACTTTTATCTCAGATCTAGTAGTGGTGTTTGATGCTTTTTGCAGCTGAAAAAGTGAAAGTTTCCCTTTCCACTGAGCTGCAGTAATTTCTTCCAGGTCAGAAAAGGTCCTGGAAGAGGTTTTTTCCTCTTTGCCAAGGACGACTGGAAATTCACACAACCGTGTCACGTGTGATGCCCAGACAGGAACAAACTCAGACTCCCCTCACCTACAAGTTTAAAGATAAGAAAGGGGAGAACAGCAGCACATGGGCCCAGGGTTGTTTACTGACAGGGGTGGCTGGCAGGGTAAAGCCAGTGAATTACTGCTTTTTTTCAGTCCTTATCTCTCTGCCTGCACTCTGTCAAACTTCTGCTGAACTGAACAAAAGTCATGCCAGTGAATGACCCCTTCTGTGCCTGCAAATTTTGATGTCCAGTAGAGAGTGAGCAGGCTTTGGTAGGCACTGTGATGTCTTCCCCAAATCTGAGCCCAGTGTATAACAGCTATGCTGTATTTTCAAGCACTCACAAAAATGTCTAATGCCAACTTTAATAGCAGTAGTAGTATTACTATTACTATTACTATTACTATTACTATTACTATTACTATTACTATTACTATTACTATTACTATTACTAATTTTGTTATTCAGCTTCAGAGAAATTAAATTCTAAAACTTTTGTGCTAAGGGAAAATGTGCAGGTTTTCTACTTTGTTTCCTCTGTTACGCTCTCCATTCTTCCTGGTGGATATGCTGAGTTTGAGGGCCCACCTTCACCGAGGTAACTGAAGGATCAGGGCTTATCTTGCAGGAAATCGGGAGGTTACAAAATGATTGCAATAATTTGCTCACCTATTCAACAAATAATTATCAATATCATAAGGGAAGAACAGAATTCAGCTGGTCAGATATGATGTCTCTACTACTTTTCTGTCGAGGCATATTGCAATCTCTGAATCCATATGTCCATTTTCTTCTCAAAGCAGTGACAAAATTTAGTGTCCATGTGCATTTTCAATACAGATGAAGTCAATTAATGCAAACTAATGAGGTATTAATTCAGGATTTTGACAAAATTACTGTAATCTGTGCAAATTTTGTTGTGATAAGTGTGTAAGCTACCCACCCTGAGCAGACCACAGGATCAGGACTTTGTAAGGTAGCAAAGTGACATAAAATAAACACAGAAAACTGTCTCGTGTCATCTCACAACCCAGTTAATGCGCTGTCATTAGCAGCACCACAAACAATTAGACTGCTTAAAACTCCAGTGCCTCACTTTAATTAGCTTAATGATTGGATGGGGGTGTACAGTTTTAAATTCATTCAGGTGCTGTTTAGACTAGACGGGAAAATAAGCTTTTATAAATATAAGAAATCTATGAACTGACTAAAACCACAACATTTTCAGAAAGCATTTATGGAAAAGCTTTTCCAATGGAGTTTGATCCCAAACAGGTCAGAATTGATGAGTGTGTCGACAACACCTTGTAGAGCAGTTCTTCACCCACGCCTTAAAAAAACCTTTTTTTGCATCAAGTTCCAGGGCAGTGTGAGACATGAGAGATTTCAACTCTCTGTCAGGCACAGGGAAAAGTGGGAGCAGCAAAGTGTTGAGGAGCTAAAGCCCATCTTTGCCCATCACAGGCTGCCAGCTCATCACGGCCACAGTCCTGCCTTGTAAAGCAGGGAGTGCAATGAGGAAGGGCATGAGGGTGCAGTGGAAAAGTATGGTGAACCAGAACAGCACATTATAAGAGAAGAAATAATTGAAATGAGCATCAAATACTGATATACAGAGATGTCTGTGCAGGCAGAAGGAAAAATACTGTAAGGTTATTACCTGAACACAGGGGCAGTGAAAAGGCTGCTGTCAATCAGTTCAATCAGCTTAGCAAGCAGCTAAATTATAAATATTCCTGAGGTTATAAAGCTGTTGAAAAAAGCAAAACCAAAATGATGGCAGTTATGTGCTTTTCACAGCAAACACCCAATTTATACAAAACAAGGGAAAGAAAAATGACACAAACAAATTGTCTGAGCAGAGATTAAGGGCTTTAAATTTATTTACTGTAGAAACAGAGCACATCCACATGATCACAGGCTATAAATACTTCCAAGTTAATAATGAAAAATGGAATTATTCACCAGCTGTGTTAACAAACAACCCTTGTAGCTTGCAATGAGGAAAAAACCCTCATGTTAAAGATTTATTATAAGCTTCCGAACCTTCTGAAAACTTAGCCATTCCTATTGACAGTGCTGTCCCTTCCTGAAATTATATTTATTGCAGACCTGTAGGCCAGGGAAGGTAGTGTTGCTATCAATAGTAACAGCCTACAGACTATTTTCTGCACTTGGGAGGCCACAGGACCAAGGCACATCAGGTTTCCTTTGTTCCATTTCATCCTGACCTGCCCAGAACTTTGTTAGAACTTGTTTTAACCCTAACAGGGATTTTTCCAGTGGCCAGTTGGCTGTGGCCAATCTGTCTTACTTTTGCCTATCTTTGTACAGTGTAACCACAGTTTCTGGACAAGGTGGAAGTCAGAGGTAGTTATTTTGTGGAGAATGAGGTATTTATTACTCTAGAGCAGTGTAGGGATTTTTGACTGTATGGAGTGGTGCACAGCACTCCAGGCTGGAAGCATGGAGAGCATTGGTGACAGAGGGGAAGTCATGGGGAGAGGTACGACACGTGACAGAGGCTAAATATTAGAAAATATTAAAAAATTTCTCCCCCAAGGTGAATAAAAATAATCACAATGTCAAGGAGGAAAAATAAAGCTCATCCTACTGAAGCAGTACTGCTGTTTTGTGTAACCGAGCTTTTTACATAATAATATTCTTTATTTGATTTTCGTTTATTTTTCTGTAATAATTTAACCTAGGCTCATGAAAATCTTTTCAAATTACCATTAAGACAATAAAGATTTTATTGTTATTATTCATAATAATAATTATTGGCTTTATGTCTGTGTAGTGTTCTCTTTTTGCCCATAACAAGCTTTATGAACATTGATAGCAGAGTAAAATAGACAGTCACTTATTTTAATTCCTTTAGTATCGGGACATGCAATAAAGCAGTTATTTTATGAGAGGAGGGAGTTCTTAAATTACTCACAAATATTCACAGAATGTTCTGAGTTGGAAGGGACCAACCAGGATCAACAAAGTCCAAGCCCCAAGAGTCTCCCCACCATTTCAATTGATTATCAGTGATTAGGGCAGCAAATGAGCCGAGGATATGTTCAATATCTCACCTGCACTTAGAACAGCATTATAAAATGCACAAGGAAGCTTACTCAGGAAAAGAGACTCTCATATGAGAGGGACACATGAGCTGGGATAAATCAGCTTTCCCTGGAGGTGGGACAGGATGCACCAGTTGGGAGCTCGGCCTTGTAGGGTGAACATGACATTGGGGCACAGCTCCTACTTCTATGTCAAATTTCTGAGTCCTGGAATTTCCCCAGAGCTTCAGCATATTTCTGTATCAAACCCACACTTGTTTAGAAATCCTGCAGATTCCAGGAGAGGGCAGGAAGTTTGGGCAGCCGAGCAGTGAGAAGCCTGGGTCTAACCACGAGTGGTGCTGATTTGATCTGTGCACCCTTTCTGCTCTGCTACCTGCCTCTCTAATTCAATTTCCTCAGCCCTAGCCTTCTCATTCTCCCAGTACAGAGAACTCATTTGTTTTCAGCATGAGAAAGCAGGCATTTTTAAATCTAGAGCTGATGGCCTTGAAGCAGATTCCACAGCGCCTTTCGGGGAGCACAGAGCAGCAAAACAATCCAGGACTTTCAGGATGCTTTCTACCTCTCTGTGGTCCAAGCACAAGTTCCTGCTCCCAGGATCATCTGAAACTGGGAGAACAGAACGTGAACAGGATTTATACCCTGCCAATGCTGTGGTTTTTAACAAGAGATTTCCTCTCCCTGACTATCAGTGGCTAGTGCTCTACTGTTTTGGTTTGGTGCACATGTCTGGGATGTCTGGCCTCCAAAATCCCTGCCAGATGAAATGTACAAGAGAATCCTCCATCTACCTCACAGACAGAATAAATTCAGTGTGCTTAGTAAGGGTTGGATCTGCTGAGGAACAACCTGAGGCAGAGTAGCCAGTTTCTTTCATGATGAATAAAAGCTATGGGGATTTTTCAGATTCCAGCCTCAGCCCTACAAACCATGTCCCACACGCTTAGGTGGAGCAATGCCTGATGTGTGGGTCCTGGAGGCACTTTAAAAGGAAAATGCTCTGTGCTGTCATGAGAGAAATTTAGCAAGGTGCACCTAGAAATAAAGCATTATAAGTTTAAAGGTCTGTCAGGATCAGCCAAACAGAGATCTTTTCTGGTTTTAGCTCTGTTTATAACATAACCAAACACTCTGCACTGGGGCAGCAATGTGCTGTTTTCTACAGTACTGTGAAAACAGAGTAGGGCACGCTGGGACTTTATTTAAAATCTGAGTTTATTTCAGTGCTTCCCTGCAAGCAGCATACGACTCTCAGAAAAATCTTGGTCCTGAAACAGCCAGGTGAGCCACCATAGGTCATCACATCCATTGCTCTTTTGCATTGTTGGTACTTCACTGGGTGTCACATCCTTCCCAAGAAGCCACTGGTTCCACTGAGGTGCTGTCAGTTTAACACAAGCTCACAGAAGAAGTTGCTGCAAATCTGGAAGTCCCAGAAAACAATTTTTATCTGTACACATGCTCTTCTTTATTGGTCCTTTGGACCAAAACCAGTTGTCTTCTGGTGCTGTAGTAGCTTTTCTGGTCTCCCTGTAAGCAATGCTCAGCGTCCTGCTGCATAACACTGTGTCACACACAGCCAGCTTCATCTTCACCTGTCTGAATCCTGTCTGATCTCTCTGCTTTTCCTCTAACCCTCCTGATGTGCAGTTCACACAGTGGGAAATGAGTGGGTAGAAAAAAGCACTCAAATGAAAACTAGACCTGGGCAAGAATCTCTGGTGAATTGGGAATGACTCCGCCTCACACTGCTTGATTTTGTCTCCTGTGGAGAAAAGTGTTTCATCTTTAACAGATGCTGGCTACATTCCTGTAAGATTTGACAGCCAAGGGAGAAACTAGACACTGACTTTCTAGAAACTTTTATCTACATGTGAGGTTAATTTTCCTATCCCAGTGAAAAGCTGGACCTGCCAGAGGAAAGAAAATGATCTCTGGGTCACAGTATCAGGATTACAACAGCTTCAGACTCCAGGTGTTGATTTCTGATGGGAACTGGAAGAACTTAAGATGAGTTACAAGATACAGAGGACAGAAATTAAGTGAATTTAGGAAACACACATTGAATGAGAGGTAGAGCTAAAAGGAGACCTTACAGTGGTTATTGGCATCCAAATCCAAATGCAGTTCAGAGGTTCCTTTTGCCAATAACAATAACTGACAGCTGCCTGCAAGAACAGAGTGCTTTCATTTCAAAAAGCAGTTATTTCCTACAGCCAAGGTTAGACTTTCCCACGTGCTCTGGCACTTTCTTATTTCAGGAGCTGAGAACCTGTTCTCCAAGGCTATCAATATATGTTGGAAGGCCATCCAAACCTAGGTATGCCTATCCAAGCCACAGCCTGACTGAAATGCTCATATCATGCCTAACTCCTGGTCTCTTGCTTGCTCTCTTCCCAGTTGGAGGGCTCCTGCATTCCTGAACAGGCAATGGCCAAACTTCACAAGGAAGGTAAGCCTTGCACGAGCCTTCCTGAAGCTCAGTGATTAAGGCTACCTCTGGAGAACGGGGATCTCACTGGCTCTGGAAAAGAAAGCCCCCAGCCAGCATCCCCCAATTGCAAATACTCTGAGCAAGAGCAGTTGTATGAGAGCACTGCAGCTCCACTGACCTGCAGTTACCCTATAAAGGATACCCCAGTGTACTTAGACACCTAGTGCCTAATAGTGCTCCGTTCTGTATCTGATGAGGGAATGAAATTAAGTGTTTATAGGCATTCAGGTACATTCCTATGCTTGGTACCTTTTGCCAGCTGTCCCTAGGCAGTCCCCACCTGAATACACCAGCATGGATCTACACTGCCTGTTCAGGCACTAGAAATAATCATTCTGACCACCCCTCAAGACTGCCTACGGTTCCCCATTCATTTCATCTTTATGCCCAGCTCTTTCAGGGAATGGCTCAGTTGTATTTTTTTAGGCAGTGCAGAACCTACATGAAGGTGTTCAGAGTGCCCATCTCACTGAAATGATAATGTTCCTCTTAAATCTGGTCTGAGGACTCTCAGTGCTCAGTGTGACACAACCTAAAAAGATTAAAATCCTTGTCCTCCTGCCCTTGGGCATTGTCCTCTCTAACTAGCACATTTTTTTCCTGTCAGCTCTGTCCTTTATTTCAGCAAACTCTTTCTCTCTCTTGCAAACCATCTGGCCTTATCTTTGGCTGGAGGTTAAGAAAATTCTTTTGTCTGATGTTGATCAGCCAGCAGGGAATGCTTGCAGCATCAGCTAGCCAGTCTCTACTTTACCTCCCAAGAAAGAAAACAAGAAATTCTCCAAGCCAGCTTCCCACAGCCTGGAGGGCCTGGGATTTACAGCCTGTTTGAACTCTCCCAGATGATAACACATCAGGCTGCTGCAACACCATGCTCAGTGGCTTGTCCAAAGGCACTTCCTCAGACTGATTTATTTGTTCTCTCAACTTCAACAAGGTTTTGTGTTTGTGTCTCTCTTTTCTCTCTCATTTTCCAGACTGTCCCAACTGGACACTTTATGCCACATACCATTCTTGTCCACCTAGCAAAACACATAAAATCTGGGGGGTGGAAATTGGGGTCAGATATATTTGGCATTTCAGGAGGGAAAAGGGGCAGGAATATGCAGAAAGTTTGCCTGAGGAACACCCTGTGTGCTGGTAATAGTAAACTGACTGTCTGCAGATAAAGGAATATATGTCCATGCCTGGAAATGTGACTTTGCAGTCCTCACTTCTGTGTGTTTTATTTAATTGTGATATATGCAGCAGTCATAATAGCTTTGGCACAACATCATTTGTGTCTGAATTAATTGAAACATGCTGTTCAGAAACAATGCAGCCATGGAGTTTGGGAAACACTTGAGATATGCCTTCTGCTCACAGGCTCAGCCTGGCACTACATACAAAGGAGGCAGTGTGTGTTTGTGTGTCTGTGCATGCATATTTACATAAAAATAAATTATCATACAGCCCTTTCCTGCACAGTTCCTGATAATTCTCTCAGTTTTAATGCATTAGCAAAGAAAATGAGGAAATTACTATCAAGGGGTGAAAGGATAAACTGGCACTGCTTTCAACTCAGCAAGGCATCAGGAGGCCCCATCATCTGCACAGTTTAGTTTTGCTTTGACAAACACCACCTCCTCTCCTGGGAGGCTCTTGAAGACACGGTGAGGTTAATACCAGCCTTATCACAAGGAACCAGGACAATAGCTTGGAAGAACAGAAGCAAAGCTAGAATATACTTATGAAGGAAGAAAACTAACTGAAAGGAAGCAAAAAGCTAAAATGCTTTCAAAGAATGATTTTCAGCCAAAAAAAAAAAAAAAAAGAAAAAAAAAAAGGCACACACAGACCCCCACATTACCTTGTTGTAGTACACAATTTGACTCAGAATGCAAGATTCCATGTATTATTGCTGCTGAATTCAAATATATTCTCTTATCTGATAATGGAATCTAGACACAATGGCATAACAGGAGACAGAAAAACAGAAAAACAGAACAGAAGTGTTTTCAGATGTACAGTTTACACTAATTAAGGTTTGTTAAGACTGTTTCTAAAGCCAGTTCTCCATTTTGTGCTTTTGCCAGAAATTGGGGTGGGTGTGCAAAACGAGAGCTAATTTACCTATTGCCAACCTACGAGAGCCCTTCTTTTCTCTTTCACTTCTTCTGCTACTCTATGACCAGTTCTCATGCCCCTGTCTCTGAAACTCCACCTCTAGGTACCAAAAACTGGGAAATTAAAGGACCCTTTCAAATCTAACTGCGGCTTTTAAACACCTCAAAACACCTTTTAATCCCTCTGAGAATTAAACTTCACTCATTCCCATGCAAAACAGCAAAAAAAGTATGGTGTTTTCAGAGCAGAGATTAGAAGAGAGACATTAAGTTGGTTTCTTTTATCAAGTATGAAACTGGACTGGTAACAAAACCCAAAGCTTGAGAATCACCATCTGGATCACTCAGCTATTGAAGAATTCACAGTACCAGAAATCTACTTCTTGCCTCAAGATTCCTAACATTATTTGCTTTCCTGTACTTTTTCAGTAAAGTTCTTATACAACTTCTGCGTATTGATTGAGGTGTTGTATACTTTAAAACAATTTTTTAGCACTGTAACACATTTTGTTTAGTTTGGGGTTTTTTTCTTGCCATATGATCTGCGTAAAGCTATTTTTTCTTTTTTGCTAAACATAAACTCTAAACAAAAATTATTTTCCCTGCCAAAACACTCTTTTCAAGTCAACTGCACTTTTGCATGAGAAAAAGCTGTAGGAGATTGTCCCCATGAACTTTGAATGTCTTTCCAGTCTTAACTGAGAACAGTTCATACCACCTATAAATCTGGCTGCTATGCTGCCTGAATAAAAGCTGCTTTCTTAAATTAAACTGCTGCAGTAGGCAAGCTGCAGAACATTTTAGTTGCTATGCTTCTGTGCATAGTCCCCTCCCTGTAAATCTCACTTCTCTTTCCCCTTCCCCAGTGCTGTGACAAGGCGTTTGTTCAGCATTTCAGCTGCGTGTCAAATGGGAAATATTGGGATTTCCCAGCTGGACCAAGCCCAAGACAATCCAGTCTGGTATTGTGTCTCCAAAAGTGACTGTTTTCATGCAAATGGGAACAATCTGCTAATCACACAATAATTACTCCTGACCTCTAAGAAACTCTGGCTCCAACATCGGCAAAAACGTCACATGATTTCCACTAAATTCATCTCAAGAGAACAAAAACTTTGGTAAATACTCTGAAGTAATTTTGTGGACCTGTGATGTTTTGTCACAGCCTCCTGTGTGAAACAGTTGTTAATTTCTTTATTATCACATTAAAATGTCCCCATTGTTCTTGTGGTTTAGGAGAGCAGAAGTTCCTGGTCTCCCACCTTCAATCCACGTGTTAAGGTCTACATTCTGTTGTTATCTTCTATTATTACTATAATTATTTTATAATCTGTTATTATCTGTATATATCTGCTTCTGTAACAGTATCACTGTATTTACCTATGCCACTGACTCATTTTGTGTTGTTCTAAGAGAATTTATTGCAAGTGCCTTTACCCAAAGCAAACAAATGCACACCCAAAATAAATAATCAAGCCCCAAGATCTTTCATTACAAGTTTTCCATGTTTGGACTAAAAGTGCTAATTAATTGGCCAATATATTGGGCTAATAGCCTAGCTGGATCTGCAGAAAAAAATTATCAGCAAATGTGTGAAAGACCATCAAACACAAAAAAATCCCCTGACATATGAAGCAAATTTAATTTAATACCTTAACATATTGGTGGACTTAGTCTTTTTTCCTCTTCCTTTTTTTTTTTTTTTTGGGCCATGTTTAGAATTTAATTAGTTTGATAAATGCTTCAGTTTCTTTAGTTCACTGCCCTAGTAGGTGCCTGGGAAATGGTTTTTACAAACATAATCACACTTTGTCCAGCTTTTTTTCTTAGTATATGGGGAGGTTGAGACTTTGGGGTGATTTGATTCTGTAGTTACAACTAATTAAATTCTAAAATGTTACACAGCAACTCTGTTGAGTGCACACAGGTTCCTTCCAAGGACCACCTAAAATAGCCTATAATGTTTTCAGAAACTCAACAGACTTTAAATTGTGCTAGATGTTCTGAAAAGAAAGGGCAATGCAAATAGAACACCTATGCTGATGCTGTATTTATTTAGTATTGGGCATACAAAGTCTGGAAAGGTGGGGTTTGGGGTTTTTTTGTCATAATATCTCAACCACTGGGATGTCATTTGCATCTTTAACTTCATGAAAAGGAACAAAAAGCCCAAAAAAGCTTTTTTTGGCTCAGGAACAGGCTGAGCAGTCTGTGGCTGAATGGCACCAGCGTCACAAGTTTTACTTTCATTACAATGTCTTGACAGCAGAAGCACTTCACTACAAATGGATAGAGAAACTAGCAAAGGACAGGACAGAAGCGTGTGCCAGAGTGTTGAAGCACCTGGGTACAGATCACTGCAGGATCTTTCCATTTTAATCAGTTTTTTGGTTTTGGGTTTGCTTTTTGTTTTCTGGAATCTCAACATGCAATAAGCTTTTGATTCTTACAAAGCACTCTTATTTCAATTTTCTTCCTCATGTGAGTATGTGTGTGTGCTTCCTAAGGATATCCATGAGGCCTCCCTCCTAATGACCCCACAGGAATTTCAGTAAGATTTTTTTTTCCCATGACAGAAAAAAAATATCAGCAAGGTAAATGAAGGCAAAGCCCTACCAAGTCAGAGGAACATATGAAGGCACAGAGAACAACACCTTCACTTGACTAAAAAATTCACCACAGATTAATTATAAGAATATGGAGAATATGCTTATTACTTGGTTTGCACAAAAGTGGGTGTTTGTGATCCTCCCCCTTCCCTTCCCTTCCCTTCCCTTCCCTTCCCTTCCCTTCCCTTCCCTTCCCTTCCCTTCCCTTCCCTTCCCTTCCCTTCCCTTCCCTTCCCTTCCCTTCCCTTCCCTTCCCTTCCCTTCCCTTCCCTTCCCTTCCCTTCCCTTCCCTTCCCTTCCCTTCCCTTCCCTTCCCTTCCCTTCCCTTCCCTTCCCTTCCCTTCCCTTCCCTTCCCTTCCCTTCCCTTCCCTTCCCTTCCCTTCCCTTCCCTTCCCTTCCCTTCCCTTCCCTTCCCTTCCCTTCCCTTCCCTTCCCTTCCCTTCCCTTCCCTTCCCTTCCCTTCCCTTCCCTTCCCTTCCCTTCCCTTCCCTCATCCATCTTTAGTATTTTTTACCAGTGGTGATGTGAGGGAGAGCCTGCACACCAACACTGGTGAAATTCAGATTTAGCCTACCTATGGTTTATGACAGTGTTAGTATTTCAGGGTTTTACTGAATGCCTTGTCATTCAGGTTGCTCAAAAACTCAGAAAATTTGGAGGAAAAAAAATGCTACATATAATTGAAATTCAGCTCAGCATCAACTGGATGTGATAAAAAGATCACAGGAGCCGGCATCAAAATGTTCCAGCAGCCAGACAACATTCCGCCTTTGAGGAAACATTTCTGAAATTAAAAGATGTTTTAACAGCAATGACTTTTTTTTTTTTTTTTTTTTTGTGTTCTGCAGGGTGTAAAGTAAGTGTGTTTCAAAATATATTACACAGTCATGCAGCTGTACTGAGGTAAAAAAAAAAAAAAGCAGAGCAGCTCAGGGACAGCTGTGGCAGTGACAGAAACACAAGAAGAAAGGTGGGGATCATGTAACCCACCTCCTCTTCTGAATTCTTCTGACATCATTTCTGACAGGCCTGTGTCTCACTGTGGGAACAGAAGGGTTTACTCGCTGTAGGGAATATTTTGCTCCTTGTGTAGACCTCCCTGTTCAAATATCTAATTTTCTATTATTAGTCTCAGAAAATTTCAGCGTATTAAAATTATGGGAGAAGTTGGGTTTTGGTGTGGGTTTTTGTGGGGTTGGGGAGTGTTTTTTGGTTTTTTTTGAAATAGGGATTTCTTTAAAGTAGAGCTGGGAAAAGGTTTTAAGACACAGGAACTGGTGGGAAGATATTACTGTGTCTATAAACCTCACTAAAATACCAGTGAATGTAATGGACATGTCCTCTTTGACAGGGTAAAACCATAGATAACTTTTGAGGTACAATTATGGCTGTTCTTTGCTGCTGGACAAAACATTTCCTCCTATAGGACCAGGACATTAAGAAAATGCAAAAACTAGGTATTTTAGGAAGCTGGGGAAAAAAAAAAAGACAGTATCCCTTTTGCAGTTATGGACTGTCATTTCATGATTATGAATTCAGATTCAATATTCTGAGCTATTCTAACTACTTTTTCTTATTCCCCATACAACTGCTAGAGCCACAAAAGCAGAATCAGGTTATCCAGCTCCTCCTCCTGGAAGATTGTTCTTCTCCTTCTAAGCATTCCAGTATTGATTACTGTAAGAGGTTCCGGGAAAACGGAATCTCAGCACCTGCAACCCCACTCTTTTGTGAGAAAGGAAGAGAGCAGAAGCAGCAGCTACCATCCCACACGGCACCAGGATGCTGCCAGGGGATGTTCCTGCTGTGCTGGGGGGAGATTCTCCCTGGCTGAAAACTCCATCAGCCCTTAGCACCAGTTCCACAAACAGCTGTGACACGTCCAAGTGTTTTAACCCTCTTGAACTAAACTCCCTGCTTCAGAGAATCGTGCTTATCAACAGTCTGGCTGTGTCTGGTCACAGAGACACTTCAAGAAATTGCAGTGTTTGAATCAACACTGACTCTCTGAAACTGTTTATGCTCTGGATTTAAAGCAGGTGGTGATGCTGTGGTTCATTTTCTTCCTTAGGGCACAGTGGCATCTAGTGGTCCTACACGGAGTGGATGAGGAAAATAAAAAGTATATTAAAAAAAATACTTTTTCCCTTTTCTTCTTTTTCTTTTCTTTTCTCTTTTTTTTCTTTTTTTTTTTTTTTTTTTTTGTCTTTTTGAGAATTTATTTTTACAAGCAATTCTTGCAATTACATGGGTTTGTGAATATATTTACTGTCCTCAAATTTCTTCACTAGAGATCTGAGCAAGTGCTTCAGGAAAGGAACTGGAGCACTTATGTTGTTCAGTGACTTAATTTCAACTCCATTAAAATAATATATTTTCAAGTTGGCTAGAACAGGACTATCACAGCTACACAGATAACTGAGTTTTGGGTTTGTCTAATGACAGCAACTGGAGTGATTGGAAGCTTTAAGTAGCCACATATTTGAGAAATCTGGCACCTAAATTATATATATTGCTACTATATATTCGACTTGAAGAAATCTCACACACCAAAAATCTTCCCATTTTCCTTCCAGGGATTTTTGCTGGCGTTTGTCATGATGGTGAAGGATAAAGAACATTTCTGCTGTTGGAACTAAACAAAAAAAAAAATAGTGGAACCAAACAAGTATTGTGACATTATTACTGGAGAGAGATTTCTAAATATATCTATCCTGCTGAGAAAGTGAGAAGGAAATGTACTCCAAAGCTAATTAGGATCATCCTGTTTTGTTACAGTGAAGGTCTAGGCAGCATTCATGGACATCCTTCTGTGACAGCTTGCTTTGCTAGTGCAGGGCAGAAAAAATAAAAACAGCTGACATAATGAGATTGGCACTGCACACCTGGTGGCTTTAAAATGAATGTCACTGGGAAGCACCAAGGGATCTGCTTTCTTCTGGAAATGAGGATGCAATTCATATTAGTGTTAATCTGAGTTAAGAGAGCACAGCCATGGGAGAAAACACCTCTATAGGTAAAGGGAGGAGTTCTACTCTTTACCACTTAAAAAAAATAATAATAATGAGGAAATCACAAGAAATGAATAACAAGTTTTTTGCTAAAAACAAGTGGTTTTGTGGCTGATGGAAGTGGTGCCATGGGTCTCATCAGTTTCACACACTTTTTTCACTTGCTGTACTTGTGATTCCGTATTCTAGGCTACCAGTGCAGGGGGGAAAGGAAAGAACTTACTGCTGTAGGATACACAACAAAAACAAGGCATCCCTGGTTTAGAGCCTGTTTTGCAGAGCTCTGTGACGACTTTAGCCATCTTAATGCCATATTAAGGCATTTTAAAAAATCCACTAAAACCAGCTATGAGATTCAGAACAAGGCCCTGACAGAGAGTGTAATGCTATAGAATATAATGCACTTCCTGAGTCAAAATAGAAGCTGGAAAATTAATTATTCTTAGAGTGATGAGGAAGAAATCACTGTACTTTGAACATTCTTTCTCAAAAGTACATATATCTTGCGTTCAAGAAAGGTGATTGTTGGCACGTGGCAACACAAGAAGTATTGCTGAAGATGTGTGCTTGTCATGAGTTACAGAGCCACAAAATTATGTCCTTACCTCTTGCCAGCAATACAAAGTGTCCAGCTGTGGGATGAGCAGGTACATGGTGCATTGGGTGAAGAACTGGATGAAGGGCAACTAAGCTTCAATTACAATATTCCCCTGCTGAGACTTCCTGGAAAAAAAACAAACGCAAAAAAAAAGGCAAGAGAATGGAGGGTATGTAGGTCAGAATGCTTTTAGTTAAAAAACAAACAAAGAAGTTTTTAAATAATTATATTTAAAGAAAAATTAAATCAATAAAACCCACTTCAGTGAGAAATTTTGGAAAAGAGAAAGATGCTAACTAAGATTATTATAGGTTACACATAGCAGTTTATTGTGACAGCCAATATTTGAGCAAGAAACTAGGATTTTTTTGAAAACAAAATGCATATTATACCCTATTCCTACCAGAGTACATATGTGAGTGAAAAATTCAAGAAATCAACCATCCACTGACACAACTTCCATGAAAATGGTTTTCAGCTCCAAACAAGACAGATGAATGCCACTCTGCAAACTTCATTCCTGAGACTCCTGCACAAGACTTGACATTGCAAAGCCATGCCCAACCCCATGCAGAGAGAGCAAGGACCAAGCAGACAAGAAAGTACCATAATTTGGCAATTTTTATGAATAGTTAAAAATACAGCACACAGCTGAGAAATCTTATTTGGTAACAGATTTAGATAAAGAATTACATGGTAAATAAAAAGAAAGAAAAAACTCTTTGTCCTATGAGTCTGAGCATTTTACAGTTTTTCAAGCTTTAATTAGGTTGCTCCAAGCTCACAGAAAACAAGCAAACAAACAAAACAAACATTTTTAATTTTGCAGCCTACTGATGTGGATGAGCCATGCTAAAACCTAATTAAAATAAATGATGCTCTCCAAGCTCATCATCATGTCTAGCTGAAATGAATAAAACATGGTGTGCAACACCGAGAAACATTAAAATCAGACTGAGTGAGAGCCAGGACAAGGAGATTTTTGCATTGCCACAGGGCCATACACTGGAAAGCACCTTCCTCTCCTGAAGGAAACCTCCATGTGTTCACATAACAACAATCATTTGTGTGATGGTTCTCTCTTTCCTTCATGGTAATAAATCTGTATCTGGTAGCCCCAAATCCATGGGAATAAAGATCATTCAAAGACAGTGGAGAATATACTTCCGTAAGTTTTACTGTTAACCTTTTCCTCCTCTTCCTGTTGAGATTTTTTCAAGGCTGCTCTCTGTCAATAGGCAGATGTGTATTCTGAGAAAACTCAGATTGAAGTCAGCTCCAAACTTGTTTCTAGATAACTTAACGTGGAAGGACAAAAACCACAAAACAAAACACCAAAAAAACACACACCCTAATATTCTATCATGTGCTTTCTATCCTCTAATAGCCTGCAAAATTATGACCCTTCTTAGACTTCTTTGTTGGTCTTTTACCTTCCCACAGAACTGAAAACCCCAAACATCCCACTGATTAGTCAGAGAAAGTTCTACAAAAGTGGATAAAGATGGGAAGATTCTTTCTGCCCAGGAGCAGCAGGGAAACCCTGCCTTTGAAAACCTGAACTATTCAGTTTTTGAGGTGAAGGAAGGCAACAAGCAGAAAGCATAAGTCACTTGTGTGACTTATGAGGTCTTCAACCTCGTATGACAAAAAACTCATGTGGGAATATACTCTCAAGTTCACAGTACCCCTGCTTGCAGAGGTCCTGTGCCATTTTAATAATAAATTATGCACCATAGTAATAATATCCTGTTAAAGGAAACAAAGATTTAATTGTCACCGTGATTTCATACTCTCCCCACTATGCCAGGAATCACTGTGTCCCCTCAGTGATGGGTGGCATCTACACATGGTACAACATTTAGCAGAATGTTTTAAATAACAGTGTGTGGATGAAGTGGAATTTTTTGCTTCAGGAGGTGAACAATCTCATGTGAGATTTAAGCCCCTGTGCAAACCATTGCTTTTGAAGTCTTTCCTGACCAAGTCTCAGCTGTCCATGACCTTCTCCTCACCCCTGCTATCTTAAAATATAGCAAAAAAGGAAAAAAAAACTGTTATGTGACCATCAGCATTCTATACAGCAGTGATGCACTGGGAATATATGAAGACAGAAAAGTTATGTAGTTACAAGCAAAAGACAAACATTTCCATGGCTGATAATCTATACATTGGTAGCCAAATTCTTAACTGAATTTACCATATTATACTTTTTCTCACCAATAAGCAATGGTATTTTCAAGAATTGTCAGTGTTACTGAGCATAATTACAAAACGAAGCAGAAAACAGATGGTCATCATTTTCTTGAGGAAAAAATCTGAGGATGTGCTTCATAAACTCCATTATCTTCCAGGACATTTTATTAGTAAGATTAATTATTAATCTCTGGGTATAAAGGTAAAATAATACAGCTCATTAATCTGAAAACAGCATTGATTATGTGTCATCTCCACTCTGTCATGGCATGTGATAAAAGCTGAAACAGCCCTATCACCTTCCTGCAGCTTTTGAGAGTAAAAAGGGAGGTCAGGAGCCATTCCTGCCTTTCCATACCTTGCTGATAAAGCTGAGACCCTTTGAATCAAAACACTCAATATAGGTGTGCCCAGTTATTTAAAAACAGACTGGAACTTGCCAGGGTATCTCTCCTGGTAAGGCTTTCCCAGCTGGTTTCCAACACGAATGCTCTGAGCATTGTGTCCCAACCAGGGCGGTTCTGTCACAAATCAAACCAGAGCGTTGTGCCAAGCACCTTGAAAGCAGACTTTGAGCAGCAACACCGTTTGCATTCCCAGCCCACCTCGTCCAGTGAGCCTGCCTGTGTTCCACAGGTGTTTTCTAAAGGCCTCAGGCAAATTTTACAGCCGGAAAGGAAGGGGAGGAATGGGCGCTGCGTGGAGCCGGCTCGGTCGTTATGGGACAAGGCACCGCAGTTCCATTTCGAAGAACCCAGTCATGGCTAAACTGAATTATTTCAGCTATGTGGAAATAAAACCTGCTGTGCACCCCTGAGGTTTACACTGAGATAGCCAGTTCCACATAAAACTTGCCTCTCACCTGAGGATTTAGCATTCCTGTCACCACTTTTTTACTGAAACACGTTAAAATAGAAGTGTCCATTCATCTGCCTGAGTCAATGCTGACACACGGCTGAACTCCTGAAAGCCTCAAGTTTCCTAAGCTACATACTCTGGAAAATAATGTACTTTCTCTGTTAAATCTTCATGCCAACAAGTAATCTAAGATTTTTCTCCTCCCTACATTTAAGCTTGTGTTTTCCTTCCTGAACTTAAACCTTCTATTACTTTTCAAGGGGAAATTGGAAAAAAAAAAAATTACCTTTCTCTCTTCTGATGTCTTAAATCTAGTCAGCACTCTTCAATGTTATTCTTTCTACAGCTTTCTCTTTTCTAGATTCAATAATCCATTTTTTCCAGTATTTCCTTGGAAGAAAATGGAATTAACCAGCTAAACTAACCAAGCAAATATGTTTTGTTTCATTATACAACACATTCTGCATTTTAAAGGTGCAAAGAAAATTAAATAATTAACATGTGTGAATTAAAAATAAAGTAGGACTTTGAAATTAAGAATTGTGTTTGCTGCTTTTCAGAGTTTCAGTGTTAGAATTTAATTAAGGTTACATAGAACTGGAACGTTCCACGCAGATGCTTTCAAAAGGTACTTCAGGTATTAGTTGCATGTCTTGTCTACAAGGACAAATCACAGAAGTCAAAATTACACAATCTTATTTTATGACAACTAAACTTACACTTGCATGGTTGGTGGTCCAGAAGACTGAAATGACAGGCAGATGATTCTTATCTGCTCTTAACCTGGATCAATTTTTGCAATGTGGACTAGAGGTAGAATGACTTTTTTTTTTTCCATGACTTTGCTAAAATAGGATTTTGTTTAGATTAATTGGTCCTATTCTCCATCAATTCTGAGCTTTGCTTCTTCAGTGTTTGAAAGGAACCTATCTTACTGACAGCATTACTGAAAAATAATCATAAATCTATCAACCTCATTTAGCTTGAACTAAAAGGAATTTTAAAAGGTCATCTGGGAGGGCTTTTCTCACACTTGGTTTAGTATCTGCTTTGCACTAAACTGCACTAGGTTAGCCTGACATAAATAGGTACCTTTTTTCCACGGGTCAAAGGCCAAAGAAGATAAATCTTTGGGATCTGAGAACCCATTTAAGTACTGATTTTACTACCTTTGATGTTTCCACTCCTTTACCAGCTCAGAGTACCCAGAACTCAATTGCCTTTGGGCTGAGCAACAATAAAATATTATTTATGAGGCTATATGCACAGAATGTGACATAAATAGATCATAAATCGAGTGGATCAAAACCTACTCTTTTTATTAACATTGCAAGTTCAGTTTCTGATGAATCATGAAGTAATACAGACAAAACAAATTTATGACTATTCTGAATTTGAAAGATGACTATTAATTAGAATACAGGAAGACAAGAATACAAATTCTTACAAGCCAATAGAAATTCCTTGAAGGAAACAATATTTTTCAGCTATGGAATTGTTAAATAGTTCAGTGTTCCCATAAAAAACATCCCTGAAAATTCATGGTATGAGCTAGCATTGGTATTTAGAATAAGAAGCTGCACCTGACATCTTGGGAAATGTAAAACACACAAAAAGAGGAAGATTTCTTTTCTTATGCAACAGATTATCTGAATGAAAATAAAGTAAAAGGATAATCTAATTCTGAATGCTGTAAAGTGTAAAAAGTACTCAATGTGGTATTTAGCTGATCTCCAATAAAAGCACAGCCTGTCTTCTAATAGAGAAAATGAAAAAATCATATGTTAGAAAACATAAGGAATGGAACTGTTCCCTTAGATTGGATAACAGGGAAATGAAGGAGACAGGTGGCTGACTTTGATGATTAAATAGGGGACAATGTAAAAGAGGCACATAAAAAGGACTGGAAGAACCTCTGAAATCTCATGTTCCTCCCTTTGGCCCTTCTTTAGATCAGAATGTGGCAGTTTGCTATTACTTTACAGTTACAGAGATACCCCTTGTGGTGAAAACAGATATTTTTAGGGTTGAGTTTTCTGTCAGGACAGGTAGTCATATCTGGCTAAATACGTTTTTCTTTCTTTTTTTCTTATCTATAAATACATAGCTACATGTATATATACATGTACCAATTTCATTCAGGTATTTTGGGAGCACATTCCGCTTCAGCTGGCGGTCCAAAAACTGCAGTAGAAAGATGCCAGGTACAGGGGCCTGAAAGGTGTTGGTGGTTGTGAGGGATGAGGTAACATTTTGCTTCAGCGCAAAAAGACTATGGGTAAAAGAAGGAAAAGCGGTAATTCTGTTTTGTACATTGTCGCGGGTTGGGTTTGTAACCGGGCGGAAACACCAATTTAGTGTAGTGGTTTGGTCCAAAATACTCATTACTGTTTATCTTCTGTGAGATAAGAATTAGGAGAAATGCAAAGCAGGCACCAAACTTGAAAGAATATAAAGAAGTTTATTAACAGACCTAAAAGAAGAAAAGAAAAAAAAAAAAATTATACCACCTTCAGAACTCTCCTCCTCCCCCCACCTTCCTCCCTTCTCCCACTGACAATGGAAAAAGACAACCCTTAAGATGTTCAGTCTGTTTACTCTTCCATAATAACCTTGTTCAGTCCATTTAGAAAGAGAAGTCTCTTCTTGCTTGTGCTATGAAAACAGTATCACAATGAGACAGCCACCCACTTCCAAATATTGTTCCGTCCATTTAGGAAGAGAAGTCTCTCTGCTCGCAATGTGAGTCCCTTCCCCCGACTTGCAGCTTTTCCCGCAACTGCTTTTGAGGGTCCACTCTTGAAGATTTTTGGGGTACAATTTTAAGGTTGAGCCATTCAGAAGCATAGAAACAGAGGCCCTTCTCCTTCCCTGGGAGCAAAGGGTCTTCCTCATCTTCATCGTTAGGACTCTCTCTGGGAGCATCTCTAGGAATTGAGGTTTTTCTCCTTTCCCATTTGGAGCAAAAGTCCTCATCTGGTTCATCTGGTTCATCTCTCTCTGTCCAAACTTCTCATGAAATTACAGCTGCGTCAGCATCTGCCTATTGCTTACGAGTTGAACACTCCACCCCCCATATCTTCATGAAATTACAACGGGATACTCTGATATATCATAGCTTCACAACAGACTTTCAGCTTTAAGCATCTCTCTCTTTTCCCTCAGGTTTTCAGCTCTTCACAGCAATAAAAGGGGGTAATCTCACCTCGGCCTTGCAGCTTTGCAGCTGGAATGTTGAATTTTTCTTATCGCAGTGGAGAGGGGGGGGAGCCGAGCCGCTCTGGTTGCCCACGGCAAGGCAGTGGGGGGGGGTTCCACGGCTGGAACAGGCCCATGGCTTCAGCACACCCAGGGCCTGGCCTGGCCTGGCCCAAGCAGGGCCTGGCCGGGCCCGCTGGCCCCCGCATGGGGCCTGCAGCCACCTGTGCCAGCGCCGGAAACGAGAGAGAGCTTGGGGGGGAGTTTGTCTATTCTTAAGTGTGGATCACAGAGGCGGTCACAACTTTAAGCGGCTTAAAGAATTGTCCATATTCAAACTGGCCACTGATAGGTTCTGTCAGGTCCCAGAGGAAACTGTAAGCACCCCTCAGCAAGGACATCCCTTCTGGGACTATGCTTGCTAACCTATGACACCTTGGTATTTACATGTTTGTTCAATGCTATGCATAGCCATCTTTCCTTAGTACCATACCAAGGCCAATATATTGGCCCTTCCTGAATTACTTCTAATGGCTACTCCTCTACACAATATCTGACCATCTTTATTCAATTATATCTATTGTCCTGTCATCCTGCTCCCAATTTTCTAACAATTGCCCAAAGGACTGTGTGGAGGAATGTCCTTTACTTTATTGCTCTTTTTGCCTTTTTTTTTTCCCTTTCAGAAGAGGCCTTAACTACAACACTGTCCCATTTTTGGTCACAACCACTGACAAAATTTTAACTTAATTAATTTACCAATCAACTTCAATCAACCATGTTATAATTCAGGTGTACAACTATATACAAATGAAGACCTAGGAATTAAACTTAAAATCATCTTAAGCCATGGGAAAAAATTGGTAAAGCAGGACAGCATCATAAGAAAATAAACACTCCTGGGAAGAGCAGAAAACCAAAATGGCATCTCAACAGCCCCAAAGAATCTGGCTTAGGAGATAGATGGGGCCGTGGGAAAAATAATAATAAAATTGGCCGGCTAACCGCGCAAAAATAAAAACAAACCGTGAGAATTTAAGTATCAGCAAGTTATAAAACAAACAAGATCGTGGGAAAATGTGCAACCCAAAAAATATGTCTGCCTCCAGAAGACACAAGAAAAACATCACTTCCTTTCCTTTTTAAATGACTGGCAGCAGGTGCAAATCCTCCTCCCTGTCAGTCACTCAAAATGGCACCACCTCTTTTTGATTGACGGGTTAACACGCCTCCTTCACAAACTGGCCCCTCGCTGTCGACTTAAAATGGCGTCTTTCCTGCCAAATTGCCGCCTGAGGGTAATGAACAACAAAATGGCGTTCTTGCCAAATTACACAACAAGATGGCGTTCCCACACAGTCAAAACAAAAAGGCGGACAACAAAATGACTCCTGCACAAAATGGCACCTCACTGCCTACTCAAAATGGCACCTTCCCACCAAATTCCTCCTCACACAAGACCACGGACCCTAAACAATGCAGGGACACACGGTACACCCTGCCGGTTCTCGCTCTTACAATAAAAATAAACTAACCACCAGGACCCCTCACACACTAATAAGCCAACACCAGTTACACTTGTCCAAAGCCAAACACTCCTTCCACTCACAGCTAAGAAGACGGCCACTAATTAAAATTCAACGTACAAGGTAAGCAACGAAATGGCCGTAAACTTAAATCCTTAAAACTCAAAATGGTGGAGTCTGCTCTCCTTCCAAACAGCCCGCTACCAGGTGACAACCCACTAGGTAGTGGGTGGTTTGAGGACTTTTGGCTCTCGCCTCACTTCAAAACCTCACCCAGCTAGCCTCTCACGACTGCTCCACACAACACATCCTAAGTGACAGGCTACCCCATCTCTCACGCTCCTAATGAGCAAGGAGCCCTCTGCTAGCCAGCCACCCAGCCCCGGTCAGCTCTGCCCCTTTTGAGCAGCCTTCCCCACACCAAGACTTGTCGCTAAGCTACGGGGTATTGAAACATGGATTTTAAAAGAAATGTTAAGATTTTACTTCAAGGTTAGCTTTGTTGAAATTAGTTAAAATAGAGGGATAAGTAAGCCCAGCTGGAATAAATTAAAAGTTAATAATTCATGAAGAAGAGCCAGACCTGAGATGAACTTTTAAGGTGTAAGTAACTGATTGCTAAGTAAGTGATTGCTTAGGAACTGATTGCTTGTCACATTTATATTTGTTTAGCTGTGCTTATAATGAGAAACAGAAAAACTGATAAATAGATCTAAAGAAATGGAGACAATTACTAATTTGCCCCATTTGAGAATCTATTCAGAAGTCACGAAGAGAGGAACTGGAAGTTCACCAAGAGTAATCTGTATTGTCAAAACCCAGAAAGGTAAAAAGGCCAGAGAGAGGGAGAGTAGTTTTACTTCATCTTCCAGGACCCTTCCCCAAATAAGGAGACCACCGACCCAATTCAGAGAATATACCATGTTTGGTATTTTAACATGGTTTGCTTAATGACTTTTCAGCTAATTACCATGCAAAGCGGAGAATGGGAGGTGTCGATGGTAAAAAGATGCATTTGTATTTTGAATATTCAGAACTTTTGTAGAGAAATAGACTTTGTATTGTCTTGAAACTTTGCACTGCGTATTAGGGAGCTATCCCATGCAGCTGCCTGGTGCTGGAATAAACATACATTTTCTAACTCTAAACTGTTAGAGAGTCTTTGTCACTCCTAGCTGGCTGTCAATATTAGATCAATGCCCAGATTTTGGTAAATCAGTATCTGCCCCGGTCAGCTCCACCACCAAGCTGCCTTTCCCACACCGGGGTCCTATTTCCCCTTAGACAGACTAACCATCTCCCGGCCCCTGTCTGGCAAAGAGCAATCCCCTGGCCAGCCGCCCTACACTCAGGTCCCTGTCAAGAGTATCCTGTCTGTCCTAAGGATCCTAGTTCCTCAGCCGTCAGTGGCACCCAGGGTCCTCAACTTGCTCTGAGGAACCCTCCCAAGCACCCTCAGCCTAATGGTCTGTCCAGCCACCTTCAAGCCCCGGTCAGCTCTGCCCCTCCCGAGCAGTCTTCCCCACACCAAGACTTATCCGTGACACAAACCACCCACCCACTTGCTGTAAGGCTAAGGCGCTCCTAGGAGCTCCCACCCAGGGAGATCAAGAGCTTAACATGGGTCATGGTCAGTCAAAAGGAGTACCTCTCCTTCTCCCACTTCTCGGGTCCCTCGGAGTGCACTCTATCTCGTTTTTCACTCGCTTCCCCCTTTTCCTGGCCGGGCTCATCGCAGAGAACTGGAACCGCAGTACTCAGGGGTCCACACTCGCTTTGGGAGTCCAGCCGCCGGCTCCGGTCTCATACATTCCACATTCGCTTGCACTCCCTTTTACTGCCCCCATTCGCAGGCACTTTCAATCCTTTTCCACAAGTCCTGCTCTCTCTTGGAGGGGTCCTTCCCGAAGGAGAGCCTGCCTGGCTGCCTAGGGAGTCTGCGTTGCCGGGTCCTCAGTCACCTCCTTGGTAGAGCCAGCAATCCCATTCACGGTCCTAAAGAAATCCAAATCCGGGCAGCTAAAATCAGCTGGGCACACCTTCCTGTCTCCGTCCTCCTTTGGGACTGCCTCTGGGGAGTAGCTATACTGGACAAGACCCCATTGTCAGAAACAGGCTGACAATATTGCCAATTTTAATTGGTTTTATGAACAGTGACTGAGAATGGGAACCGAGAGTAGCTCAGGAACCCAAAACAACAAGGCAGATGAAGCAGCACGCGCGACGCTGGCTGCTCCCCCGACAAGCATGTCAGCAAAGGAGGACCCGGTGCCAGGCACCGGAACAGTTTATACAGTCTTTTGACCTGCTCAACATTGGTCAGTCGCTTTTGATCCGCGCTGTCCTTGGCTCGTTTAGGGCTGCATTCCTGGCCAATCATTTTCCGAGAAGCAATTTCTGCTCTTATAGTCCAATCCATATCCTCTCTGGTGCGGTTAGCGATGATGTAATGTCCGTCTCAGAACTTTCCAGATACTCCAGCCCACTGACCAGTCCCATGCCCCATCCAATGCTGATATACATAAGTGCCACTCCAAATGCAAACTGATTCTTAACACTGAACTTCAGTTAACAATCAACTATACCTGAACCCTCTAACCCAAAACAGCCTACTAATTAATTACCTCCTTAACCTTTTTAATTAGCAGAGATCAAACCACTTATAATAGGTATAAAAGGCAGGACCACCATTTTGTGGGTGAGCCTCTGGCACCCAGCCACACTTCCAGCACTGTCCCCTTTAGCTTTGCCATTTTTATTGAGTTCTCAATAAATTTTAATAACTCATTTCCATGTCGGATTTGGGTCGTTTATAACAATTTGGGGACTTGTCTGGGATACACATACCAGTTCTGTGGGTCCCAGGGCTGCACTCCTTGGGAAGGCCAGCCCCGCTGATTTCGGTGGTCCACCTAGCGCCTCCAGTAGATCCTTAGACCCAAGCTGGATTACCAGGAATGAGGAGAACTAGCAAAGCAAAAGTAAAAATTCCCCTGTTCATTTGGTTTTTTGTGGCGGTTATTTATAATTTCTTTGCATGAAGACCCTGCCCACACAGGCGGAGGGAACTTGGCCAGGGGTGGAGTTGGGTGGGAGAACCCTGAAGAGCTCTGGGGGGATCGAGGATGAAACTGCCTGCAGAGTGACAGACTGGATAACAGCGTGGTGAGGCAGAGAGAGAAAGGTAGCAGGGAGCTGCTGGAGTGGGACGTGAAGAGACTGGCAAGTGGCAGAGACGCAAAGTGAGAGGGGTAGCAGAGGAACTGCTAAGTGGCAGAGATGTGAGGTGAAAGAAAAGCGGCGGGAGACGTGAGAAATAGGATAGCTGGTGACGCAGAAAGAGACGGTAGCAGGATTCTGCTGGGGCAAGATGCAACCGTGAAAGAGGCAAGGCGAGACGCAGAGGGACGGACAGGGTGGCGGTGAGGATGCAAAGAGAGGGTAGCAGAAAACTTCTAGATGGTGGGAAGCAAAGGAAAGGTAGCAGAAAGCCCCAGGAAGGCCCTGAAGGGGGGCTTAGCTGTTGGGAGGGAAGGCACTTGTAGTGGAGAAGGATCCTGAAAACGAGGAGGTGGAAACCAGAAGTGTATAGCAAAGGGGGAAGGATTTGGTTGTTGAGTACGGGGGCAGAGAAGGAAGAGGGAATGGAGGATAACTCCAAGATTGTAACGTGGGACAGAGGAAGAGCAGAGAAAAGCCTAAGAAGGAAAGTAAAAAGGTACCTATGGATATACCCCTAGAAGCCCTGGAAACAGCAATTACCCCAGGTGCACTGGTGTGGGAGACAGAGGAGTAGAAACTCCTGCAGTTAGAGGAGGCTTTGATTTGCAACCCTGGAAGAGACTAGGTCTGGCTTAATCGACAGAGATTTACAGATCTTAGGCAAAAGCATTACAAGCCTGTGTTCCTATAGTTATAAGTAAAAATGTACACTGGGTGTTCTGGTGGAGGGTTTTAAATATAATAGTGTGATTTCATATAGTTTGAGTTTAGAATGTAGATGGTATAATAGAGACATCTGTGTGTATGTGACATGAGAAGTTATTGGTCAAGACAGAGCTGCATTGCAGGGAGAAGTGCCACAGGTGATAGGTCATAAATCCAAAGCAAAGTGTCGTTTTAAGTGCCTATTGGATTAGAATGTTAGAAATTACGACGTAACTCTAAATCTTGTGACTATTCGCCATTATTCGGAGGTATTGTAAAATCTCACGCCTCGACTGATGCATTTTGTTATTTTAAACAATAGATCCAATTAGTCACATGGTCCCATCCCTGAAAGTTATTTCCTCCGACGAGTGAAACGTGAGAAATTCTACACACCGGTACCTCTGGGAACTCCAGGAACCCCAATTACCCCAGATGTACCCATACCTTTGAAAGCTCCTGCGCCCCTGATTACCCCAGGTGCCCTGGTACCTCTAGAAACTCCAGCACCCCCGATTGACCCGGGTGCACTGGTACCTCTAGAAACACCAGTGCCTCCGGAGAGGAGGATACCCTCAGATGGACCTAGCCAGAATACTAGGAGTAAAGCAATATCCAGGGGCAAGGAGAATTCTAGAGATGGGAGTCACAGGCTCCAAGTGTGTCCCCTCAGAGAAGTACTGATGGAAGGAATGCAAGGCGGGGTAGGGTTTGTCAACATCTGTCTCAACTCCTCTGAAGTGAGAGCCTTCAAAAAGGAGTTGAAAGGATTACTGGATGAGCCTCTTGCTTTGTCTGAACAGGTGGATCACTTTTAAGGACCAACCACTTATTCTTGGGACAAGATGCAGTCCATCCTAGGCATGTTGTTCACTCAAGAGGAAAAGCAAGTTATAAGGATGACAGGTATGAGAATTTGGGATAAGGAACACCGGAACGGACAAAAAAGTGGGGAGGAGAAAATGCCCATTCCCCCTGGGATCACAACACCAAAGAGGGAAGGCCAAACATGGAGGACTATAGGGCTTTGATAATTAGAGGAATAAAGGAGGCTGCTCCATGAAACCAGAACGTTAATAAAGCTGCTGATGAACAGCAAGGGAAAGAGGAAACCCCCACAGAATGGTTAGAAAGACTCAGGAGAAACATGAGGCAATATTCTGGCATAGATGCAGAGACAGAGGCTAGCCAGGTATTATTAAAAATCAACTTTGTCATGCATGCCTGGCCAGATATCCGGAGAAGGATGCATAAGCTTGAGGATTGGCAGGAACAAGAATTAAATGAACTATTGAGGAAGGCCCAGAAAGTCTATGTTGGAAGGGAGGAGGAAAAAATCAAGGCAAAAGCTAAAGTTATGGTGGCAACTGAGAGAGAAGGGAATTGACCTACGAGAAGTGGAACTCTTTGACAGGATAGGGGGTGGCAACAACAGATGCTTGCTGGAAGAGATGGTCTGAAGATCCCTCATCTGCCTCACGATCATCGCCAAGGACAGAGACTGAACACAGGAGTCCTGGCCTGGCTGAGGTGGGGTGTCTGCCAAGTGTTGCCTGCGGGTGTGCCCACTGGGAACTGGTACGCATTCCTGAGGAAAATTAGTGCAGGTCGCAATGGACTGCGCCGTTCTTGCTGCCCAGGCGGGAAGGACCGTGCTGAAGCAAAAAGGAATGACCTGTCCTGTACACCTGTCCTGTACGCCTGTCCTGTACCTGTTTCCCAAAGCAACGGGCCCCATAACAACGGCTGCAGATTTCCCCACCTCTTGGCCAGTTGCCCCTCGCTTCTGAAAAGGACTATAAAGGGACTTTCTGAAATAACTGAGCCCCAGATCTCCCCACAGAAAGAAGACAAATCTATTGGCGGAAGACCACGAGGCCTTCGTCTCATCCGTTGGTAGCTATTGCCCCCCCTTTTTCTTCCTCTCTACTTTGTTTTCCTTTATCTCTCTCTCTCTCTCTTGTTTTTCTTTATCTCTCTCCTCTATTGCATTACTGTGTTGTGGGCACTTAATAAAGGTGCACTGTTTTGATTAAAACTGAAATCCCTTGTGTCCTTTTACACTCTGAGATCGATAAATGAACCATCACGAGCCCCGCTTGCATTAGCGGATCGTGACACTCGGGAATGGTAACAAGCTGGATGAAGTGAGAACAACCACTAAAACCAAGGTCCCATATGTTTTTATTGTAAAGGGAAGGGACATCTAAGGAGGAATTGTTCTCAAAGGAATAAAGATCTGGAGGTTTTTGAAGAAGTACAAAAAGGGAAAACAAAAAGATCAGGAGCGTCAGGGACTCTATCTCTTGGGAACAAAATAGCATCGTGAGCCCCTGAGAAGCTTAAAATTAGGTCCTCAGGGAGAAGAATTTGAGTTTTTGGTGGACACAGGAGCTGAGAGAACATGTGTCTGTAAGATCCCAAAAGGATGTGAGAAGAGCCAGGAATCTTTACAAGTAGTGGGGGTGAAAGGGGAAGGCTTTCAAGCGTCTATTGTTAAACAAGTAATCTTTAAGGGAAATCATAAAACAGGAAAGGGGGACATATTACTAGTACCAGGGGCAGGATGTAATCTTCTTGGGAGGGATTTGCAAATACAATTAGGAACTGGGGTACTGCCCAAAGAAGGGGAAATAGTAGTTAAATTGTTCAAACTAAAAGAGGATGGTGAAAAACAGACAAATCCAATTGTATGGGCAGGACCAGAGAATCAGAGTGAATTTGACATGATGTCCATTACGATTAAAATAACTGATAAAAGCCGCCCCATCCAAGTTCCTATTCCTCAGAATAGTACCCTATTTCCTCGGAAGGGTGTAAGGGATTCCAACCCATTATTAATTCTCTGGTCAAAACCAGAACCCTCGAGCCATATATGTCCCCACATAACAACACTCCCATTCTACCTGTTAAGAAATCAGATGGTACCTATAGACTGGTACAAGATTTAAGGGAAGTAAATAAGAGAACTCTTGACCGCTATCCTGTAGTCCCTAATCCATACACCCTTTTAGGTAAGATACCACCCTCGCATCAATGGTTCAGTGTAATAGATCTCAAAGACACCTTTTGGGCTTGTGCCTTAGTTGAGGAAAGTCGAGACATCTTTGCTTTCGAGTGGGAGGATCCTAATACAGGAAGAAAACAACAGCTTAGGTGGACAAGACTACCCCAAGGGTGTAAAGAATCCCTGAATTTGTTTGGGCAGGCCTTGGAGGACACCCTACGATCCTTTGTCCTAAATCCCAACATTAAACTCATACAATATGTAGATGATTTGTTACTCTTTGGGACAGAAGAAAGAGAAGTTAAGAAGGCCACAATAGACCTCCTAAATTTTCTAGGAGCTCAGGGATTGAGAGTGTCAAAGAAAAAACTCCAATTTGTGGAAGAGGAACTCCAATATTTAGGTCACATAATTAGCAGAAGCAGCTGACGGTTACATCCAGAAAGAATTACAGGGGTAGTTATTAAACCAAAACCAAAGAAAGAACTAAGGCAGATTTTTGGACTGTTAGGATATTGCTGGCTATGGATTGAAGGATACACCCAGGCTGTTAAATGGTTCTATGAGAAATTAACTGAAGAGGAAGTAATCTGGACTAAGGAGGATGAAGGCAGGTTTGAGAAATTAAAACAAAAATTGATAACTGCCCCGGCCCTCAGTCTCCCTGCTCTAAAAAAAGCCTTTTCTCTATTTGTGAACATAGACAACGGGGTGGCCCATGGGGTCCTAACTCAAGACTGGGGAGGATCTAAAAAACCCGTTGCGTACCTATCCAAGCTGTTAGATCCCGTTCGTAGGGCGTGGCCCACATGCATTCAAGCTGTAGCCACCACTTCACTGTTAGTGGAGGAGAGCAGGAAATTAACCTTTGGGGGAAAGTTAAACGTACACATTCCTCATTCCGTGAGGAGCATTTTAAATCAAAAGGCTGAAAAATGGCTCACAGCCTCTTGGATACTCAAGTACGAGGCCATCCTAACAGGCTGGAACGATCTGGAATGGATCACAAACAAATATTTGAACCCAGCTCAATTCTTATATGGGGAGCTGGTTGGAGCTTATGTCTGCCTAGACATAATTGATTATCAAACCAAAGTGAGGGAGGACTTAACTGACTAACCACTCCAAGGAGGGAAGATTCTGTATATAGATGGCTTCTCAAGATGCATATAAGGGTGTTGGAGTGAAAGCTCCTCTGGACTCAGGCCCAGAGGGAAGCCAAAGCACAGGGGTTGAATTAAAACCTTTGGACAAGCTGAGATACATGAAGCCACACCAAAGTGAAATAGAAATATAGATCTTTTTAACTTTTAGTAGAAATATATGCTAAGTGCCTTAAACATTAAAAAGCTGTAGCACAGACCTTAAACACAGTTCTTGCTGCAGCAGTGTTACCTATTCACAGAAGTCTTCACTTTAGACAAAATATAGGTAGAATCATACTGTTCACATTTTTAGATAGAGTGTTCACATAAACAATAAGAACTGATAGAAACTATAGACACAAATCTGTGTAATACCTATGTAACACCTGTGGAAGACTTAGGATTGTTAGACCAGGATAGGTTAAGAAAAGGAAAAGTAGAATTGTGTGTTAATCATATTGGTCAGTTAACAAATATAATCCACAATTCTGTAAGAAAAAATATAGAGCACATAGAGCACATAGAGCATATAGAAGAAGAAGAAGTTGTTTTCTGCCTGCTGTTTGCTGTTGCTGCTTGGCTTTATCATGAAGCCCCTTTGAACTCTGCCTTCAAGAAAGCTATGAGACAATGAAATAAAGAACTTAGCAGAACAGCAGCCTCCTCTGCTCTCTTACCCTGGTCCGAGAAGGAAGGGTACCCCGTCAAAAGCTCAACACAAGGGCGACAGAAATCAGGGGATGCCATCATAAATGGACAAAAGATGACAGTAGCTGAAAAAGGAGAATTGCCCCCAAATTGGTCAGCCCAGGCTTGTGAATTATGTGCTTTAGTCCGGGCTTTAAAGTTAATAGGCCGTGGAAGAGGAACAATCTACACTGACTCAAAATATGCCTCCAGCATGGTGCATCCCTTTGGAAAGACATGGGAAGAGAGAGGGTTACTAAACTCAGAAGGGAAGGGACTGATTCATGAAGGACTGATTTTGGAGGTCTTAGAAGCCCTGAGATCAGCAGAGGATATAGCTGTTGTTCATATTAAAGGTCACCAAAGGGGAATGGCTCCAGAGATTAGAGGAAATACTCTTGCTGACAGAGAAGAAAAGGATGCTGCAGAGAATGGGAAGGAGAAAGTAATGATAGTCCTAACTTCCAAAGATAAAGAGTCAGAAGCTCCAAGGTTTAGTAAGCAAGAAGAGGAGAGGTTGAAGGAAATAGGAGCAGAAATAGATGATGCAGGTAATTGGAAACTCCCAGATGAAAGGCAGCTGTTAAACAGACCTCTCACCAAAGAAATATTAGAAAGAACACATCAAAAGACCCATTGGGGCAGGCAGGCCCTTTGTGATGAAGTTTTGAAAAGTTATGGGTGTATAGGTGTTTTTGGAATTGCAAAAGAAGTAACCAAAAGATGTGTGATTTGTCAGAAGATGAACAAAAAGGTAATGAGAAGAACAACTTTAGGTGCCTAGGACCTGGCCCTAAGACCCTTTCAAAATATACAAGTGGATTTTACTGAACTTCCCCAAATCCAGCGCTGGAGGTATTTACTGGTAGTGGTGGACCATTTAACCGATTGGGTAGAGGCTA
The DNA here is from genome assembly GCF_041296385.1 of Aphelocoma coerulescens. NCBI lineage: Eukaryota > Metazoa > Chordata > Aves > Passeriformes > Corvidae > Aphelocoma > Aphelocoma coerulescens. The sequence goes on from NW_027184071.1 coordinate 392,218, forward strand.
TACCTGCTGTGAGAGCAACAGCCAACACTGTCTCTAAAATGTTGTTGGAACAAATTATTCCCCGATATGGGATGGTTAACCGAATTGATTCAAACGGTGGAACACGCTTTGTCTCTAAAGTGTTACAACAATTAGTCCAAGCACTGGGGATAAAATGGGAGCTACATACACCGTGGCACCCGCAAAGTTCCGGACAGGTCAAGAGGATGAATCAAACTCTTAAAAGGGCATTGACCAAATTGATGATTGAGACTCAGATGTCTTGGATAAAATGCTTACCCCTTGCGTTACTAAGGGTTAGAACGCAACCACGATCTGACCCAGGGGTATCTCCCTACAAAATGATCTTTGGGTTACCTTTTTTAGCCACAGCTCACAGAGCCGCAACTGGTGAGGAAGGGGAGGCAAACATCACAAAATATATTAAAACCATAGCCTGAAATTTGGAACAATGAAGAAAACGAGGGATGATTCCCCAAACTGCCCTTCTAGATTTAAAATACATCACCTCGAGCCTGGGGACTGGGTGTTAATTAAATCTTGGAATGAACCACCATTAATACCACAATGGGAAGGCCCCTTTTAGGTGCTGCTAACAACCGAGACAGCCGTCAGAACTGCTGAGCGAGGCTGGGCCCATGTCAACAGAGTTAAAGGACCTGTCAACGAACCCTGCCAGTGGACTGTAACATCAGCAGCAGGACAGTTGAGGATGCCCCTAAAGCGGGTGGCCAGTAGACCGGTGGTTTGGGATACCTGAGGGACAAAAACTGGATAAACTCTGACATCGTCCCAGGGATGGTTTAATCCGTCCACAAACGGCGGGGGAAGGTTTGGGGTATAGCAATCACTGTCTTTGTATGTGTGTAAGATACAAAAAGAGGAAAGGCCCACCTGGTCCTTTTAAAATCTATGGGGTTCTTGCTAGCTACGTACCCTGTTTGAAGTATCTGAACCCCAGAACTGTGATTGTAGTTTTATGTTGTGGATTCAAACTATTGCTGCCAGAGAATCAAGAATTAACCAAAATCAAATAGGAAGAGACCATCAAAGAGAATCAAACCCCGTATTTCCAAATGCCAGCAGGAACTCCGTATGATGTGGATGTGAGCCTACAAGGCCAGAGGGCAAGACCAGCTGGATATCTGTACTCTCCACGTAAGGAGCCAGCAGCTATGGGCGGCAACCCCATAGGTTGTGGCTGTGGGATTAGGAGTCCTACTGGACCTCTGGTGCTTATTCCACTTCTTATTTGGAGATGCAAGCAGAAGGAACCCTCCCTGCTGGAAGGGTTATCAAAATCTATTTTATGGAAGTACCTGGGATTCTTATCTGGTAACCCATACTCACATGAAAAGGTGCTTGTTATTCATCTTAAACAGTGACTGCTGCGATAACTTATTTAGGCAAGCTTGGTGAAAAAAAATGATTAAGACCAAAGGTATGAACTAATGACACAGATAAAGAATCTAACATACAGCTCAAGCCAAATAATGGTTTCAAAGAATAAGAGGGGGGATTGCTATAAATGACTTATTGAGAGTTGGCTTTCGCCGTATGTTGTATGAATTATGGGTCATCTTATGAGTTATATTATGAGTTGTGATGCTGAATATTATGATATTTTCCCAGGGAAAATATCAAGGTGATAGGATATGTTGAAATGTTTAGTGTTTGCTGGGGTGGTCTTGTTGTGGAGGGTGGTTTTGCAGGGCTGTATATCTGTATGTTGTAATAGCAGTTCTGGGGTTTGCAAAGGGCTGCGCTGTTGCCAGCCAGACTTCGAAGGCACCACCATAAAAGGACTAGGACTCCAACCAGTGAGGACCCTGAAGGCCACAGCAACAGAAAAGCGCAGGCTCCCAAATGACTGACCAGGGGGCGAGACTATGCAAAGCTGTGAATAAATATGCATCAGGCTGATGCAATCACAAGGGTATAAAAGGCAGGACTACCATGTTGTGGGTGAGCCTCTGGCACCCAGCCACGCTCCCAGTGCTGTCCCCTTTTGCTCTGCCATTTTTATTGAGTTCTCAATAAATTTTAATAACTCATTTCCATATTGGATCTGGGTTCTTTGTAACAGGGCAGCAGAGCCAAAAGGCAGGCTGGGGCAGGTCCAGGGAGGGAGCGAGTGAGCCAGTGAACAAATAGCAGCGAGCAGCAGCGAGCCCTAAAGCTCATGATAGAGCTTATAGAAGTTAGAGTTATATAAAGTTAGAGTTTATATCCCCTGTCCCCTGCCAAAGTCTGCTCGCTGACAGGGGAGCATTGTCCACTCCAAGTTTTCTCTGCCATCCATTGGTGGAGACCTTTCACCATCTGACTTGAGAAGCCTCTCTGGCGTGTACAGTGTCACCTACTGACTGCCTGTCCCATGTGAGGTGTTGACAGGCAGAGTCTCCCCAGAGACAAGGCTTCCCCCATCTCCTGGCTGCCTCCTGCAAGCGGCACACGTGCACTTCCTCCCTCAGCATGCCTCTGACAGCCAGGGTTGAGACAAAACAGAATTAGCTGAATCAAAGCTAAATCACAATATCTTAGTTCCATGGATACAAACTAGCAGGTGAAATTGCTGGGTGTGCATGTGTTAGAGAAGTGATTCCCCATGCACCCAGTGCCAAAATCAAGTAATGCTTCCTTTCGAACGCTGAGCTGGCAGAGGGGATGGAGCCCTGCTTGGTAACCTCTCATTTTGGCCATTTTTACTGAACAGTAAAGAAAAATCAAAATGAAACCATTTCCATTAAGTTGTTTTCTGACACTTTACCGTGCTGTAAATCTAGTCCCTCCGGATGGGAGAGAATTTACCGAAAGTCCTTGCAAGGAGTTTGAGAGATAAACCGAGATGTCTCCTTTAGTTTCAGTGCTTCCAGATAGTTGTTTATTAAGTCTTATCAGAGGAACAGAGCCACTAGGGTGACCCAGGTACAGCACAGAAAGAAGAAAAGTAGGAGTGAGTCCAATCATCAAGATTTACACAGCTTTTTAAAGATATTTTAACCAATAGTTACTAAAAAGGTACATGATTTTCACTTTCCTACCAATGATTCAGAAACACAACTAGGAACTGCGGAATTTTCTATCCAATCAATCCAAACTACTTTTACTGCAGAACATGGAGTAGTAGAAGAAGGAGAAGAAGGGTTAGAGAACAACAACAATCCTCCATTTTGATATTTTTTACTCTTCTCTATGTACTACAAAGAGAAGCCCAAAACCTCTTAAATTTTTCACCCTGTGACAATCTTACATAGAAGTCTATCAGCTAATTCACACCACTGTATTTTCTAGTTGTTGTCTGACTGTTGGTAATTTTTTCCAAGGTTTGAAGCTAAAACAGTGTTGTTCAGGGGTGTAAGAACCCTTCAAAACAGGCAGAGAAATCCTCTCAGCAACCTGGGTTCCTACAGTTTTCTTCTAGCTGACCTGTTCTGGGGGCCAAAGCTCTGTGCCCCAGGTGGCCTGGGTGTGTGCAGAGAAATGCAGCCCCCACAAAGCCCTTGGTTTTCGCACAAGTCATCATCACTCCTTCCCAGATGCGCCCAGCTCTGGCAGGAGAGAGAGAGCCCACGGCGCAGTGGGCACCGTGCCCTCCCAGCCGGGGCTCTCTGGCACAGAGCAGCAGCAGCGCCAGCACCTTTCAACCCGCTCCTGGCCTTGGCTTCAGCCGGGAGCCAGAAGCCTCTGGAAATCAGCACTGCCAGTTGCATTCCCAGCTTGGAGCAGCTCCTGCGGGTGGGCAAATCCTGCCCGTTCGACTGCTTCCAAAGAGGAATAAAGGCAGAGGCAGAGATGTACCTACAGAGGGGACCAGGGCGTGTCCAATAAAAGTGCAAATGTGTGGGGAGATTTGTTAGGAATTATTACAGCTGTTATGCCAGTAGTGCCTTCCCTCCTACCCCCTTCCCTCCTCACGTTTCCTGTCCTTTCCCCCCTCACACTTCCACCCCTTGCCAATCATGATTCTCACAATTTTCCTGTCATGTGTCCTGCTGGTTTTTATTCATGTTTCTCAAAGTTTTTTCCTCACAGTTCTCACTTTTCCCCTCATGTTTCTCACCCTTTTCCTCCCACATTTCTCACACTTCCCCCCTGATGTTTCTCATTCTTTTCCCCTCATCTTCTTACATTTTTCTTTGCACATTCTGTGCCCTTTTTTCACTCATGTTTTCTGCCTTTTCCCCCCACTCATGTTTCTCACAATGTTCCCCTCACATTTCCTGCCAGTTTCTCTCCTTTTGCTGGTAGTTTCTCACCCTCTTCCCCTCACATTTCCCTCCCTTTTTCCCCCTTATGTTTGTCACCCTTCACCGCTCATGTTTCTTAGAATTTTCCCATCGTATTTCCTGCCCTTTTCTCCCCTCAACTTCCTCTCCTATTTTCACTCACATTTCTCACCATTTTCCCCTCAGGTTTCTCACCCTTTTCCACTCAAGCTTCCTACCCTTTTCTTCCCTCACACTTCTCTATCCCTTTTTCACTCAAATTTCTCACACTTGTCACCTCACGTTTCCTGCCTTTTCCCCCCCTCACATTTCTTCATGCACTGGTTCTTGTCAGTGACTGTTTATCTTCAGTAGCTGATGGGCTTCTCGTTTTTTCCTGCAGTCCCCTAATGAAAATAATGGGTACCAGCACAGCAACCCAAGAAGCCCCTGCCTGTGTGTCTGCCAAACAGAAATTCTGTGCTCAACTTGAAGAATCTCATAAGGAACAAACTAAACCACAATGGAGGTCCTGCTGCAATTAGGTTTGGTTTTTTGGTTTTTTTTCATTTCTACATGGTCTTCATAGTGTTCTAAATAAATAGGTACCCTGAGGGATACACATTGCAGGTGAGCACCCACTGCATGATGTGCTTCAAGTAGATATCCCTACTTTAAAAAGCAGATCTTCCTGCCTGGAAGAAACCAGTTCTGATGCCTCTTTATGCTAAACGAAGTCCATCTTCACAGGAAATGCTTTTGGCCCTATCTTGGGGGGCGGCGGGGGGGGAAGTTTTTTATTTTAAAACATTCAGACCCTGGAGTTTCTTCTGATTTTCACCTATTTGAATTGCCTTGATAACAAAATACTGCCAGCCGAGGTGGTGCCACGCCTTGTCAGTTCCCCAGGTGTCTGTTAATGTCCATTTAAACAGGTGGCTGAAAGAGGGTGCTCTGCCGGTCCAGCACTGCTCCGGGGCCAGGGCTAGGCCGGCAGGGGCCACAGAGCGCCTTGAGAGGCACAGCCACAGCCCCGGCCGCCATCTTGTGCGTGGCTGCCTCAGCCCCGGCCGCCATCTTGTGCAGGGTGGCAGCGCTGGGGGCTGCGCCAGGGACGCTGTTTCCTGCCTTTTCCTTTCCCCGGCTGCCATTTGGAAATGTTTCTGCTGTCCTGGGTTACCCTGTTTCTGCCTTGTCAATGCACAAGTCGCTGTCTTACTCACTTTACTCTCGGAAATGGGAGTAAGAATGTTCAGAGGAGCAGCTTCAGCCTGCAGTCCCTGCTGCTGCTTTGCTCCTCCAGCCTTCTCTCTCCCACAGCCACAGCCATCAGTCAGCTTTCAAAGCTGTCCACAGGATATCCTCCTCTGCCATGTCATGTTTGTTAGGAGCTGGTTCCTGCCTACATGTATTGATGAAAACAAAAAGAGCATGAAGGTCCTAAGTAGAACTTTAAAAACATACTGTGATTATTAGATAAGCTAAGGAGTATTCTCATCCCTAAAAGTACATGTGGGGATACCATGGGGACAGAGCCACCGCATGGATTTGGGGTGTTGGCATCAAAGTCCTGCTCTTGAGGGGGGTGCAGGGACACAGGAGCTGTCAGGGGACAGTGAGGGACAGGGGGGACATGAGGCCATAATGGGCGGGGCAAGAGCCTGCACAGGGATGTGTGGCAGCAAAGGCATTTCCTGACCGTGGCCATGGCACCCCAAAAAGGGCCGAGGAGCCACATGTGTCACCAGGACAGGTGACCGACATTGCTGTGCGTCCCAGCATGCCCCAGTGCCTTGCTGGCCCTTCAGGGGACACTGGGGATACTGGGAATGTGTGGAAGATGGGGATGGGGTGCACAAAGTGAAAGGGGGACCCCAGAATGGAAGGACTGGAATCCAAAATCGCTGAGTGGAGACCTCCAGAATGGAGGTGTGATATCCCAAAATGGATGGAGGACCCCCCAAAACTGGGGAGACACCCCAAAACCACACATGAAGCTGTTGTCTCACTCCCCTGCTTACCAACAGGAACCATCTACCAACTCCAAGTTCAGCAACTAATTTCAAGTGTTTTAGCTGAAACTCCATCTGAGTGAACCTTGTAGAAGTGATCACAGACTTGCAGAATGTTCTGTGTTGGAAGGGATCCACCGAGTCCAACTCTGAAGCGAATGGGTTGCTGTTTTGCCAGCAGGCAGGGTCAGCACCAAAGACACCAACACCAACTTAAGGAATAAGTGTCATTTACTGTAGTCCAAAGCAGCAAAGAAGTGCAAAAGGATAAGCTAAGCAATGCACCTAATCATTACTACAAGAGATTGCCCGCAGGGATTAAGAAAGACACATCACCAGTTACCCTCATACTTGACCGTCACCCAGACACACACATCAGCCAGGGAACCCCTGTCACAGCAAAGGATTGGAGAGGCACTCCCAGTAACTGAGAATTCCTATGCGGTGCGCCCACCCGCAGGTGAGGCCACCAGCTTGGCTGGGAGAGGGCCCAGATTTTATACTGTTGAATAAACAGGCTACCATAACTTCTAGTGTGGGAACATCTGTTTCCATCCTCCTCTTGGCCAGGGCTCAGGGAGAAACCAAGCGAGTTTGCTTTGACCATATACCTTCAAACAAGGCCCGAGAAATACCTGATTCTGTGGCCTAGTCTGGCTTCTAAGTATGGAAAGGTAAAAACATGCTTCACTAATGAGCAGATACATATATCATACCGGTAATGATCGTGCATATTTTGTTAATGAGCAAATAGAAATACAATGTTTGGTTGGAAGGTTCATCTGGAGGTCAGCTTTGGCTTAGGGCTTGTTGTTCAGGCCTCAGTACTTCAGTAGAATTGTCCTTTTTTCAGGCAGTGATCTTGTCCGCTCGGCTGCAATGCCGTCTTCAGCTGGGCCCACAGGGATTGCCCAAGCTCTGGTTGTGCTGAGCTCCCGCTGAGTGGAGTCAGTTAGGACAGTCAGTCTCGTGGACAAGCAGATTCTCTGTCACAGTGTCCAAAACTTTGCCCTGGGATCCAGCAAGGTAACAGGAAAATGGGTCTGCAGCTCTGGCATGGAAATTGTCCTGCTGGGTGGGCTTTGCTGTGAGTCTGAAAGGCAGCAGCTCTGTGGCCACTGGTGCTGCTGGCAGGGCTGGCTGCTGCCTCCTCAATGCTCAGGTAGGCACCTGGGCTGCCTTGCTGCGCTGCAAAAATCATCTCAGTGCTCAGTGCCACCTCCCGACCTCTCGTCTCAGCCCCACAGGCGGTGTCCCTTGGGATGAGAGCGGGGGTCCTTGGGATGAGAGGGCCTTTGGGATGGCTGCTGCCCATGCTCGCCACCCACCCTGGTCCTGACAATGCTGGCCCCACTCCCACGCACAGTCCCCCAGGGCATGGGAACTGCTGCCTGCTGTTTTTTGTGCTGCGCCAACTGCTGCTGCTGCTGCTGCTGCTGCTGCTTCTCAAGACGCCTTGATGAATGGATTAGTGGGATTATGGGCCAGTGATAGCAAGGTCATGAAGGCAGAGGTGAAGATGGTCCTCTCAGTCCTATTTCTGTGTATTTCTGGGCACCAGGGAATCTCTCTTGATCCTGTGGGGCACTGAGTTTGCAAAGTAATGGTTCCTTTGTTGTTCTTGTTTTCCCTTTGGGCAGCATCCATGTTTGAAGCCAGCTGAGCCTCTCTCCAGACACGTGTCTCTGATCATTGCAGTGAAGCCATGGAGGGAGTTCAGGAGGCGGTGATGACCATTTCAGGATGGCTCTCTCCAGGGCCAGCTCTGAGTGGGACTCAGAATAAAAACTCTATCAAACCTCAACTCCACTGGAAGATTCCCTTCCTTGTCACCCTGTGAATAAGCTCTACATTCACTTTCTGGATTGTCCCTTTTTTTTTCAAGATGGAAATCCCATTTATGGTTGGTTTTGGTATGGTTAGGAATTGGGCAAGGGTCTCCTTCCTTCTTCAACTCCACACTGCAGTGCCTTTGCAATATGGCCCACTGGCTGTTTTTTGCATGGCCGTGGCACTTCTACATGAGGCAGAAAGTGCAATTGCATTTCCAGCCAAAAGCCCATGAGGAGTGGGGCAGCCAGAGCATGCTGTGCAGATAGAGGCCGGCAGCTGTGACTCGAGAGGGTTTTGGTTCCTCCCCAGCACAGCAGATACGTCTCCTCTGTGATTGCCCCTTCTTCCCAGGTGCCCGTGGATAGTAGGTACGAGGCTCTGCAGGGGGAATGGAACAGGGTGGGGATGTCTGCTGGCAGTAGAGTGCAGCAGAGAGCAAACAGTGCAGGATGTTGCTGGAGTGTGTGACGGAGAACTTCTGACGCAGCTGGTGACTGAGCCCGTGAGGGAAGGCACTGCTGGACCTGCTGTTTGTGAAGAGAGAAGGCTGGTGGGTGACGGGAGGGTTGGAGGCCGCCTTGGGCTCAGTGATGATTCAAAGAATATCACTTAAGAGCACAAACTCTTAAGCACTCCTTTATTTGCTATGGGAAGTATGCTGGGGGTATCCCTTCCATAAGCAGGCTCACCTAGGCAGGTTCCCTTTGGTTTATATACATTGTAATATTTGAAGCATTCCCCAAGCCGCACCCAAAGTCTGTCCCCTTGGGTACCTACCTCAGAGGTACGTTATTGGAAATGACTTGGATTGCTGGTCCTTTATGTTTCCGTGGAACAAGACTGTCAGCTACTGTGCGTTGTTTGGAACTGCGTCCCCTTTTGTTTTGAGTGTTGGGGTGTTTGATTTGATTCCAGCACCTTCCTCATCCTGTCCTCTGCTTGAACTTCTATGCTTGCACATGCGCTGTTCGTTTTCGTGGACTTGTCCACCTCTTATCTATGAAGGGGCGCCTTAGGCAATTAACTGCAGCCAAGTGGAATTTAGGTTTCTTTTAACTGGACATGTGTCTAGGAATTTAGTGTTCTGAAGGTCTTAGGTCATTGTAATCAAGCCACAGCTGGTGACGTTTGCTCAACTTCTCTGTCCCTTGTTATCAGCATTCTATTATGAGCTAATAGTCTCCATAGCAATGAAAATCAAGTTACAAATGTAAAATTAAACTATGGCTTGAAAGTTACAAAGTTTAAGCAAAATCAATTAAGTAAAGCTAGATTATGAAATGGAAGTTACAGTGGTTAGGCAAACTACAAAACCAAGTAAAACCAAATTACCAAACAAGGCAAAAATACAAAATTCTTTGTTGAACTCCTCTTAGTGATCACAAAATGCTTGTGTTTGATTCCCAGAGAAGGAAGAAGAGGTGTTGGGAAAATGTTTAACTGGAACAAATTGTCAAAAGTCCTGGAGCTTTAGTAGACAGTGCTTAGTCCTGTATTCCCCCACACCAGTGCTTAATGTGTGCAAGTAGATATCTTAGCCTTGAGAATAAAGAGAGTGGGCCTGCTAAGACGGCAGCTGGAAGGCATTCAAGAAGAAAGTGGCTCTTGACCATAGAAGGAGAATTTGTGCAATAAGATATTCCCCAAATGACCACCAGAGACTCTCAAGGGACCCTTGGTGTAATGTCAGTAATTTTGGGGAAGTGATTTAAATCCATCAAATAATTTGAGGGAACGTTTAGCCTGTGAGTTTTAGCAAAGTCATGAATATGTCTTAGTTCCATGGATACAAGCTAGTAGGTGCCAAAATAAAGGAATGCCTCCTTTCTAACACTGAGCTAGCAGAGTTCGTTTTATTTTCCGCTCATTTTTGATGACAGAGGGCTGCGCAGAAGCGCTGCCTGTGAGGGCCGTGCCCATGCAGGACGGCTGCGGAAGCAGCGAGTCACAGGCGTGGCGGAGCGCTCCCCCTCAGAAGCGACTCCGTGGCACCAGCCGGAGCCCCGGGCTGGGCTCAGCGTGTCCCTGCGAGGCCCCGGGGGCTGTGGGTGCTGCCCGGCTGGGGCAGGAGCATCGCTGCCCCCGGAGCGCCGACCGCCGACACAAGAGCACCGGCCCCAGGTGGGAGACAGCACGGGGCACCTCCTGCAGGAGAAGGGAAGGAGCCCTACTTGGTAATCTTTCATTTTGGTCACTTCTACTGAACAGTAAAAAAGGTTGAAATGAAATATTTCAAGCCGTTTCCCTCTGGTTTACCTTTCCTGGGGGCCAAAGCTCTGTGCCCCAGGTGGCCTGGGTGTGTGCAGAGAAATGCAGCCCCCACAAAGCCCTTGGTTTTCCCACAAGTCATCATCACTCCTTCCCAGGTGCGCCCAGCTCTGGCAGGAGAGAGAGAGCCCACGGCGCAGTGGGCACCGTGCCCTCCCAGCCGGGGCTCTCTGGCACAGAGCAGCAGCAGCGCCAGCACCTTTCAACCCGCTCCTGGCCTTGGCTTCAGCCGGGAGCCAGAAGCCTCTGGAAATCAGCACTGCCAGTTGCATTCCCAGCTTGGAGCAGCTCCTGCGGGTGGGCAAATCCTGCCCGTTCGACTGCTTCCAAAGTGGAATAAAGGCAGAGGTAGAGATGTACCTACAGAGGGGCCCGGGGCATGTCCAATAAATGTGCAAATGTGTGGGGAGATTTGTCAGGTATTACTACAGCTGTTTTGCCCATAGTGCCTTCTCTCCTGGTTCTGTGCAATGCTTTGGGCCTTCTCTGACCCCAGCAGTCAGCCTCTGGCTGCATTCCCTAGTTGCTCTCAGGTGCACCTCAAAGCAGGGTTTTGTGGGCCCTGAGTTCCAACTTTCAGCCTGGAGCACCAAGCCGTCTTGTTCCTTGTGAATGGATGTTTTGTCTCCATGTCACTGTGCTTGGAGCACCCACATTTGCTAAGAAGTAGGACACAGACAACAGAGTATAAAAATGGCTTGGAAACATTTGGCTGGGAACCGGCTGCTAGAGTTTTCAGGGGGGTTTTTTTGAAGAAATAGTTGTATTTTCTGAATGGAGCATGAAGTGTGTTTAGCAGGGCTTTGGGGAGTGTTTTTTGTGCTTGAAACCATTTCCAGATCCCTGATCTAGAAGAAAACATGGTCACCCACTGAAAAGTTGTTGGAACCCAAAGTGCAGGGAGTGTTTCTCTGCCTGTTGTGAAAGATCCATTCCCCCTGTGTAGTGGTTTGGTCTAAAATACTCATTACTATTTATCTTCTGTGAGATAAGAATTAGGAGAAACGCAAAGCAGGCACCAAACTTGAAAGAATATGAAGAAGTTTATTAACAGACCTAAAAGAAGGGAAAAAAATTATACCACCTTCAGAACTCTCCTCTCCCCCCACCTTCCTCCCTTCTCCCACTGACAATGTAAAAAGATAACCCTTAAGATGTTCAGTCTGTTTACCACTTCCATAATAACCTTGTTCAGTCCATTTAGAAAGAGAAGTCTCTTTTTGCTCGTGCTATGAAAACAGTATCACAACGAGACAGCCGCCCACTTCCAAATATTGTTCCGTCCATTTAGGAAGAGGAGTGTCTCTGCTCGCAATGTGAGTCCCTTCCCCCGACTTGCAGCTTTTCCCGCAACTGCTTTCGAGGGTCCACTCTTGAAGTTTTTTTGGGGTACAGTTTTAAGGTTGAGCCATTCAGAAACAAAAAAACAGAGGCCCTTCTCCTTCCCTGGGAGCAAAGGGTCTTCCTCATCTTCATCATTAGGACTATCTCTTGGGAGCATCTCTAGGAACTGAGGTTTTCTCCTTTCTCATTTAGAGTAAAAGTCCTTATCTGGTTGGGAGTCCTTATCTCCCTGTCCAAGCTTCTCATGAAATTACAGCTGCGGCAGCATCTGCCTATTGCATTTTTTTGACCAAGTTTGTATTCATTTGCTGGCAAAACCGGCCAAAGCCTAGGCACAACCAAGAATATCGTCCTGCTCTCTTGCTGGATGTGTGGAAGAACTGTGTCTGCTGGAGGGCTGTTGTGAAAAGAAAACACTCTCTGTTTGGGTGGACTTGTTCTGCGGGATTCACCAGCACAGGCAGTTTTTTCACAGCATTTGGTTCATTTTCCCTTCTTACTGCAGGTCATTTGATCCGTGTATTCATCAGTCCTGACCCTGAGGTGAGTGAAAGGAAGCTTTGATGTTCCTAAAGTTTAAGAACTGTGGAGCAAGCTGAGAGCTTAGCCTGTGGCAGTAGAGTGAGGAGGCTGAGCTGGGTGGGCTGAAAGAAAATGCATTTCTATCTCTGCAGCAGCAATAGCAAAAGCATCACTGTGAAATACCTAAATCTGCAATTCAGAGCTGTCGCAGAACTAAAAGCCCAGCTTTGCAGAGAGAACGTTGCTGGCTGAGAGTAGCCAGGGTGCAATATCTAATTCAGAGCAATATGCAGTACTGTTGAATTAGCCCATTTTACTTTAGTTGGAGGCACTTGGAATCCCATTGCTATGCAAGGTGATGATTTCTCCTTAGTAGAGCTGGTTGTAGAGCTGAATAGAGATAAGGTTAGAAATGACAGGTAACTGCCTGTCCCTCACACTCCTGCCTGTCCACAGAGCCCAGAACCAACCTCAAGCTCTCCTCTGGCTCCCTCTCCTCCTGGAGAAGAGGCTGAAGAGGAGCCAAATGTCCAGAACTCTCCAGCTGTGGTCAGTCATGAATCTGAACGTCCTGAGCCGGTAAGTGCCAGTTCTGGTTGGGGCTGTCTTTAGAGGAAATCAGAGCTGCAAGTTTCTGAGTGGCCAGCACTTGCTGGTGGTGGCCGAGGATGCTGAGTGCTGGAGTCCTGGCAGGACCTAGCGATTCCCCCCAGCCAGTGAGAGCTGGAACACGGCCTTTGAGCTGTCATGTTTAGGCCCCAGCTTGCTGGGATTCCAAGAGGGGCAAACGTGAATCATGAAGGCTCCCCTGTCACCAGAGGAGGGAGCGCTCCAAAGACACCGCTCTCAGCCTTGCCAGACACATGGGGGACACGGTGGCCGTGAGAGCCGTGTCCCACTGCACAGGCTGGCCAAGTAGCTGCTGGCACAAAAGCTGCTGATGTGAGCACACAAGTGCTTTGGGGTGGTTTGTCCACATGAGCTTCTTGGGTGGGCCGAGCTGGGAGTATTTCGGAGACACACTGGGGATGGGGAGCTGCTGCTTGAAGTCAGGGACTTTGGTGCCTTGGTTGCCAGGTTGTTCTTTGGCCTCTTCAGGCAGAGCAGTCAGGAGCAGAGCTGACAGGGGCTCTGAGTGCGCCTGTGTTTTTGCTTTTGATAAGCTGCAAAGAGATGGTTGTGTTGTCCCCGGACCTGTGTGGAGCCACTCTTCTCCCATGTGGCAAAAGAAGCAAAGTGCGCAGTTGGGAGCCCTTCTTCCGTGGCAGAAGCCAGAGGCTGCCATGTTTCTGCAGATACTTTCTGTTGTGAAGTCTGTTTTTAAAACTGCATTTGAAAACTGTATTGGAGCCTAGAGTGGGGGCAAAGCTGCAGGTCCTTGTGAGATGTCTCGTAGGGTTAAGAACAGGAAGGAGATCTTGCTGTTCTGGCTGCTGTATTTGAAGCCAATGTGCAACTTTGTGCCTGGGGAGCTGCGTGGGAGAAAAGGAGCCAGGGGTGCCGGTCCACAGTAGCTGAACATGAGGCAGCGTGTGGCCAGGTGGCCAGGAAGGCCAAGGGCATCCTGGGCTGTGTCAGCAAGAGTGGGGCAGCAGGAGCAGGGCAGTGAGCGTCCCCCTGTGCTGGGCACCGGTGAGGCCGCAGCTGGAGTGCTGTGTCCAGTTGTGGGCCACTGTGAAGAAGCAAGACCTTGAGGGGCTGCAGCATGTGCAGAGAAGGGCAAGGGAGCTGGGGAAGGGTGTGGAGGCCAAGTGCCGTGAGGAGGTGCTGAGGCAGCTTTAGGCTGGAGAAAGGGAGGCTCCTGAGGGACCTTCAGGCAGACTTCCCTAAATGCCTACGTGACAGTGCTCGCCACAAGTGCCGTTGCATCCCCTGCCAAGCATCCCCTCACTGCACCCAAGGGCTTTAGGCACTGCAGCAGGTGACCCTTTTGTCTTTTGGTCTCTTGGTTTGTTGGTTTGCACGGAGGAGAAGGCCTGTTTATTTTCTCTTTCTCCAGCAAGCAAAGGTGCTTTTGCTGTACCTTTCCTGCCCTTTTCCAGCACTGGCACAGATTCTGATGCAGTTTTAGGTTTCCATGTCTGCAGCAGCAATAGCAAAGGCATCGCTGTGTAATAGCTGCTTTTGCATTTCAGAGCTGTCGCAGAACTAAAAGCCCAGCTTTGCAGAGAGAACGTTGCTTGCTGAGAGTAGCCAGGGTGCAATATCTAATTCAGAGCAATATGCAGTACTGTTGAATTAGCCCATTTTACTTTAGTTGGAGGCACTTGGAATCCCATTGCTATGCAAGGTGATGATTTCTCCTTAGTAGAGCTGGTTGTAGAGCTGAATAGAGATAAGGTTAGAAATGACAGGTAACTGCCTGTCCCTCACACTCCTGCCTGTCCACAGAGCCCAGAACCAACCTCAAGCTCTCCTCTGGCTCCCTCTGCTCCTGGAGAAAAAGCCAAATGGGTGACAAATGTCTGGAAATCTCCAGCTGGCATCAGACGTGAACCTGAACGTCGTGAGCCGGTAAGTGGCAGTTGTGGTTGGGGCTATCTTTAGAGGAAATCAGAGCTGCAAGTTTCTGAGCGGCCAGCACTTGCTGGTGGTGGCCGAGGATGCTGAGTGCTGGAGTCCTGGCAGGACCTAGCGATTCCCCCCAGCCAGTGAGAGCTGGAACACGGCCTTTGAGCTGTCATGTTTAGGCCCCAGCTTGCTGGGATTCCAAGAGGGGCAAACGTGAATCATGAAGGCTCCCCTGTCGCCAGAGGAGGGAGCGCTCCAAAGACACCGCTCTCAGCCTTGCCAGACACGTGGGGGACACGGTGGCCTGGAGAGCCGTGTCCCACTGCACAGGCTGGCCAAGTAGCTGCTGGCACAAAAGCTGCTGATGTGAGCACACAAGTGCTTTGGGGTGGTTTGTCCACATGAGCTTCTTGGGTGGGCCGAGCTGGGAGTATTTCAGAGACACACTGGGGACGGGGAGGTGCTGCTTGAAGTCAGGGACTTTGGTGCCTTGGTTGCCAGGTTGTTCTTTGGCCTCTTCAGGCAGAGCAGTGAGGAGCAGAGCTGACAGGGGCTCTGAGTGTGCCTGTGTTTTTGCTTTTGATAAGCTGCAAAGAGATGGTTGTATGATAGAAACAAATTTGCTTCTCTTTTGTCTAGCAGGACAGGTGTAAAATCCTACCACATCCAGAGAGCGAGGCGTGGAAATGACTTGAAGGAGCAAGTCAAGTAAAGTAAATTCGGCGCTGGAAGAGTGAAGTTCTTTCACTCTAAATCAGCGTGATGCCTGGAGGGTTTTATACCAGGTTTGCGCCTAAGCTGATGCTAAAGAAGTACATAAGGTCCAACATAGACCTAAGGTTTGCACAGCAGAGTTTAGGCTGACAGCTAAGGGAGCATACATTCAGTGGTCTTTCCAACCCAAAAGGCTAATGAGAAATGTTGGTATTTCTGCTCTCCTTCATTGTTTACACTATAGAAACATATTTTCTGAGATTTTGCAATTGCAGCTAAAAATCATGGCCAGGTTAAGTTATGTAAGTGGTTGTTGTGCCTTTAGAATTGTGCAGGTCAATATCAGTGTAGCTGCTTCTGGTCATACAAAAAGCTCTTTCAAGATACGTCTTAAAGAGAAATGGGTTTTTCCTTTGCATTCTTAAGTGCAAAGCCTTCTCCAGGACGTACAGCAAACAGGTTATCTAGATTGCCTTTTCACAGTGACAGAACACTCCCCCTTTAATCTGCCTGGATTGCACAATTCTCATCTGTATTAAGGAATTTCATTTAGTCTCTGCTGTAAGTGATTTCTGTGCAAGAGGGTTGATCAAGGATAAACCCAAATTAACAAGAGTGGTATTTGTTAGGGCTACCATTGCTCATCACACACTTTGAACAAGCCATACCATCAAGCCCAAAGCTAATACGGCTCCTTGTTAAATATTTCTGATGGATTGCACATCCTTGTGTGAAGAGGGAATTGGGATTTAAAGCCAGTATTTATGCATATATAAGCATTGTGCATGAACATTGCATGTTCAGAATGAAAACCAAATATCACCTGTACAGGGTAAACACTGCAATAACACAAACACACTTCTCCCATCAGGTTCACAGGCAGCTTAACCAATTCTGTGCTTGCACATAGCCTGTTCTGGTATCTGGTGTCACTCTGAACCGGGGAAAGTCACACATAGATACTGTAGGACCATGAAAATCTCTCCAAATACAAACCAGTCTCCAGGTGACACAAGTGACTACAGCAACCTCCAATAACGTAGCAGGGAACCCAGATTTGTTGTGTTCTCTTTGTCATTATGGGTTTATAATTCACAGACTCCGAGAAGGGCTTGAGTTGGAAGGGACCTTAAAGACACTCTAGATCCAGCCCCTCTGCCATGGGCAGGGACACATTCCACTAGCCCAGGTGGCTCAGACCACATCCAAGCTTTGGCAAATACCCAAGGACACCTTTTCTGTTTTTCAAGGTCAGATTTCCATGCTCCTATTCACAGATGGCTCCAGTCTCATGCAGAGGATTGCTGGGTTGGTCACTCTCATCTCCACAACCCAGCAATGGTCCTATTTTGGATGGCCCCAGGGACCAGCTACTGCCTTTCTTCCTTCCGCTTTCCTTTCCAGGATCAGTGATTTACCGCTACTTCCTCCACGTCTGAGACAACTGGAAGAGATAAGGCACCGCGGATGCAGCTTCTGACAGAGAGCTGATAACACTCAGCTGAGTATTTTATTCTCCTGCCACTACGCTGTCAGGCTGCCTACACAGAGTTCCTCCTGCTTGGAAAGGGGCTGGTGTGAGCAGCAGGAATTGATGCTGGCTGGAACACTTCAAAGAACTGGACAAAAGCAGCCTTCTCTGGAAGGCCACCAGCTGCCCTTTGCCAGCAGCACAAGGTGTGAAGGCCCCTTTGAAGGCCATCCCTGCACAAGGACAGCCTGGCCTTCCAGTACCTCCGCCAGTACCCAGAACACCTTTCAGGCTTTGGGGCCGGCCCTGACTCTCGCTCTGGAGAAGCAGGTTGCTGTTAGAGCTCACATATCCACAGTTTCTGGCTGGATTACCACGTTTTACCACCAACAGCCCTTCCGACAACAGTACACAGAGGCTCAATCTGCAATACAAGGGCATTTTTTTCCAACTTCTCCCTTGGACCAGTGTGCAGCAAGCACACCTGGGCCTCATTCAACTCTCTGTGTGGGCCAGGTGTCAGCTTCTGTTGGGAATTTAAAGCTTTTACCCTACTTTCCACAGCAAATCATGAAGCAAACTCAGCTGCACCAAAGCCCAAATTTCACTTTAAAAATTACAATTTTCATTTTCCTCTATTCAAGCCATGAAGAAAACAAACTTTACTTGAGTGAGCTGGAGGCACAGCGTCCTCCCAGATCATTCACGAGCAGAACAATACTCCAGGGGAAGACTGGCAAAGCCAGAGTTTCCTGGTACTTAGGAAGCTTTGCAAAACCTTCCCACCTGTGGTGGTACTGCACCCTGCTGAATTCCTGGAGCCCTCACTCACCTCAGGTAGAGTTTGGACAGGAAGGGGCAGGAGGAGGGAAGACTTTGCAAACCCTGTCACGAGGCCAGGGCTGTTTTCATTTATGGTGACACGTTGCAGTACATAATCTTTTATTTAATGGGAGGGAGGGAGGTGCTGAAGGGCAAAAGTTCTCAGTAACAAGGACATCTTCCACTTAAACAGCAAGGTAAATGAAGGGGAAAGTGCAATCCTATCTTTCCTGGAAGGGATTTTATACACATTATTGTTGCTGAATACATGCCTAGACAGTGGTGATTTAGGGCATCTAATCAAGCTCCCACAGTATCACCACATCTGTTTTGCCACATTTTCTTTCTTGTTTTCATTGTGCACGATTTCTCCTCCCCGGCTGGCTCCTGGCTGCAGTTCTACGCTCAGGGGAGCCCCGCTTTCTCAGCAGGCCTCTGCAGCGAGTCTGTAGCCAACGTGTGGCTCTGCTGCCAGCCCAAATGTGCCGTTCCCTTGCCCAGCCTGGCTGCAGCTGGGGGATCTGCTGGGCACGGCTGGGGATTTTCATGGCCAAAATCCTCCAGCGTCCTCACGTCTACATCTGCCCCTTGCTTTGGAGAGCACAAATCACAGGACACTCATCTCAGTTGACAAATGTCATTTATTACAAATTGCTACACCCGCGCTGACAATATATAACTATACAGATCTAACTTGAAGTTCAAAAAAGTAATTTATTAGACTTCTACAACAATGCAATGTAAAACTATACAAATACCCACTTCCGTTAACAAAAATTAATTTATTGCCAACCTCTACAACAACTCACTATACACAAAGATCAACTGAAGGTTAACAACTTAATTTATTGCATACTACTACAACCGTACAGCCCATATATCAGTACAAAAATATCACTATCCCTCTCTAAATAGCCCTATGCCAAGAACTCAATAAACAGCATTCTACAACTATACAACTTCACACATATTTAAATAGAAATAAAGACATTTATAACCACCACAAGATACAGATATAGATGAAATATTAGATATTACATACTATATCTATAAATAGATACATACAACAAACCTATCTCTAGGCAACCATACCAATCTCCATATCCATACAACTGAATCAATACCAATATATAGCTGTACATCTCAACACATATGTAAATATAGTTATACATAGAAATAGATCAATATACATATAAAAATATAAAAATAGACATATATACCTAACCAAATACCACTATACTTATTTAAGTAGCCATATGCCTAGAACTACATCAATAGAAATAGATACCTAGAAATCAGCATACATAGGAAACAGAACACAGACATAAAAACATACATATATACTTAGATAGATATATACACATATATATAATTACAAACATATATGTATATATATATACAGCATACATCCATAAATATAACAACATACATATAGAAATATACCTATACAAATAGAAACCTACATATAAATATCTATGTAATTATCACTATCTTATGAGCAAGTCCATACATCTTTAAACAGAAATACAAGCAGAGGGATTCCAGCCGCCCCATCTTCAAAGCCTCTCCCTCGGTCTCTTCCTCCCGTGCAGAGCAGCTCTCCTGGACGGGGACAGAGATGGGACACCTGGGAAGCAAAGGGAACACGGAGTCAGGATCGGGACGTTTCCCTTGGCAGCAGCTGCACTTCCATCAGGGAAGAGAAATCTCAGAGCCTCCCCAGGAGGCTTAGAAAGAAAAACCAGGCCCAGCGGGCCGGGCTGTGGCGAGCGCAGCCCCGGCGGGACCGTCCCGCAGCCCCCGGCAGCGCGGCACAGCCGGCACCGCTCCCGGGCCCTGCCGGCGCAGCTGCCTTGCCCAAGGACAGCCCCTGTGCCGCCCGGGGCAGCCGCGCTGAGCGGCCCCAGCACGGGCAGGGCCCGCGGCCAAAGCCCCCGCCAGCCTCACGCCCGCAGCTCCCACCCCGTCTCACCGGCGCCGGGGGGGTGCCCGGCGGGGAAGTGCAGCAGCGGCCGCTCCGTGTTGAGCTGCTGGAAGCGGCTGGGCTGGCGGCTGCGCACCTCCAGCCCGGCTGCCAGCCGCTGCCTGTTGGCCCTGGTCAGGCGCTTGATGCGCAGGAGGAGGTCGGGGCGGTCGCGGCGGAAGTTGGGATTCTTGAAGTGCACGACGGCCCCGGCATCGCCCGGCACAGCCGCGCCAAACCAACCCAGCACCTTCTGGAAGCCGTAGAGATTGAGCTGCCGGACGACGCTGCCGAAGTGCGTGGCTTTGAAGGAGTCCGGCAGCGCCGCCCCTCCCTCTCCGCCCGCCCCGTCGGCGCCGGCCGGGCTGAGCAGCTCCTGCTCAAAGAGGGCGCGGTCGATGAGCACCCCCTGGCCCTGGGTGTCCCAGCGCACGGAGCGGACGCGGGGGCTGTTCGCCAGGCGCCACAGCTTGGCGGGGAAGGTGCTGGCATTGAGCCCGGCGGGCAGCGGCAGCTCGGCCATCGCGCCTGTCGCCCACTGGCGCCGCAACGGCCGCAGCTGCACCGGCGGCGCGCGGCCTGAGGGGGGCGCTGCGCTCGGCCCCGCGCGGGAGCGAGCGGCACAAAGCCGGGGCTGCGGGCACAGCGCGGGCGGGGCGGCTCCCGGGGCGCTGCCCGGGCGCGGCACGGACCGGAGCGGGGCAAAGCCTTTCTTTCTCTGCGTGGAATCGTCCCTCTGCCTTTGGCTCGCAGCACGACCCCAAACCACCAAGGCAAGCGCAGCCAGTTTCAGAAAGGGTCCAAACTGAGGAATCCCATGGGAAACTGTTCCTATGTGTCAAGTGGCAGCCACATCTCTCTGTGTTCTGCATGGCTGAAGGGAGGGAGGAAAAAGATCTTCCACTGAGTAGCTTCACTCTTTTGCTTGGGGTTGCTACCAGAGTTGCCTACTTCAAAGCACACTGGTCCAACAAGACCAGGGGAAATGATGAAAAGGAGAGACTTGAGGACTTGCTTTTTGCCTCTTTTCCAGCTAACTGGCTGGCTCTTTCTCACTGGCTCTGCCTGTCTTGGGCAGATTTGGCCCATTTCTCATTCTTTGGAGTCAGAAGCAGCAACAGGAAGGGGCAGCAGTTTTGTCAGCGTTGCCATCAAAGCTTAAATCGTGCGCCGTGGATGGATGTTGCTTTCCCCAAGGGATTAATGACCTAGAGTTGTAGTGAACTCCCGCTGATGTCTCTCCAAGAGATTGTGCCTTTTTCTTTCCTCAGGAATCATTTCTTCTCTTCTTTTTTTTCCCCAGTCTGGGGAGAGTTCCAATGCAAAATCCCTCCTGCAGCCAAGTCTTTTCAATGGAGACTAACAAAGGTGATCTTCCAATCCTCTGTGCTTAGTGTCACTTGTTCTTTTAAATTCTCTCTTGAACTGGAAAGATTTTTCTGTTCATAGCAGGAACAAATAGACCTAATTCTTCCATCTCTTTAATTCGTGCTTTTTTTTTTTTTTTTTTTTTAATGTCTCTACATCATTTAACCCTGCGGGCTCATGTGAGTATGTTTGGTGCTGTGGCATAAGCTCATCCCACACACAGAGGGGATGTTCTCCTTACATCCAGCTTGTCTTGAGTTCCAGCTAACACTGCCTTCTCTTGCCCTCCTTCCAGCTCCCTTTGTGAGGAGCCCTGCCCTGTCACTTTGGTCCCTGCCCTATGGGTGACACAAGGATTGTTGGTCTCACCACATTCTGGAATAGTCTTTTGCACTGAGGGGTTTAAAGATGCCCTGTCATCTCTTCCTGTGTGTGCTGGCTTTCTCAGAAAAATGGAAACCCACTACCCAGAAAATCTCTTCCCAATTCATCTTAAACAGCTTAAAACAGTACCTGAATTCCGAATGATGCACCTCAGTGGGATGGGGTTTGTCTTTCTTTAAACACAGTGTAACAACTCTTGTAAAAATTATCCCAGCGACCGAATTGCAACAACATTTCTAATGAATAGGCAAAAAGGAGAAGACAGGAGTTCAGAAGAGAAGGGACATCTTTCTTCATGTTTCATGGCCCTTATTTCCCACACATTTGTCTATGTGCTGCTTCATCCAGAAAAGTCTCGTTTTGAAGATCTCCTCTGTACTCTCTGTGAGTTATGAGAAACACACGATCACTGGACCGGTGCCCTACTGGAGATGAGGAAGCAGGTGGCTGAAAAGCGGATTGTCCACTGGAATGTTTAGTCACCCCTGAAGTATGGTTATGTTTATGCATTGACTTTTCCACAGTACTCTGTGGCTAAGAATGAGAAGTTACCCTTAGCTGTGTTTTAAGGCTACTGAAACTTGAAAAGAAGTGTGCTTATCTTGTGTCTGGCAGCATGACTCATTCCCAATTTTCTACCTACTGGTAGAATTTAATGTCAGTTACAAACACCACAAGACAAATGATGGATATTATATTTCAGTGTTTGGGCCAAAAATTGGTTTAATAATTAACAACAGAAAAGGTTGTTAAGTTTTAGGAAAGAAAAATCCTTAAAACTGTGGTATGTGGTTTTAGATTAAGATTTTTCTCTTAAAATTACTCTCTTCCCCTTTAAAAGTAATTTGTAGAGAACATCACTCAATGTACAGGCCTGATGACTTTAAGTATTATTACTGTTCCATATCTTTCCTTTTTCCCTACATGGCACTGTAGCTTTTGAATCCCAATTTTTACCACTTTGAAAATGCAGTTTTAATGTTTTTCCTACTGGTGAATACTTACCAGTTCCAAGTTAAAGAGCAGTCAGTTCTGAAAGCGAAATATGCCTTATGTAAATATATTTTTTCACTAGTCTCCTGGTATTACGTGCAACAGGGGCAACGTTAAAACAGTCTATACTGACTTATTTTAGAAGCTGTTAGAAATTATAAATATTTTCAGTATATCTGCCATACATTAGTGTGTGTTTCAGGTGAAACTGTCCTTTGTGCTCTTCTGCTAGCATGTAAGATCTCCTTGCGGCGTAGGAAGACACAATTTTCACTTTCTGATTGGCCCACAGCTGTGTCACTGCCTTCACCTTTCCATCTCACATGCTCAGACAGTTTTTCCTCCAACACCTGCGAGAGCAATGTCCCTTAAGGTGATGCAGACATGGTGGGCATGCAGCACCCAAGCTGTTCCTGATCTTCTGGGAACTAACTGCTGGTCCTGAACCCATCCTTTGCTGTTTACTTCTATACTGTACTTGTGGCAAAGGCTGTTCCTGCCAGTGTTGTAGGTTACTTGGTCTAACCACAGCAGCATGAAGAGTAGAAGCTGAAGAAAGAAATGTACATTTTTCTGACCAATTTACCTGGAGTCTGTATTTGGACTTACATTGCTGATAAAAGTGAGACATTCCTGGCAAACAAGTAATAAGTCATTGAATTTAGCATGTATTTCTTGGGTTCCTTGGCTACAGAACGGGGAAGAGAATCTTCATCACTTTCTTCCTCCTTACAGATGTGGTTTTAACCCAGTATAGGAACACCTAGACCCCAAGTTTGACATAACTAAAAATATTGGCATAGGAGGTAGAATCCCACCAGGCAAAGGGAATCTTACTGCAACAGCAGGTACAGAGCATCCACGCTTTTGAGTCCAGTGAATTCAAAACACAGGTTTTGAAACCTGCTCACCAGCACTGAGGGGGCCACCTTAGTCCCTGGACTTTAGAGGGTAAGAAGAGAGAACATAAAGTCTTTTCTACAAAAAACCAGAACCACAAAGCAAAACTTCATGGTAACTGCCCTGAAACTGCACCTCCGTTTTGGGATGAACTTGGTCTGAAATGGTTCTTTGCTGAACTTCACAAGCAGCTTCTGCCTCTTTCTGTTTGCTCCCTTGGGTTTGTTTGTCTGCAAACACCATCTCAGGTTGTTCTAGTGCTGCTCCCCCCGACTAAAATCTCTCTGTACATTCTGCAGCCTCCACTGAATATCTGCATGAACTGTTTTGTGTGATGTCTGCACAAGTCTTGTTAAACCTGAAGTTGTGATGCCCTGGTTTGGGTCTCCCTGTCTCCTGGACATGCTGCTCAGGTCTGCCAGGATGGTTCTCCTCCCTCAAGTGAGCTGAGCTAGTGGAAGTGCTCCAGGGACGTTTAAGAGCGCAGGTACCTCAGGTGGAAGAAATTCTCATCGTCTGTGCCCGTTCAGGCTGGCTGTGACTGTGCCGAGGGGAAATGGCATTTGTTACCTGAGTAGCTCCAGGAGGACTAAAGGTCATGGTGAAATACTCTGGTGAGGGCTGTGGCAAAGGAACAAAACTGGGATTAAGGGGAGTTTTCAGTAATAATTGCATCTCGTTCTGGCTGCTGTCACAGGTAGTTTAGTCACTGGCTAAGGTAGCTCAGAAGTGATTTTGGAATACTGCTGTTGGACTTTAAATGGTATGGACTCTTCCTCATCCAGATGTGTGGCTGTGGGCCTGTGTGTTTATCAGTGACACACAAGCTGAGAGAGGCAGACAAATTCTGCAGGGCTCCTGGGGTTCAGGTACCCTCCAGCATCCTTCTGCTTGCTGGAAAAGCTTCTTGCCAAGCAATGGAAGAAATATCTCCCTCTTCTTCTCCAGGAATATCAACTTGGCCACCTGCATCTTGCAGCTCATGTCAGGGGAAGTACTGGGAAGTTGGACATCTCATAGACTCAAAACTCACCTCATATGTTTGCCGTGTCCTTCAGTAAAGAATGTCTTCTTACCAGAAGAACTTGAAGACATTCGACACCTAAGCCAAAGTAAAAGAAAAGAAAGAAATTAAAGCATCCGTTGTCAGTATTTAGGATCAAGAAAATGCAAATATTTGCAAAAGGCTCAAGTGAAGAAATGAAGAAACAAAGCAGGGTTTACTCTATTAAAGCTAGGGATATAAGTCTGCCTGCTTATGCACCCAACTGCTTTCCAGGTGTGCACCTGCCAGGGATTTTACCTTTCTGTATGCTGTAGGTCTCAGGCTAAAACCATCAACAGGCAAACCCAACCAAACCAAACTAACCAACCAACCAAAAAAACTCCACAAAAATCCCCAACTCAGAACTAATCTGAACTAAACTAACAAAAAAACCCCCCCAAACACCAATCCCCCACCAAACGAAATAAAAAGTAGGTGGAGAAACTTGTTCCCATAATGTCACTCCTTTGACACAAGACAGTTTAGACCTCTTTTTGAATGTGAAAGAAAACTATACGTTCTAGGTAGCAAGATTCAATTATCACTGAATAAATAAGAAGGACATTTTAGTGTCGGGAGAATTTGACCCTTACTCTTAAGTGATGTTTCCTGGAAACATCACTTCTTTTTATGGTATTACAGTCCCTTCTGACCGGGCCAAATAACAGCTCCTTGTCTGCCGACAAATACAGCCATGATTCTCAGGTATTTCGGTGTGTGGAGATGAGCAGCGGGTGAAAAGGAGCACAAGCCATCTCCTCTGAGCTCCTGCTGTTTATGGGAACAGATACGGGCCTTGGGGATGTTTGCTAAAACACTGCACTCCAGCAATCAAACTCCACACATTCAGAGTGCTGAGTGCTGAGGCACACTCAGCACTCGCTGGCACCAGCTGAGGACTGTGTGCTTCTGTGAAGCCAACACACAAAATTAACCCCTGTTAAGGTCAAAGCAATGGCATTGTTTAAGAATTAGACAAGTTTATCGGACAAAATTATTTTGATGACAGAATGTAAATTTATTTTTTGCAGGCAGCACAGCAGATGATGGAAATTGCAATCAAAGATGTCTGTTGTAGGCAAACTAGAATGCAAGGCTGATTGTTTCATTCTGAGATTTCGATCTGAACTGTATTTGTGCTGGACAAACAATAGGATATACCATTACAAGGAGAAAGAGGTGGAAATGCTTTGAGAAAGGAGGAGCATGAGCCATCTTAGCATGAAAAGCAGGGGTCTGTGCTTGCTGGGCTCTCCCACAGGCCCAGCTTTGTGCCACATGGCCAGTCTGATTCTAGTTATGAACCCTGTGGAGAGCAATAACTGTCCTGACTTAAGCAGTGGAAAAGGGAATGTGCTTGCTGGGGTAAATTGGTAGTTTTCTAGTAAATCTTTGTCTGAACGTGAAAGAATAAGGGAAGAGACAAGAATTTTATAACACCATTTGAAGGAGCTGGGAAAAAACTGTGGAGTTGTTCTCTTCCTCTGGTCTGAAATCAACAACAGTTTTTAAAGTCTGATGCCCAAAACCTGGGCAAGAGAGCAGTCCTCCGTAGTATAAGGCCTATAGAGCAGGTATTTGTTTATTGGACACCAGGAGGGAGGGAGGGAGGGGAGTAACTCCACCACAAACTCACTCCATTCTTCACACAGTAGTAGATTTTATACTTTTTTTCCTTAATGTGCACATTATACTTTCCTAACCTTCATATTGCAAGACATTTTCTAATCACACGTTTATGTCAGCCCTTGGAGCACATGCACAGTCTCTGCACGCGGTGGTCGTCAGCCTCCTGGTGGTCATTTCTGATGAAGGCTCCTAAGTCTTCCTGAACTTCTCACCCCTGCTTCCTGCACGTGCTCTCTAAGATTGTCGGCTCAAATAGCCAGTGGTTAGCTTTTGCAGTTAGCCTGTCCTGCTAAATGTGCTGGTTTCTAAAAAGGGCTTCATTCACATACCCTGTTACAAAGGAACTACTTCTTTCTGCATAGCTACAGCTTTTTGCAGAGCTCAAGCATTATCTTGTTGCCTAGGCAGCAGTAGCCTGGCTTTGATAGTGCTGAACAACCAGTCTGACAGAACTTGTATTGCAGGGACATCTGATTTCATTCTACTGTTTCCTTCCAAAGCCCAGCCATGGCTGGAGGAGGAACCGAGGGAGTTGTCTTGGATCCTACACCCCAAACAGGGCCACACGTGGTCTTGTCCGCATTCTAAATACTGAAAGGTAAAGACACGTTCCACCAATGAAGGGCTGCACAGATCCCATTGATGGTAATGCCTGGTTAAGGAGCAGACCCATAGAACATTTGGTCAGAAGGGTCATCTAGAGGGCAACTTTGGCTCAGGGCCTGTTGCTGAGGCCTCAGTCCTTCAGTGTTTTGTGGTGCAAATGAATGCCCTGGAGGGCTGGAAAGGAACAAGTCCCTCTTTAGCAGGTTGCAGACAGGGAACGGGATTAGCCCTGCCAGGCCGGGCTGGGGCCAAGAGCAGAAGGCCGGCACGCTGCGTTTGCCCACGGGCAGCCGTGCAGAGCAAGGAGGCCGCTCCTGCCCAGGGGCTGAGGTGCCCGAAGCTGCCTCCCTGCTGCGCAGCTCTGCGGGGCCCGTGGTGCGCAGCGTCCTGGGCAGCCAGGGCAGCCCAGCTGCCTTGGAGCACGAGGAGCGTCCCAGAGAAGCTGCGGCCCTTTGCTTTGGAGCTCTTTCTCCCAGTAGTTCTTCCGAGTTCTTCTTTGGACTATTTCTCCGAGTCTTGTCATTAATCCATAGATTCTGACGTGTTTTCCTTTCTCCTTGCAAATTTAAGACATCTTTTTGAGAGAAGTGACTGACGTAGCTTCTGCTGCGGGTGGTGCTTTAGTCTGCAGGTCAGGGCAGGTGATTTTAACCAAGGATGGAGTCCAAAGGTAACGTTCCAGTTTTGCCAAGTCAATAAAACCATTTACAATGGGGGTGCTGATGCTGAGCAGCTTTCCTAGTTTTTAGAAAGTTGCAACCTTAAAACCCTAACAGGTTTTCCTACCTGAGGATACCAGCAGTAGCATGATGCCAATTCTTTGCACCTCTTTTCTGTATCTTTGGTGCTTTTAAGAGTTCCTCAGTCCCCAGCAGGAAAGAAAGCACGTGTGATAATGTAAGTGATTTGAGAGCTGTGTGTTGTGCCTTGCCCCATCAGCGTTCATGCCAAGCTGGGTACCCCACTGGTAGGTCTGTCGAGTTGAATTCACCCTAATTGTGTGCAAACAGCAGCCCAGAGATGCCGAGAAGAGCAAGGACGGTGGGTGGGTGTGCACGGACACACCCGTGGGCTGATGGCTGTGTGGGCAGAAGGCTTTGGACAGCAGTACATCTTCACTCTCCCAAGTTGGAAGAATATTTCAAATCTACATGAAATGAAAATATTTCTCAACATGTATCAAATAATACATATTAATTTATCATCTCTTCAATTTATCCTATATAGTATGATATACAATATATTTTAATAGATATAATAAATAGAATATGTCAAATTTCTACTTGATCTTTTCCTAAGCCATAGCCTGTGGGGCTTATAGACCATCTCCTAGCAGTGCTACATTTTTGCCTTCTGGTCCTACTTATTAGAGCAGCGTTTCCCCTGCGAGTTCCTTCAGGGAACTTCACAAAAAGGGCTTCCATCATTTCAGCGCTTGTGAGAACTTGTTGCTTCCCAGTTGTCCAGCATCCTTCTGGATTTTGGAGCATTTCAGCACTTGGGTCAATGGCCCTTCCCTCATCCCTGCCCTGCAGCAGTTACAGTCACTGTTCCCTCGCCCTGGCTCCAGACCTTTTGCCAAAGTGCTGCCAAAGGCAGCGCAGCTGGCTCAGGATCCCTGGTTGCTGCTGCTCTCCAGGATGACCTTCAGAGGGACACTTGGAGCGCTCCCTAAAGAGCTTCCGGTGGGATGGGGGTGGATTTCTCCTCCCCGGGTGGCTCCTGGTTACAGTTCTACGCTCAGGGTGATGCCTTTTCCTGGTCTTAAAATCAAGAGTCAAACACGGTTAGAAGGGGAAAAGGGATTTTACCTTGGGATTTATTTTAAGGATCCTTAGGTGCACATGTCCAGGTCATCTGCATGGAGAATGACAGCAGTGGAAAAACTCAATTGAGAAGTACAGGGACCACCCAGAGAGAGTAGCTATGTGTGTAGAAATGGGACCCTCTAAACCCAGATTTGCAAGATTTGTCAAGAGACATCCATGACGTGGGTTCAAGCCCTGCCTGTAGCCTTGCTGAGAGTCCGCATACAGCCAAGGAGAAGGGACAACATCAGTCCCTATGAAATATTATATGGCAGGCCATAGCAGGTTCCACATATCCCAGGGGAAATTCATATGAGAAGTAAAAATGATTTGCAAAAGTGTTTAATGGCTCTGAGTTCCACTTTGCAGAAGCTCCAGAGATTCGTCGTGTTATCCAAACCAATAGGATTGGACACAGCTGCTCATCCATTCCAGCCTGGAGACTGAGTCTACATCAAGTGGTGGGACAGCGACCCCTTGCAAGCCAAGTGGAAGGGACCATTCCAAGTTTTGCTGACCACTTTTACTGGGGTCAAGGTTGCTGGCAAGGGACCGTGGATCCACTACTCCAGGGTGAAGAAAGCTTCTGCTCCCAAAATCACCGAGATTTGATACAGAGACTGATACAAATCAGAAAGATGCAGTTTAAACTGGTTTTGACGTGTTTCCTGTTTGTCCAGCTGGTAACCATGGTTCAAGGTTCACCCCATGATTTGCATAAGACTGTGGTCCAAAATGTGTCCAAAATTCTTAATAAGAGCAATTGCTAGCTCTGTACTCAGTTACCACCCCTAGATGGGAAGGGTCAGTGGCCATTGATTGGCATTTTAATGGAAGAGAACCGCACTGAAATGTGGGAACCAATGAATAGCACCCTTCTGCCCCCCATTACCCTGAGTAGCCTGGTAGAGCATGCCAACTATAAGGTTCCTTGTGCAATTGTAAATGCCACAGGAAAAGCCGTTCTTCCTTCATATTGTCATCAGACTCATTTCAGGGAAATAATAGACCCAAGAACTGCAGCAAAGATGAAACTGACAGGGTGGAGACTGGCTCAGTCGTTTGGGATGGGGTTGTATTGGATATGTGGTAATAAGGCCTGGAAAGTTATGCCTGTGAACAAAGACCAGGCTTGTGCTATTGGGGCTGTGGTCCCAAATATAACAATATTTGACCATCTTGAAAAACCAAATGAGAAGAAAAAAAGGTCTCTTAATCCCCTCATTGAACGTCCCACACTTTTTCATAGCATAATCAGAGCCCTTGTACCCGCTTACGGAGTAGTTGAACTGGAAAGAACAGTTGTAAACATCTCGGCTGTCATTGAACGTATTGAGCAGCATACTGCAGATGCAATTTCAGCCTTACAGGAGGAAGTTGACAGTCTGTCCCGTGCAGTTATGCAAAACAGGGTAGCTCTCAATTTCAAACTTGCTGCACAAGGAGGTGTATGTGCTATTGTCAATACCACTTGTTGTTCTTATGTGGACCAAAGTGGAAGAATTAAGAAAGATTTAGATGACATTTGGAAGAGAACTCAAATTCTACATGAAGTAGCTTCTAGAAATAACACCTTAAAATTTGATCATGTTTTTGATACCCTCACCTCATGATTACCAAACTGAGCCCAGGTAAAAGAAATATTCATAACAGCTGTAATTGTAGTTATTATCTGTGTAATTTGCTGTGGAGCAGCTGGTTGTGTAAACAGGTTCTGCGGGTAAGGAATAGAGACCAGACAAGACAGAGTTTTGTTAGTCTCTAAAACGGGGGCAATGATGCCATGAAGATTTTTGCCTTTTCTTTTATAGCCGTTATACCTTTTTACAACTTCTGTATTCTTCGTGCTTTTTGCCGACATTCTTAGACTTGTTTGTCAAACTGAGAGACAAAACATTTTAGAAGCTTGGTAGCTAGGGATCAGTGTGCCCCAGAGCCCAAGGTCCTCTCCAGAACACATTCTGTAAAGCAAGATAGAACCATGGCAGGGGAAGGTTCCTTAGAGAAGGGGGCTCACTTGAGCCTCTCCTTGGGGAACCTTGGATAGATCTGCTAATTAGTAAAACCTATAATGTTATACCCGATGTTGGGGAGACACACACATACTCAGCGGGGTGCATCTCAATGCATACGACCTGGATGTGTGCACCTAAGGATCCTTAAAATAAATCCCCAGGTAAAATCCCTTTTCCCCTTCTAACCATGTTTGACTCTCAATTTTAAGACCAGGAAAAGGCATCAAGGGGAGTCCCGCTTTCTCAGCAGGCCTCTGCAGCGAGTCTGTAGCCAACGTGTGGCTCTGCTGCCAGCCCAAATGTGCCGTTCCCTTGCCCAGCCTGGCTGCAGCTGGGGGATCTGCTGGGCACGGCTGGGGATTTTCATGGCCAAAATCCTCCAGCACCATCCTGTTTACATCTGCCCAGTCCTTTGTACAGCACAAATCTACCCTTCTTGCAGTTTAAACATGGAAATTATGGCAGATTGCCACCCTTGCACTGCTAATGTACAAATACACAAAAAGCAACTTCAGTTTAAAAATGACATTTGTTTTAAATTGCTACACCCACGCTGCTAATACATGAACATAAAACTATCAACTGAAGTTTACAAAACTAATTTATTGTTACAGTCATGCTATGTACATATATACAAATACCCACTTCAGTTAAAAAAAATTAATTTACTGGAACCCTCTACTACCACTACACACAAATATCAACTGAAGTTTAACAATTTAATTTATGACATAATTCTACAACTGTACGGCCCATATATGAATACAGAAATACAGATATCCCTCTCTAAAGAATCCCAGATCCAGAACTAAATAAATAGAATTCTAGAACTATACAATTCCATAAATCTGAAATGTAAGTAAATACATATCAAATACAAATACATATAAAAACACACAGATGTAAATATCTATTAAATATTTCATGTGAGATATAACGAGACATCTATAATACACACATATCAAATCCCTCTATAAATATGCAAATATCAATGTACTAATATAAAAATCATTCCAACCCCATCAATCGATCTCTAGAGGTACCCAACTGAACAAGTATGTAAATATAACTACAGATGTAAACAGATCGATATACATGCATCAATATACCCATACAAATAGATATACAGGTGTCAATATCCCCATTTTTCTAACGCTCTTAGTCATACTCCACACATTTATAACTAGAATTATATCAGGAGGGATTGCAGCCGCCGATATTCCCAGCCTCTCCCTTGGTCTCTTCCTCTTGTGCAGAGCAGCTCTCCTGGACGGGGACAGCAGATGGGACACCTGGGAAGCAAAGGGAACACTGAGTCAGGATCGGGACGTTTCCCTTGGCAGCAGCTGCACTTCCATCAGGGAAGAGAAATCTCAGAGCCTCCCCAGGAGGCCTAGAAAGAAAAACCAGGCCCAGCGGGCCAGGCTGTGGTGAGCACAGCCCCGGCGGGACCGTCCCGCAGCCCCCGGCAGCGCGGCACAGCCGGCACCGCTCCCGGGCCCTGCCGGCACAGCTGCCTTGCCCAAGGACAGCCCCTGTGCCGCCCGGGGCAGCCGCGCTGAGCGGCCCCAGCACGGGCAGGGCCCGCTCCTGCCCAGCCGGCCAGTGCCCGCGGCCAAAGCCCACGCCACCGTTTGTGCCTGCAGCTCCCACCCTGGTTTTTGCTTTGCCACCAGCGGTTCCTGCTGCTCCCGTCAGGTGTGGGCAGCCAAGACCGGGGGCTGAAAGTGCTGCTCAGCTGGGCCTGGCCGCCAGCCCAGCCCCCAGCATGGCCACAGGGCACGGAGCTGGCACAGCAGACAAGGCAATGGGGACAGAGGCAGCAGAGTGGGGATAGATGTGGCAGAGCAGCAGATGCCTTGACAGGTACCAAGAGACGTACCTAATTATCCATTGACATAGAACATGTGAAAGAGCGGCCTCTAGAATGAAAACCTTAGCTTGATAGGTGTCACTAGAAACATCTAGAAGCAGAACTAGAGGGAGAGGGGTTCCAGCTGCCCCACCTTCACAGCTTCTCCCTCAGCCCCTTCGTCCCGCCCAGAGCCATCCTCCTGCAGAGGTTCTGCACGTGGGCGTGGAGGAAGCCAAGGGCTGCAGAGCCCCTGCACAGCTGCCATGGAGCTCTTGCCAAGCCCTGCCCAGCACCAGCCCCTGCCGGCCCTTGCCAGTGCCTTGGGCTGACTCAGGGCAGTGTGGAGAGGAGGGTGGGCAGCAGAGCCTGGCACATCCATACCTGGGCTTCTTGGGCTGGCAGAGCTTCCTGCGTTTCTCCAGTCTTCTTTGTGTGTCCTCCTTTCCCTTTCTGGCTGCTATTCCCTGTCTTCTGGCCAGGCCTCTGCTCGCTGTCTTTTCCTTCTCTTTTTCTCTTCCTGGGGCTAGCAGCCTACAAGCCTTTAGCCACAAAGTTGGATTAGAGAGGCAAAGGTGGGAGGCACAAGCTCAGTCCCTTCTTGTTGGAACCAATGTGGGCTCCTTTTACCTTCCTGACACAGAAAGGCTCGTCAGGGCTTCGGCCTTGGCCAGCGACTCTGGGGGGCTCTGGTGGGTGTTTGGAGACAAAGCTGGAGGTGCCTGAAGCAGAAATTCTGGAGGGGGGGGGGGGGGGGGATGGAGGGATGAGGGGGATAAGGAGGGAGGGAGGAGAGAGGGAGGGAGGGAGGGAGGGAGGGAGGGAGGGAGGAAAGCAGGGAGGGAGGGAGGAAAGCAGGGAGGGAGGGAGGAAAGCAGGGAGGGAGGGAGGCCAGAGGCTGCAGAGTTGTGCTGTCAGGAGGAGGCACAGCAGCTCCTTGGCCCCATGACAAACTGCCTGTCTCCCTGGGACACATTGTTCCAGGATTTGTGCAGCTGCCATACCTCTGCTCTTTGGACCTCCAGCACCGTGGCCTCTTCTCCATCTCCCTGCCAGGTCTCAGGCAGGGAAGGGGATGCATCCAGATTGCTTTCTGCCTGGGGCTTGTTGTCTTCTCTTCCTGCAGGGCCACTTTGCTCTTCCCTGTGCATCTCTAGAAAGCAAAAGCATGTGCAGCAAAGTGACAACTTGGAAGACAAGAACAAAACACCAGAACCCACAGGCAAGCCCTACACTGCTTGGCCTCTTGATGCTGAGATTTCTGGGGCCCTGAGTCCCAGGCTGGGACAAGGCTCTGTTCCTGCTCCTACCTGTGCATAGCTCTGTGGGTGCTGGTGACTCGTTGGGGCCAGCTACCTGTTCCCCAAAGATGTCACCTGAGTTCTCCAGCGGGATGTCCACCAGAGCATTCGCCTGCACACAGGAAAGCCTTGCTCTCAGCTCAGAGGCCCGAGAGCGTGCCAAGCAGCCCTGGCCATCACGGCTGAGCCTTGCCTCTGCACAGGAGGAAGGCGCTGGCTGGGGGGCAGCTCTTGCAGGCAGCTCCCGCAGCAGCCTTGGCTGGACACAGGGGGCCGCCAGGCACAGGCACCTCTGGGCAGCCAAGTTGCCTTTGGCCAGCAAGGCTGCAGCCGGCTGCTGAAGCCAGCCTTACCTGCTTGTTCTCGGCCAGCATGGCCTCGAGCTCCAGCTGCTGCTCCTGCGGTGGGCTCAGCAGCTTTGGCCCCAGGCAGACGGCCAGGCTGCTGCAGGTCATTCTGCTGCTGGACACGTGCTGGCCGATGAGTCGCAGCAGTGCCAGCAGCTGCCTGAGGAGGAGCAGCTTTGCTGCGGGCAACTTCTTGGCCCCCCGAGGGAACAGGAAGGCAGCGTCCATCAGCAGGCCCACGTTGCCCACGGCCGTCCCCAGAGCTGGCCCCAGGCAGGGAGCAGCCAGCGGCTGCTGCGCAGCTCCGCAGGCGCTCTCGGCCAGCGCTCAGGGCTCCAGCGCTCCCGCGGGAAGGATGCAGGGCGTTGCTGCCCAGCTCCTGATTTCCCCCGAGCTCACGCAAGGGAACGCTCCCCGTGCATTGCCCCAAAATCAGACTGCCAGCCAGCAAGAGCAAGCTGTCCAAAAACACAGCCCCTTCAGGAGAGTGTCCCCTTTCAGGAGAGTGCCAGGCTTCCAGCAGTGCCTGCTGCGGAGCTGGAAGCTGCTGCCCACGTTTACTCTTTGAGCTGACAGATCTTGTCCTCCCTGCTGGCCATCTGCATCGCAGCCATCCAGTCCTCGTAGAGGTCGGTGACGAGGAGCTTGCCGGGGATGCTTCCCAGGAAGTCCTGCCATGCCAAGGGCTGCCAGTGAGCCTTGGAGCACGGTGGCGCAGGCAGGAGCCTTTGCAGCTGCAGCTCAGGAGGACTCACCTTGAGGAGCATGGCCAGCAGCAGCACTGGCTGGCTTGCCATGTCGACGTGCAGGCCGTGGTCCAGGGCCTGCCGCAGCTCCTGTCAGGCTTTGGCGCTCTCTGCTTTCTGGAAGATGCCTTCTGTTGTGGGCCCTTCCTGGTGCAGGACAGCCAGCAGCTCCTGCAGGAGAGGCGGGAGGGCAGGGGCTTGTGTGAGGAGCTGCCCTGTTCGCAGAGCTCTGCCCCAGCCTGGGCTCGCTGCCTCCTGCTGCAAAGGGGCTGGGAGCAGGAGCCTGAGGCACGGCTGAAGAGCCCAGTGCCCCATGGCTGGGGGACATGCGTGGGGACACTGGCTGTGCAGCATCCAGAGGGAGGGACGGGCAGCCCTGTGCGGCCGCCTCACCTGGATGGGCCGGGGCAGCGTGCCGTCCTCCGCGCAGACGGCTGCCAGGGGCTGCCCGAAGAGCGCCCTGCTGCAGCCGGAGCCCTCCTGCCCTGGCGCCCGCGCAGCCCTGGCTGGGCCCCGCTGCAGAGCAAAGGGCCAGGGCAGCCACCTCCTCCTCGTCCTGCCGCTGCTGCTGCTGCTGCCGCTGCTGCCGGTCCCTGCTGCTGCAGAGGAAAAGAGAACCAAAGGCATCAGTGGAGACAGCCAGGCCAGCGCTGCCACAGCCTGCCCTGCCCTGCCCTCAGCACCGTGTGGAGCCATGCAGAACCCCAAGCAGTGAGCAGGCAACTGCAAGTGTGGCTGCACCTTGGAGGCTTCTGAGAGCTGGAGTGTCACTGGGAGAAGCTGCCCCGGGCCTGAGCCTGCCCTTCTCCAAGCTGTGGGCAGCACTGCAGGCTCTCTGTCCATGCACAACCATCTCCAGTGGTCACAGTCCAGCAGGTGCCCTTGCCCATGTCCAGGGGATGCCCTCCTCAGGGTGCCACAGCTGCATGGCCACACTTGGGGCACAAGTGAGGGCAGCTCGGCCAGAAGAAGAGATCGTCTTTGCTTTTGCCTGGTCTCTAGTGAGGTGGAACATTCGGATGAGAGCTGGAGCATTCTGATGGAACACTGCATGGCTCAGCTGGGCTTGCTGGAATCTGTTAGGCACATTCGCTAACTCGATGGGCATTGCTAGGGCATCTGCTCTCCTGTTCCCTTTGGCATTAAATCCTGGCAGGTCAGTGTGTGATCTCACACACTATGCATGACATAGAATGGTTGCTTTCAGTGGGAGATCAGTTGAATCAATTTTGAAAGCAAGTTATGAAGTTTTGGGTTTGCAACCTCCTTTAGTAAGGCTCTCTCTGCCCTGGAAACTACACCTGCAACATAGGCTGAGTCAGTTATCAAATTAAATGGTTCACTGAACCACTCAAATGCCCTGACCACGGCTGCAAGTTCTGCCACTTCAGGATCCTTCAACTACCTGTACATCAGACTCCCACTTCTGAGTGCAGGGATACTTCCATGTGATGACAGACTTGCGGGAACGACCGCAGGCATCTGAAAAGATTGTCAAGGCATTTAATGGTTTTCTGCTTTGAATTTCTTTTGGAATCAGTTTGAAAAGGCAGACCTGGGGCTCAGTGGTGTGCCTGCTGGGACGACAGCGCTTCCTGTACCTTACAGATGGACTGTCTCACCTCCTCTGTTAGATGCCTGGGTGATGGGAGGTCATCTTTCCCTCGCAGGAGGTTGAACAGAGGAGCGAGATCTTCTGTTGTCAGCTCTAGGAGAGGCCTCACCCAATTGATGGACCCGCAGAGCTGATGGAGTTCCTGCAAGGTCTTAGGGTTATCAATTATTTTGACTTGTTGGGGAACCACAGTCTGCTCATGGATTTTTAGTCCAAGGTATTTAAATGGAGAGGTTTTCTGGACCTTTTTGGCCTGGATTTCAAATCCATTTGCCTCTAAGGCCTCAATTACCTTCCCCAATGTCCAGTCTAAATAGGATTGGTTAGGAGCACACACCAAAACATCGTCCATATAGTGGAGCACTATTGCCTTTGCTGCTAACTTTCTGACAGGGGACAGAATGCGAGCTACATACCACTGGCAGATGGTGGGTGAGTTCTTCATGCCTTGTGGCAAAACTCACCACTGCTAGCGCTGCACGGGAGCCTTTCGGTCGATGGAAGGGACCGAGAAGGCAAACCAGGGCACATTGTCTGAGCGTAGTGGGATCTGGAAGAAACACTCTTTAATATCAATGACTGCTACCTTCCACTGCCTGGGGAGCATGGAGGGTGAAGGCATTCCGGGCTGCAGGGGTCCCATGTCCTCTATGACTGCATTTATTTTCCGCAAGTCCTGGAGGAGGCGCCACTGGTCTTTCCCCAGCTTTTTGATTCCAAATACCAGGGAATTCCAAGGGCTCTTACATGGTTCGATATTTCCTCTTTTCAATTGCTCCTCCATGAGTGTGCTGAGTGCCTTTAATCTGTCATTTTTCAAAGGCCATTGATCCATCCAGATGTGTTTGTCAGAGATCCAATTTAATTTCTGGAAGGGGCACTCCGCAGTGGCCTGTACAAAAAATGTTGGGGTTGAGATGGAATTTCGACTCGAGCCTCCCACTGGGACATGAGATCTCTGCCCCGCAATGGAAATCCAGAGTCAATTACAAAAGGACGGACTGATGCTATCTGTCCCTCTGGACCCTCAATTTGGACAAGTGCCTTGCTTCTTTGAGCAGATATAGATCCCCCCCCACCCGTCACAATACCTTCTGCCAGCTGCAGCTCCCAGTGTGACGGCCAATTGTGGGAAGAAATGACTGTCACGTCTGCTCCCATGTCCATCATTCCTGCCAGGCTGATGTCTGAGCCTTGGCCAGACAGTTTGCAATTAAGCATGGGTTTGTCATTCCCAGCTGCCTCAGCCCAGAAGACAGAGGGGTTGTAGTCCTGTGGCGGACTACTGGGCATGAGAATAGCTTGGGCCACAACCTGGTTAGCAGCAAGAAAATAGGGAGGGTTAACACACTGGATATTGACAGTAAAGAACCCTTGTGGGCCCACTTGAACAATTTCTGGTGTAACACAAATGTCAGCTGGTGAATGTACAACATCTTTTAACACAAACAATATACAGTCTCTCAGACTCTCACAACTCACGACGATTCTCTGGGGTGTCACTGAGTCCATTTGAGTTGCACTGGTCGTGGTAACCATTTTCCTGGTGGCAGTTTCTTCATTCATTCCCCCATGTGGCCCTGCCAATCCACACAGTCCTGTCAGTGTTTTGGCTGCATCCCATCGGCGGCAGGCGATGTCATTTTCCCTGGGGAGACAGCTCAGGAACCCTGATTAACTGAAGCCAGAGCTCTGCAGTTTTGGGCCAAGTGCCCTGGTTTGCCACACCTGTGACAGACCCAATTAGCATTTCTATTGCCCTGAGATGCTGTTGCATCAGCAGCGGCTGCAATTTCTATTAAGTTTTTCCCCGTTTTTAAATTTGGCTGATGAATTGGCACCAATGTCGTGCAAGCACGAATCATTTGACTTAAGGTCGGTGGAGGTTCGAATGGAAGACCCAAAACCACTCTATTACAAGCATCATTGGCATTAATCTTTGCAATTTGCGTTAGAATATGCTCTCTTGTTTTCGGATCTTCCGCTTGTTTTTCCACTACCAGCCTCAGTTTATCCACAAAATCAATAAATGGCTCATTTTGCAGTTGCCGAATCTCAGTGTAATTCAATTGAGGTGCTAATTTAGGGGGCATCATTAAGAACGCTTGCTGTGCTGCTTGCTTTACAGCATTCAGGAGCGGCTCTGGTGTATTTTGAGCCTGGTTCTGGGGCTTGGCTAATAACCCCTCACTGGTAAGGTGATCCATAGAAACCCCCGCGTTGTTTGGATCCTGCAGTAAAATAAGGAGGATCTCTCCCAGTTGCTTCCTCCAACCTTCTTCCCACATTTGAAACTTGGATGGGGAAAGCAAGCAGGAGAAAATGCTTTTGAGGTCATGTGGCACAATCACTGTACCGGTGAGAGTTATCTTAAGAAGGTTCTTAAAATACTGATTCTCCCTCCCAAATGCTTTCTGGGCTTTGCAAAGCTCTTTCAGCCCTGCAGAATCAAAAGGTTTCCATGTGGGATTACTGCCAGTTCAATCATATGTTACAGGAACAGCAAAGGGATAGGAGGGGGCTGAGGAGACTCCCGGACCTGATTTCAAGATGGTTCCAGTTTCTACCCCGTGGGAACTGGAATGGGGGGCGTGTGGGAGCCAGGAAGTCCTCCACAGGGGGCGGGGTTGGAGGACCAGGAGGCGTGGTCACAGGATGGGCGGGGATTCCCAACGCAGGGGGCAGTACCCAATGCATGGGAGGAACCCGATGATATCACATCTCGGGGAGGGGATAGGAAAGGGTTGGGGGTAAGAGGGCGAAAGGGCCTGTGGGAAGAACAAGGGGGGGAGGGGTGAACTGTGCCATGTGGTCAGCGCCATTGTTCAGACACGTGGAGTGGGGGGGGACAATGGCAAACAGCATTTAAAACAGTTTTCTGGGCTTACAACTGGGGAGGAGGGTAAGGGATACGGGGTTTGGGAAGAGGTCGAGGCAGCTTGACCAGAGCTACCCCAACAGGGTGGCTGAAAAGAGCGAGAGGGGTCAGAGAGAAGGTAGCAACTCTGTGCCTCTGGGCATATCACCCCATTCAGTTTTTCCAACGAAGGGGAAGTGGGATGAGGAGCAGGAGGGGAGGAAGGAGGGATACAGGAAGAACTGCAAGGGGATTTGTGCTTTTCTTTTACTTTCTGATCCATTTTATGCAAGTCCCGAAGCACTAGAACTAGAGGAAAGAATTTTTCTCCAGAGGAGTCCCCTTTTCGCTTTAAATCAGTAATCTTATGCCCCACAGCCTGCCAGAAGGCAGGAGATTTTAAATTTGCTGGAGACACTTGAGGAAGGTAAAAGAAAAGCCAGCGAACAAACTGTTTTAACAGACCCTTTGAAAATTTGAAACCAGTAACTGAAAGGAATTTCACAACTTGGAGAAAAACCTCTCTTTGGGGCTGAGAGAGTTTGGATCCCATCTCTCTTTGGGCACTTCTTCTGCCCACCACCTGAAAAAAGAAAAAAGAAACAAAATATCAGGGACCAGGGATACTCGCACAAGTTTCAGAAATCAGCACAAATTTGTCTGGTCCCACAGTAAAAAGCACAGGTTGGGTTCTCTGAGGCACGCCTGCTCTCCAAAGTCAGTTCAGTGCAGAGTGAGTGGGAGTTAGCAGCCTTCTCTCAGGGCACTGCTCCTAAAACAGAGCAGACTGCTCCGAGAGGCGTTAGCAGTCCAAAGTCGCTTCTTATCGCTGTCCACTGACAGCCACGATGTCGCAGGGATCCACTCGTGTGAGCCCCGTGCTTGGTGCGCCAACCTAACGAAGTTCTTGCTGCTCGGGGCACGAGCTCTGGCGTGCCCCAG
The DNA here is from genome assembly GCF_041296385.1 of Aphelocoma coerulescens. Lineage (NCBI taxonomy): Eukaryota > Metazoa > Chordata > Aves > Passeriformes > Corvidae > Aphelocoma > Aphelocoma coerulescens. The sequence goes on from NW_027184071.1 coordinate 432,294, forward strand.
GTCAGAGACAGCCCAGCTGCGTTACTTCTGCCCGCCGCGGAAGCGACTTCAGCATCAGGAAAAGAGCTGCTGGCTGAGTTAGCTAGCTGGCTTCTCGGCAGAGGAAACATGGCAGGAGCCGATGGTATCAGCTCACGTTAGCTCGGAGACAAAAGAAGAGAGAGGCTGTTCTGGTCTGGCTCCTAATAGATTTCTTGTTAGAAGTTTCGCAACCCGAACGAGCTGAGAAGGGATGGAATGCGATGGGATCCTCCCTGAGGCTTGTCCGCAGTTTTATAGAGTTTGAAAACTGCGGGGAAAGGGGAAAACAACCAATGAGTTACAAGCCAGGGGGAGGAAACAATTTCACAAGAACCACTGGGGGAAACCGAGGCGGGAGTTATAACAGAGAACCAGTGAACAACCAAGGAACCGAGAATTTTCCCGAACCGGGGGAGGCGGCTTGTACCCGGGCACTGCCCAGGGGGGTGCGGCTTAGGCTTCTGAGCCGCCCATTGACCCATCCTCTGAGTCTGCCTCTTCGGGAAACTCGATCCAGTGGATGGGCTGGTGTAGTGGTTTGGTCCAAATACTCATTCCTGTTTACCTTGTGTGAGGTAAGAATGAGGAGAAACGCAAAGCAGGCACCAAACTTGAAAGAATATAAAGAAATTTATTAACAGACCTAAAAGAGGGAAAAAAAAAATAAAATCATACCACACCTTCAGAACACTTCTCCTCCCCCCCATCTTTCTCCCATCTCCCACTGACAATATAAAAAGACAACCCTTGGGATGTTCAGTCTGTTTACCACTTCCATAATTGTTCAGTCCGTTTAGGAAGAGGAGCCTCTCTTGCCCATGCTATGGAGAAATTAGCACAATGAGACAGCTGCCCGGGTTGGTTCTCTGCTCACATGTGAGTCCCTTCCCCCGACATGCAGCTTTTCCCACAACTGCTTTCGAGGGTCCACTCTTGAATTACTGGGGTACAAATTGAAGGTTGAGCCATTCAGAAACAAAAGTTCTCTTCAGCCATCTCTGGGAGCATTTCATCTCTAAGAACAGAGGCCCTAATCCTTCCCTGGGAGCAAAGGGTCCTCCTCATCTTCATCTCTAGGGCTATCTCTGGGAGCATCTCTAGGAACTGAGGTCTTCTCCTTTTCCATTTGGAGCAAAAGTCCTCATCACTTCCATCTCTCCCTGTTCAAACTTCTCCTCAAATTACAGCTGCTTCAGCATCTGCCTATCTCAGCGCAGGTGCTTTTGCTCACAAGTACAAGTTGAACACTCCACCCCCCCATGCCTTCATGAAATTACAACGGGTACTCTGATACATCATAGCTTTACAACAGAATATCAGCTTTAAGCATCTCGTCTTTCTTCTCCCTCAGGTTTTCAGCTCTTCACAGCACTAAAAGGGTTAATCTCACCTAGGCCTTGCAGCTGGAATTTCGCTTATCGCTGTTGGTCACACGATCTTTTGCCGGACAGCAGGGCAGCTTCAGCTGAATCTTGGCCGCACTGGAGAGGGGGAGCCGGGCTGCTCCGGCTGCCCATAGCAGGGCTGTGGGGGTGTTCCGCGGGTGGAACAGGGCCCACCGGCTCCAGGATGGCTGTGGCGCGGCCCGGCCTGGCCCGAGCAGGGCCTGGGCTGGGCCCGCTGGGCCCCCGCACAGGGCCCACAGCCTCCTGTCCCAGCAGCAGAAACGAGAGAGGGCTCTGCCTGGGGTGTGTCTATTCTTAAGTGTGGATCACAGAGGCCACAATTTTTAGTGGCTTCAAGAATTGTCCGTATTCAAACTGGCCAGCTGATAGGCTCTGTCAGGTCACAGAGGAAGCTGTAAGCACCCCTTTGCAAGAGCATCACTTCTGGGATTATGCTTTGCTAACCCATGACAGCTGGGATTGATTGGCATCACGCTGCCCCAGCCCCGCAGTGGGCTGGGTCACACCAACAATTTCAACTGTTTGTTTCCTTACCTGAGGAAAATCGGATGGATTTCCTGTCTTTTCTTCCAATTACCATTGTTTTCAAGAAGAGGATAAAAAGCTTGATGAGTTTTGTTTAATGGAAGCTGCGCTTAAGGGACCAACAAGAGCTGCAGAGATCCTTCTCATGTAATAATCCTTAGAGATAGTATAGATAGTTAGTATAGCAAAGTCCCTCTTCCAAACTGCCTGTCAAGCTGGTGGGAATCTTCAGAGAAGCAAAACGTGCTTTTGCTGATGTAGTTGCCCCTAACTAGGTCAGCCAATCAAATCAGCTGCCAAGGCAAGCTCTGCTGACTCTTGGAAAAGCTGTGGCTGCTTTGGGGTCTGAGTTTTTTGTTGGTATAGAAAAGTCATCTCTGCCTCTCTGCCAGGGCAGAAATTGCCACTGCAGAGTGGGCTCTGGGAGAGCATTTACAGATGTGAAAGAAGCAGGTGGAGCCTCATGTTTCCTTTTTCTCCAGGCTGAACTCCTGATAGCCACAGGAGGGAGACCAAAGCTGCAGCAGCCCAAGCTATTCTCAGTTTTGCTGCGGCACTTCCTGAGCTGCTGCCTGCAGACAAAGGAGGAGCGGCTCTGGTCTGCCAAGGAGCTCCTGCAGGTAAAATGCAAAGGGGCTGCAGGTCAAACAGTGTCCGAGGATGGGCTCCTCCTCCACTGAAGCCCAAGGCATCAGATGAGCCCCCTTCCTCCTCATCTCCACTTCTGGTTCTTTTTAAATGATGATGGTGACAAATCCTAGGCTGGGCTGGGCTGGTAGGAGCCTGTAAAGGTCATCTGGTCCAAACAGCCTGCAATGAGCAGTCCCTGCAATGAGGGACAACTTGAAAGAGATCAGGCTGCTCAGAGCCCCTTCCCACCTGACCTGGAATGTTTCCAGGGAAGGGACACTTACCAGCTCTCAGGACAACCTGTGCCACTGTTGCACTATGTTCCTTAGACCGACTCGGAGTAAATCCCCTTTTCATTTAAAAATATTACCCCTGCCTTTGAAGCACTGAGCTTGGAAAGTCATGGTTCATTGTTCTTGGTTGGTTTTTTTTTCCTTTGGGCAGCATCCATTTGTAACATCAGCCAAGCCTGCGTCCAGCCTGGCACCACTCATTATTTCAGTGAAGAGGTGGAAAGAGAAGAAAAGACTGTGACAATCACATCAGGACTATTTTCTCCATGACCAGCTTAGATGAGGATTGTAGAGTAGGATTGCAGAGTAGGATTGTAGAGAAGGATGGCAAATAATTAAAGTTTCTGAAACCTCAACTCATTTGGAAGATTTCCTTCCTTTTTACCCTGTGAATGAGCTCAACATTTCCTTCTCAATTGTCCGTTGTTCCTTAAAGGTGGAAAGTGACACTTATGGCTTCTTTGGTATGGTTTGTCAGTGGGGCAGGCTCTTCTTCATTCATCCTCTCCAGACCACACTGCCTTTGCAATACGGCACACTGGCCGGTTTTTGCCCAGCCATTGTGCTTGTAGTTGAGGCAGAACGGGCAATGGCATTTGCAGGCAAAAGCAGAGGAGGAGTTGTGCAGCCAAGACATCCTGTGCAGATGTAGGTGTTGAGCTGTGACTCGAGAGCATTGGGGATCCTGCCACTTGGATTTGTATCCCTAAGTGCAATCTCTTTGGCTCGGGGAGAGTCTTGCTCAGCTGAGAAAGCAGAAAGCTCAGCGAGGGTGCTCTGAAAGGTCTCGTCTGAGGCAGAGCTGTCAGCGAGCGTGAGGTGAGAGCGGCCCGGCCTTGCCCAGGCCGGAGCCCCAGCAGAGCCCACGCAGAGCCCAGAGCAGCCTGAGGCTGGGCAGAGGCAGGCTGGCAGGAGGCCCTTGGAGCTGCAAGAGGCAGCAGCCTGGCACTGGGTGCCTCTTCCTGGGAGCGGGCACATGGTCCCATCTCAGAGCCAAAGCGGCAGCTGGCTGCTGCCGAGGGAAGCGTAGCCGTGCTGGGCACAGCGCAGACTGGTGCCATTGGCCGTCTGGAGGCGGCCCAGGAGGAGAGAAAGGCAAAAGGCAGCCGAGGGCGGGTGCCCCGGCTGAGGATTGCTACTCTTCTGCCGGCTGCCCTGGAAGTCCTGGGAAAGGTTAGCAGTGTGTGCAGCAGCCTGGGCACAGCGGGAGGGAGCCGGGCTGCTCCGCAGGCTCGAGCACGGGGCAGCGTCCTTCAGGCACGGCACTTCTGCCAGGGGCACCGAGGCCAACGGGAGGCAGCGACAGCTCGTCAGGTCAGATCTGCAGGAGCCAGTGCCTCACACAGCTCGGGGAGGAAGCGCCTGCAATCCTGCAGTTCTGCACTGAGTCAGAGCAAAGGTGTGGAATGCAGAGCGTTCTGCAGAAATATTCGGGGCCACCAGGCCAGCCTGCTTTGTGCTCTCCGGGGCACAGCAAGCAGTGCACCATGCAGCTCTGAGTTGCTGGCAGAGAGGTGTTAAAAAGGAACTCACTTTTGGATACAATTAAATGGTAACAAAGTCGTCGAAGCAAAGGAAAACTGCTTATGAGTAACGATTCCGTTGAGCCGGGTGTGTGCCTCCCTCCCCGAGAGCTCAACACACCCCCCCTCTAAGAAAATGGCTGCTTTTTAGACCCTTTCCCAGCCGGGACGGTCCCTGTCCCCTTTCCCAGTGGGTGGGTACTAAGAAACTTAGGTGCTCTCCTGACCACCTTTTTTTCTGTCCCCTCCCCTCTCATCCTACTTCCTTTTTAGTCAGGTCTTCAACCCTGCCCCTCTCCCAGCTCCCAGCAACACCCAGCAATTTAACTAGAACAGCTCCAAACCATAAATCCAACATACATCCAACAATTTTCATTCTTTGACCTAAACCCCTTTTGGCTGCAGCAAAATATTACTTCCTCTCTCAGAGGGAATCGGGGATGTGCCTGAGGCTTGTGCTTGAGTAGTGAACTGATTTGGAAGGGAGCAGAAGGCTTTCAGTAGGCAATTTGTGTTTTCTTTATTACTTTGGGAAAGAAAGATGCAATGTGGCTTCACGCAGCAAAAGCACTTGCAGGGTGCAGTGACGAAATGTTGTGTTCAATTCCCAGGGAAGGAAGGTGTAAATGACCATCAGAGGAGAATTTGAGGAATGGGTGTTACGGGTTCAGGAGGACGCCCATGCCCAGAGAACTGAAGACCCAGTTAGAATTGCAAAGCAAATGAATTTTAGTAGTCACGTTAGCAAGAAATACATACCGGCGCCTGGCTGCTGGAAAAGCCACCGAGCAGGAGAAGGAGATAGAGCATGGCTCCTGAGTGGGAGGGGCAGAAGGGCAGGACTCCTTCAGGGCATCCCCTGGATAAAAATGGCGTGCGTCATGTCGTCCTCTCCCCTCCACCCCAGGAGCACACCTTATATCTCCTCCTCAGGAGTGGCCAGTTTCAACATCATTTCGTCCAGGGCCAGCTTACGAGATGAGGTCACATTGGCCCATGATCATACTCCATGCCAACAATGGCTCCATTATGTATTGTTTCTCCTTTCCCAGGATGAGTTCCACCAGGTGACCGATACCTAGTTTCATTTCTAGAAGTTAGTCCCGCTAACTAACAATACAGTCGTCTTCTGCATTATCTTGTCGATGTGCAACACTGCGGACCAAACATGTCAGGCCTCAGATCTGTCTCCTATCCCTGACACATGGGGATGTTCCCCAAATGACCACCAGAGACCCTCAGGACACCCCTACTCTCACATCAAGAACTTCTGACAAGTGGTTTAAATATGTCAAATAGTTTGAAGTCATGTTTAGCCTGTGAGTTTCAGCAAAGTAATGAGTGTGTCTTAGTTCCATGGGTACAAACTAGTAAGTGAGATTGCTGGGTGTGCACGTGTTAGGGAAGTGATTCCCCATGCACCCAGCGCTGAAATCAAGTGACGCCTCCTTTCTAACGCTGAGCTGGCAGCAGGGATGGATCCCTGCTTGGTAACCTTTCATTGTGGTCACTTATATTGAACAGTAAAAAAGGTTGAAATGAAATATTTCAAGCCGTTTCCCCCTGGTTTCCCCTTTCTGGGGGCCAAAGCTCTGTGCCCCAGGTGGCCTGGGTGTGTGCAGAGAAATGCAGCCCCCACAAAGCCCTTGGTTTTCCCACAAGTCATCATCACTCCTTCCCAGGTGCGCCCAGCTCTGGCAGGAGAGAGAGAGCCCACGGCGCAGTGGGCACCGTGCCCTCCCAGCCGGGGCTCTCTGGCACAGAGCAGCAGCAGCGCCAGCACCTTTCAACCCGCTCCTGGCCTTGGCTTCAGCCGGGAGCCAGAAGCCTCTGGAAATCAGCACTGCCAGTTGCATTCCCAGCTTGGAGCAGCTCCTGCGGGTGGGCAAATCCTGCCCGTTCGACTGCTTCCATAGAGGACGAAAGGCAGAGGCAGAGATGTACCTACAGAGGGGACCAGGGCGTGTCCAATAAAAGTGCAAATGTGTGGGGAGATTTGTTAGGAATTATTACAGCTGTTATGCAATTAGTGCCTTCTCTCCTGGATCTGTGCAATGCTTTGGGCCATTTTCTTGGTCTAGTTTCCTTTGCTTTGGTCCCATCTCAGTGTTCACTTGGGGTACAGGCTGCAGGTGCTTGGGGCACTCTTTGAGTACTCTTGGAGCCCTTGAACAACAGGGTTTGGCCCACGAGGGGAGTTTGTGCTGCTTTGTGACAGAGGAGAACTTCCCAGGCTATTGTGTGTTTGCTGCAGGGAAGCTTGGGTTGCTTAGCATCAATTCCCAGACCAACGCAGAGCAGCTGCTTTGTGATGTCAGGGCATGGTTGCCACGTTGTGGTGCTGTCATCAGAAGGTTGCCTTGGTGCACAGAAGGTCTCAGTGTCAGAGCAGCTCTTGGGCTTGCTCAGAGCAGGAGCATCCTCCTGGTTGAGGCCTTGTCAGGGGGCAGCTGCACTCTGACAGGAGCCTTGTTTTTTCTTGTGTTAGAGCACAGTCTGCAAACTTGCACAGCAGGGCTAAAATCATGGAGGCATTTGCTGCTGCAGTTTGCACTGTGTATGGCATTGGTTATTCTGCCTATTACCTGACTAACCTGACACGTGAGTAGAGGTTTTCCCTGGGTGTAACCCAACCTGGCTTGTGTAGGGCTTCCTGCTCTTTCTTAGTAACTGAGTTGATTTTGAAACAAAAAGACCATTAGGATGCCACTGCTTTGGTAAAGCTCCTGTCAACACGTTCAGCTCAAAAGAGGGTGTCTGTAGCCAGGGAGGTGCGGGCAGCATTTGCAAGGGAACGTGCAGGGGTTCCCTTCCCTCCACGGGAGAGTCTGTGGCAGCCGAGTCTGTCATTTCCTCAGGGGGCTGGGTGAAGCAGGACAACTTTGAAAAGGCAGCCTGGGAGGTGTTCTCAGAAGGCCTTCAAAGAACTCTGCAGTTGTGCCTGGAATTCAGGGAAAGCTTCTTTGTTTCTAAATTTTGTCATGAAAAGATTTGACTGTCTAACTCGACCCTTTAATGAGTGCTAAAATAGTGATTCTTTTTGCAATGAAGTGCAAACTCCCAAACAGTGAGTGTCTGCTCCTGAACCCCAGAGCTGCTCCTGGGCTGTTTCCCAGTCAAACTATGACATCTCAGGGGGGTTTGGGGGAAGGTTTTCTGGGCAACGGTTTTCAGTAACTTAATGGAATTAATGCATGCAACTTATTTTTTAAAAAAAGAACCTGAAGGAGAGGATAAAAAAGGCAGCTTTAGCTGTTGGGCAGAAGAGAAATATTGGGTGTTGAAGAACAATTTGCATTTTCTTGATCAAGTTTGTATTCATTTACTGGCAAAAGAGGCCAAAGCCTAGGCACAACCAAGAATATTGTCCTGCTCTCTTGCTGGCTGTGTGGAAGAACTGTGTCTGCTGGAGGGCTGTTGTGAAAAGAAAACCCTCTCTGTTTGGGTGGACTTGTTCTGCGGGATTAACCAGCACAGACGGTTTTTTCACAGCATCTGGTTCATTTTCCCTTCCCACTGCAGGTCACATGATCCGTGTATTCGTCAGTCCTGATCCTGAGGTGAGTGAGACAGAAACTTTTGATGTTCCTGGTGTTTAAGAACTGTGTAGAAATCTGTGAGCTTGGCCTGTGGCAGTAGAGTAAGGAGGCTGAGCTGGGTGGGCAGAAAGAAAATCCATGTTCATGTCTGCAGCAGCAATAGCAAAGGCATCGCTGTGTAATAGCTGCTTTTGCATTTCAGAGCTGTCGCAGAACTAAAAGCCCAGCTTTGCAGAGAGAACGTTGCTTGCTGAGAGTAGCCAGGCTGCAATATCTAATTCAGAGCAATATGCAGTACTGTTGAATTAGCCCATTTTACTTTAGTTGGAGGCACTTGGAATCCCATTGCTATGCAAGGTTATGATTTCTCCTTAGTAGAGCTGGTTGTAGAGCTGAATAGAGATAAGGTTAGAAATGACATGTAACTGCCTGTCCCTCACACTCCTGCCTGTCCACAGAGCCCAGAACCAACCTCAGGCTCTCCTCTGGCTCCCTCTGCTCCTGGAGAAGAGGTTGAAGAGGCTGAAGAGGCTGAAGAGGCTGAAGAGGAGAAAAATGTCCAGAACTCTCCAGCTGTGGTCAGTCATGAATCTGAACGTCGTGAGCCGGTAAGTGGCAGTTGTGGTTGTGGCTGTCTTTAGAGGAAATCAGAGCTGCAAGTTTCTGAGCGGCCAGCACTTGCTGGTGGTGGCCGAGGATGCTGAGTGCTGGAGTCCTGCCAGGACCTAGCGATTCCCCCCAGCCAGTGAGAGCTGGAACACGGCCTTTGAGCTGTCATGTTCAGGCCCCAGCTTGCTGGGATTCCAAGAGGGGCAAACGTGAATCATGAAGGCTCCCCTGTCGCCAGAGGAGGGAGCGCTCCAAAGACACCGCTCTCAGCCTTGCCAGACACGTGGGGGACACGGTGGCCTGGAGAGCCATGTCCCACTGCACAGGCTGGCCAAGTAGCTGCTGGCACAAAAGCTGTTGATGTGAGCACACAAGTGCTTTGGGGTGGTTTGTCCACATGAGCTTCTTGGGTGGGCTGAGCTGGGAGTATTTCAGAGACACACTGGGGATGGGGAGCTGCTGCTTGAAGTCAGGGACTTTGGTGCCTTGGTTGCCAGGTTGTTCTCTGGCCTCTTCAGGCAGAGCAGTGAGGAGCAGAGCTGACAGGGGCTCTGAGTGCGCCTGTGTTTTTGCTTTTGATAAGCTGCAAAGAGATGGTTGTGTTGTCCCCGGACCTGTGTGGGGCCACTCTTCTCCCGTGTGGCAAAAGAAGCAAAGTGCGCAGTTGGGAGCCCTTCTTCCGTGGCAGAAGCCAGAGGCTGCCATGTTTCTGCAGATACTTTCTGTTGTGAAGTCTGTTTTTAAAACTGCATTTGAAAACTGCATTGGAGCCTAGAGTGGGGGCAAAGATGTTGCTCTGAAGTAGGTGGCACTTTCATCTTTTTGTTTGTTGGTTTGTTGGTTTTCTAGGAGGAGACTCCCTGTCTTTTCTTTCTCGGCAAACAAAGGTGCTTTTACTCAACCTTTCCTGGACTTTTCTAGCACTGGACGAGATTCTGCTAGAATTTTAGCTTGCAAGCTGGCGGTTCTGGAAGTTGCAGTATTTTTGCATGAGAACACGTAGTTTGGGGCAAGGAGATTGGTGCAGAAGGAGCTGTTCTGGTGTCCGGCCAGCCAGCAGGGCCTTGCACATCACTCTCAGGTTAACAGCGCCCGTGCCTTTTGGCAGCCCAGGGGAGCAGAATGTGTTGTATTCCAGGTATGGGAATTCAGCAGGAAATCCACACCCTTGCATTCCAGCTGGTCCTCTGAGGTCAGAGGGTCTGGGAGGGGCTCAGCTTCATTTCTGAAGTGCAGCCACTTTAACATCATCAGTCTGGTTGAGTCCAAGAGAAGAACTTGCCCCAGTACAGATGCACAAAGAGTGCAGTTCCCAGTGCAGTGCCCTGGGTCTGATCGCATTCTATAAGGCCCTTCCTGCTCCAGGTTCCCCAAGAGTGTGGTTTATTGAAGCAACAGGAGAGCAAGTTCAGGATTGCTGCTGATCAGGGCACTGGCTACCAAGTGTTGATGTGTGTAGTGAGGGAAAGCATAGCATAGGAAAAGAGAGATGATAACAGTGAGATCGATCTGTCTATCTATCTATCTATCTATCTATCTATTGATCTATCTATCGATCTGTTTATCTAAATGAAACTTCCTGGCTCTGCTCCAAGGCAATTGGAGGTGCAAAGCTCACCTAAAGACATCCTTTCAGGAGAGGAGGAGAGACATGTTCCATCAAGCGATCCCGAGCAGGCAGAGATGTTTCCCCCTCCAGAGATGGTTGTTTTTTCCCCTCAGAGGTGTTTTCCTCCCCCTGTTTATCCGTGAAAGTTTGGTCTGTCCTATGGGTGTGGAGCAATCCCATCCTCTAGGTGGGGTTTGGTGACTCTGGTCAAACATGCATTACAGGACACATGGTTTCCATCACTGGCATCCTGAAGGGTGTCTAAGTTAATTTGTTAATTGGGCCTTCTGAGGGTCTCTGTTACTGCCGGTCAGAATTCTCAGTTGACAAAAGAGGGAGGACAAGAAACACCTTGGTTCCCCTCCATATACTGAGGTGGCCATAGAGGCCCTCTGACCTCCATTGGAGGCTCTTTGTTCGCATCCTCATCTCCTGAATAATCCAGGATTTGTAACAAGAGTGTAGATGTCAGAAAGGCAGGAATGGCAGTGCAGGCCTGAAGAGAACATGAACTCCAGAAGTGTCTCTCACAAGGAGCAAGCTCCCACAGGAAGCCACCTGCAGAGCCAGGGTGGGGCTGTGGCACAGGGCTGGGTGTCAGTCACTTCTGAAAGACAAGCAGGACACGGCAGAAGAGGAGCGAGGTCCTCAGCAGAGCCTTGAGAAATGCCCCACGTTCCCTGTCAGATGCCTAAGAGTCTGTTGGAGCTTCAGTCCCAGATGGAGCCTGACTGTAGTGCCAGTGTCACTTTGGAATCTGTGCCTCCCAGTGGGCAGAGAAGGACCCGGGAGAGCAGCAGCACATTGCTTTGGGAATGTGCGAGCCCATCAGTCTCTGAGTCCTGCCCCACAAATATTTTATGGGAAGTTGAAAGCCATCTTCTCTTGCTTTCTGCGCAGCTCCTTCTAGAGAAAGAGCATGAGCAGATTGCTCTATCAGAGATGCCTTGCCAGACTCGGCGAGAGCTGTTCCCAGCCCGAGAGCAGCTGCAGCAGCTCAGGCAGCAGGTGGAAGAGGCACAAGAGAATGGCCAGGTGAGCCTGCCTAGCCAGGTGACAGAGTGAAGGGCAGGAACAGGGACATAAAACGGAGCTCTTGGGACTGAGGAGGCCAGGAGTCCCACAGGCACTGAAAGCACAGAGCCTTGTCATCTGCAGAGACCAGTGCTGGGACGGGAGGGTTCCAATGGAAGCAGAGCTGGGTAGGGAAGCAGAAGGGAGGGGCTAAATGAATGTGATTTTGAGGCTGAAAGAGGAAAAAGCTGAGCCTGATGGCAGCTGCCAGTCACTTGCTCTGCATTTGTGTGTACAGAACATCAAGGCAGAGCCACAAGCAGAGCTGCCCGAAGCCAAGAGTGACATCAAGGCAGCAAAGAGGAGGAGCAAGGAGGACATCAGAAGCATCCAAGAGGAGAAGAATCTCCATCAGCACAGGAGCGATCTACAAGAGCAGGTGAGTGTAAGAGCTGAAGCCACTCCACTTGTGAGACATCCTCTCTCTGCTTCTTTGCAGAACATCGACAAAGAGCTGCAGGCAGAGCTGCAGGAAACTGAGGCTAGGATCAAGGCAAGGGAGAAGAGGCTGGATGAAGGACTGAAAATCATCCGAGAGGAAATTAATCTTCTACTCCAAAAGCATGAGGCTCTAGAAAAGCGAGTGAGTGAAACAGAGAGAGCCGCTGCAGTCACCAAACTGGTGGTTTCTGCCCTTCTTGCTTTTCCTCTGCAGAGCAGCAGGCGGGTGGGGTGATGTCTCTGAGCGCCATCCTGCTGTGGTCTCTATCACAGCCACTCTGAAGGACACGTCCTGGGCTGCTGAATCTCAGCTGCTGCCCTGGACAGTGCGACTAGTCCTTTGGCCTTTTGGCCAGCAGTCATCCAAATGGATTCCTGCTGGCCTGTTCCTGCTCTCCTTGTTTCTTGAGGTGTTTTTGCAGGTCAGCTTGGTGACCCTGATGGATCTTGAAACAAGCTGTCTGTATCCCTTGTGAACCTGTTCTTTCCCTTTCCTCACAGTCGCTGACCCACGGCTGACAGGGATAAGCTGTAGTGTCTGACTGCTTTGTTGTGTTTGACTTGAGGTGGAAGTGTTGACATCTCACCTGGCAGCCTGCAAAGACTTCCAGCAAGTGATTGGCCACAAAGAGCCCCAAGGCTGGCGTGGGGCACAGGAACTGTCCCAGCCGGACCTGCTGCAGCTTGAGCCCGTCCCGAAGATGGTGGAGGAAAAGAGGACTCCATGGGAGGAGGTAGAACATTAGAACAAGGAGATGCAAGTGTGTCCATAGCCCTTGGAGGGGGAAAAGAGTGCTTGGGAGGAAGTGGAATAGTCATTGCAGCAGTCATCCTTCAGAAAATCCATGAGAATGTTACAGGAATCTGGCCATGAACTCAAGTAAAATCAGCCTTTGGTTTTGACCCATCCGGTTTGAGAAGTGGACATGCAAAAAAATCCATTTTAAGAGCCCTGCATGTGGCTGACAGCATCTTCCTCTGGGCCTGCATTTGAAATGGGATCCCAGGGCAATCTCTGCCAGCCACACTTTCTGACACAACCTCATTTCTTGTCTCAGATCTACACAGGCTCTCGCATGGAACCTGCTCCTGCAGCAGCAGCAGCAGCAGCATTGTCTAAAGGAGCCTTTGGACCCCAGCCTGAGAAGTGGAGCCCGGGCAGTTTGCTCAGCTCCAACAGCGACACAGCTTCTTCCCATCAACAGGAGATGGAGGATGACCTCCTGGAGCTACTGAGTACGTCTTGTGTATTTCTTGTGTGAGGGACAGTGTATTGTGTGCATGTGTCAGCATAGCTGTGCCAAATGTTGCTCCGCAGTTTGGTGTCACAGGGACATTTAGGACTCCTCACAGGAAGTGCTGTGCTCCGAGGCAGCGAGGGAGTGCTCTGGGTGTTCCTGCTGCCTCTGAGCACAGCTCAGACTGCCTTGGCTTTGCCTGAGCTTCCCTCTCTGCTGAAGGCAGAAGCAGGGATTGTTCCTGCATCAGCTGTGACCTAGCAAATGATCTAGGCAAGTCCTCTGTGCTAGTGGCCAAACTGAACGGAATATTTGGCTTCCTAAATTCTCCTTAGACTCCTGATTTCTCAGCATTCATCAGAGCAAAAGACCTTCGCAGAAATTGTTTGGTTTTGGGGTTTTGTCTTTTGGTGGGTTTGTAAGGATTTTGGTTGGTGGTTTGTTGTTTTGGGGTTTTTTTGTGTTTGGTTTGGTTTGAGCCTTTTTTTTTTTTTTTTGGTGAAGTTGTTTTTTCTCCATCCTGAAGGAGCTCTTCTTCCTCATGTGTCTTATTGGTGTAATTTTGATGACTGTTACTATTACCACTACTACATCTACAGTTGGTTTTTATGACAATGCAACATTTTTGCCAATGACCACTTCTTTGAAAAAACATCAAGTGACAGCACAAATTGAGAGCAAGAGGTGTTTTCCACATGTCCCCAAAGAAAAAGCAGATACTTTATAACAATCCCTATTTAATATCCTAGTTTCATGCTTATAAGGATGTGTCCAAGAGACACATTGATGTGGCGTGGTCAGGTAAAACTGCACTGCAGGCATTTCTCAGGAGTGAGCCTCCAGCCCATCCACTGTCTATCCCTCAGATCCGTGGCACTTTTTCATCCCTGATTCCCAATCATTCCCGTGACTGTTAGAATGCCACCCGTTGGCCCAAGCCCTGCACAGCTCACTCTCTAGGAAAACACATGAAGCCCTTTGTGATTCTGCAGCACAGCCCATTGAATCTGCTTCCTGCCCATAACAGCTGCCAGTGCTGTGCTCTCAGGTAAGACCTGGGGGGGGCTGAGAACAGAGCCCAGTTGACTCTGTGTCTACCATCACCTGTTGGGACAAGAAGGGCATTGATGTGCACCTCGGTGTGTCTGATCTCAAAGCCAATCCTCTTGTGTCCTGAAAGGGGGCAAGAGCTTGGAACAGGGCTCGGTCTGGCTGTGGCTTCTTCCCAGTGCTTGTCAGTGCTCATCCTTGGGCCTTCCCAGCCCTGCTGTGGTACCTGCCCTGCCCCTGACGGCCGCTGCGACTGCAGAGGCTGGAGCCTTCCTCAGCTGAGAGAGTCCTGCTGCTGCCCGGCCGCTGCAGCGCGGAGCTGCCGGGAGGCAGCAGCCCCTCGTCTGGGCCGGCTTCTGCATGGCACGGCCTGGACTCACGAGAGGCTCAGCATCTCCTCTGGGCAGCTGTCCGTGCCACGCCGGCGCCCGAGGAGCACTGCTGTCCTTGCTGCCCGTGGCCGCTGTGCCGAGCTGGGAAGGCGGGGACGTGTGCGGAGCTGAGAGGGCGAGTCCAATGCCAGCGACTGATCCGCGCAGTCAGGGGGAAGACAAGCAGTGTGGTTCTTCACATGGGACACGGGCAAGGGCATCTTTGAACTCAGCCTGCCCATAACGGCTGAGCATCCTGATGCGGAAAGCCCCGTTGGTATTGGTCACAACGTGAGCTGCTCTGGTTTACAAAAAGAAAGGCATTCTTTTGGCAAGATGCCCTCCTCTCCTGCGAATGCATCTCTCTGTGCTTTGTTTCCTCTCAAGAGATCTCTTCAGAGGACTGTAGAAAATCAGTCTCAGTGCTGGCCATCTGTGCTGCAGAGCTGCCTGGCTTGTTGCTGTTGCTGTTGTGGTTCTTGTCGCTGTTGTTGTTGTTACCCAGATGACCACAAAAGGCTCAGAGCCCCAGAGAGTGGGGCTGCCTTTTGTATCTCCTGGAAGGTGGCATGTCTGCTTTCAAGTGAGCATCTTGCACTTTGTTTCCCTCAGGGAAAATGGTGAGCATGGAAAATCCGGTGATGAAATACACTGAACTGGAAAATATCGGCAGCGGGTGAGTCCAACCACAGTTTCTTCTACAAAACCATGGGCCAGCTGTTCTGCTGGTGGAATATCTATCAAGTGTCAAGTCAGGCAAGCTGCAAACATGTTCAGACACTGGGCTTAGATTGGCCCATCTCTCAGTGCTGGTCAGAATTTGTAAGTGTGGTCAGAAGGCATTGTCAAAGACATCTCCACGCTGCCACGGTCTTGCCTGCAGCAAGGAACAGGAGCTGGAAGATCTCCTGTCTCTCAAGTGTGGGACAGCTGTGTGTTAATTTCCTTAGCATTTTTGTATGTCTCAAAATCATCCGGCCACACTAATGAAAGGAGAATCTTGCTTGCCTGAAAGAGCAGCCTAGCCCCTGGTAGCTGTCAGATAACAGTTCTCAGGAACAGTTCTTTCCAAGAGGTTGCTGAAGGAAATACTCGGTGGTCAGGATTAGAACCACACAGTTTAGAAACGGAAACTCAAGATGAAAGAATAAGCTCTCTTTTTGAGCTGAGGCACTAAAGCCCAAAGCTTCAGGAACAGGCCCAGTGCCCATGCACTGGAGAGGAAAATGCATCATGTGCCCTCTGGCAGAGCCCTCATGCCTCCTGCAGGTTTTAGGCACTTAGAGCAGAGATCTCCTGTCCGGGCTGGCTTTCACGCCAAGATCTAAACAGCTTCTCCTTTCTTTGCTGCTGTTTTGTTTCTAGGGGTTTCGGAGAAGTTTGCAGAGCATTCGACAATGCCACAGGAGGAGAGGTAAATGTCAACAGTCCCTGCAGATTCTGCAGCTCTTGAGGGCTTTCCCCTCTGGTGTGAGTTGTGGCTGGAGCTTTGGGTCACCAGGAGAGCTGTGCTGCAAAGGCACAAGAAGCACAGACTGGTGCCAGCCTGCAAAATACATTTGGGACAGTCGTTGTC
Source organism: Aphelocoma coerulescens (assembly GCF_041296385.1). NCBI lineage: Eukaryota > Metazoa > Chordata > Aves > Passeriformes > Corvidae > Aphelocoma > Aphelocoma coerulescens. The sequence continues at coordinate 448,199 of NW_027184071.1, forward strand.
CTTCTCAGCTGCCAGAAGGAAGGCAAAGAGAGCAGTGGTTCCTTTTGGAGAAGGAAATGCTCACTCACTCTCAGTGGCTAAAACAAAGGTGGTGCCTTAGAGCATCTCACTGCTTTCTTGTGGCTACAGCTTCAGAGTCCTGAATTCTCATTTCTGGCTGCCAGCAAATACATCTGAACCTTACTGGTAGTTCCTTAGCAACCTGCAGTGCTGCACTTGGGAACTGCACGTAGGGAGGGATCTGCAAGGCGTCCCTAAGAGCCCTAAGCCCTGCTTATAGCCCAGGATGTATCCATAGAGTAGCAAGGCTTGGATTACTTCTCTGGATCCCAGGCAGAGCAGCAGAGGGTGTGGGCAGAGCTTTGTGGGTGATAGTTGAGACACCATTGTTACCAAGTGGACAAGGCAAAACGTCAGTGGCCATGTGTCCTGTTTCTGGCCCACAAGGGAGCGGAGAAATGGGCTGTTGGAATGTCAGTTCCTAATTACTCCAGTGTCTAATCACAAGGCACTTTGGCACAGCTCAGCTGTGTCATTCCAAAATCACTCGCTCCATGTGTGTTGTGGTCTCGTGCCACCAACTTCTCAAGGTACTGATTGTCATTGTCATTTTAGGTGGCCATAAAGAAAAGTAGTCTGCAAGGACTGAGGAGGAAGGAAGTAACTGTCAATGAACTCATGATCATGAAGATGAATAGGAATCCCAACCTGGTCAACTATTTAGACAGGTGAGTGGTCGTGGTCTTATCCCATGAATGTTTGTTTACCTACTGCAAGCATGAGAGGTCAAAAACCAACTTTGGTCTGTGGCAGAAAATAGAGCTGTTAATTACTGATCAATTATTATTTCTCTTCTCATCTCCAATGGATGGGAAGAGAGTGCATTTTGTCTGCATTAGTCTTCCCTGGCACACATCGTTTGACAATTCTTCAAAAGCCTGCACCAGTGCTATCTTACTAAGTCAATACCCTCTAAGTTCACTGCCACCACGTTGTCTTGGGGCTTGATTTTTCTCAAGAGTCTTAAATGCTGATGAACCATCCGAGAGAGGATTTCCCTTGGACTGCAGCCCCTCTTTTCCATTGCTGTGCATGCCAGGAAGACTAGATGCTTTTTTTCCATAAACACCATGTGTGACAGCTTTTTATCTGGGCTGTTAGTAAACTGTGTTTTTCACTTGCTGGCCATCTAAGACATCTCCTTTTTCACAGCTGTGCCTTTCTCCTTGACACAGCACAGACCGCAATCACTGCACAGCCTAGAGGGAACGTCTATTCCTTTGAGTCTGTCCTCGTTTCAAAGGGACCTGGAAACAAGAATCAATCGTTGTCTTTTCCAAACAGTGGCGTAGCCATGCACATTCATCTCCATGGCCTCATTTCCTTCTTTCAGCTACCTTGTGGATGATGAAGTCTGGCTGGTGATGGAGTACATGGATGGAGGCACTCTGACTGATGCCATCTATGAGATGTACATATCTGAAGATGAGATGGCAGCCGTCAGTCGGGAGGTCAGGGATCCCACCTGTGCTTCCGAGGGCTTGGGCAGGATTGTCTGGGAAACAGGGGCTGAGAACTGGAGGGATTCCATGTGCCAAACTTTGCTTCTGTGTGGCTGCTATGCTATGGGGAAGCGGGGGAACTGCGTGGCAGTGTGCCTGCACTCCCTGTACTCTGTTCTTGTACTCTTATCTCCTGCTGTTGCATTCTCACTCTGTCTCTTGTATTTGTAGTTGCTGTTCTCCACCTTGCCTCTCTGAATGCTTGCCTGGAGCCTGTCTGCACGGCATTCCTTGCCTGTAAAAGCAAAGGTGCTGGTAGCAGAATTGGAAACTAATGGTAAAAGGGACTCATTTCTCAGAGTCCTCAGCTGAAAAGGGTAATAGTGCACCCAAAATGCTGTTTGCTTCTGAAAGGCGACTCATGTGATACTTCCAAGTCTGTGCTGAGGCCAGCAAGAAAACCTTTGCCATGCAGCCTCCCACCCAAAAGTGAGCCGCTTCACAGCAAAGGGAGGGACTCTTTCTTTCTTGGCAAAGCCTTGCTTGTCCTCTGGATGAAGAAAGCACATCCACTGCAGCAGCAGTCATTCTGGCTGCTTTGCAGAGGACAGTCTAGAACAGCAATTCCCGTTGGCTCTCTCAAAAGCTGACGTGCCTTCCCTTAGAAAGGTAGTGTTGGAGCAGCAAGCTCTTCCTCTCAATGGCTCTGTGTTCTGCCATTGCACTCTATTCCCCTGGAAAGGGAATCTTTTAGAGCTGTTTCCTTTCTTGTGGGCTCAAATCACACCACTCATTTTTATCCTCCTGTCTCTGTTTTCTCTCTCAGTGCCTGCAAGGACTGGATTTTCTTCACTCAAACCATGTCATCCATCGAGATGTGAAGAGCAGCAACATCCTTCTCAGAACTGACGGCTCTGTCAAGCTGGGTTGGTATATTCTTGGCCAGGCAGAGCGTTCCGGGCATGTGGGGTTTGGGGCTGCTTTTGAGTGACTGCCAGTTCCCCCAAAGTGGTGCTGCTGGCAGTGCAGGGACCCCTGCAGCGAGCTGAAGGCACAGTTGCAACGTGCACAGAGGTATGGCGAGGAAAAAGCCGTCCAGAGTGGCACTGGTTTGGGTCTGTGTGTGTCCCTTCCAGAGGGAGGGAGCTACAATCTAAAGGTTCCAGGGAATAAAAGCCACTTCTGGGGGCAGGATTAAAAAATTTAAAAAGCAGCCACTTCCGTGTTTCCTTGGCTAAAGTCCTGAGGAAACAGAGCAGGGACGGATTTCCAGGAGATTCAACAGCGCTTTCTCAGACTTACAGTGGGGAGTTCTTTTGCTTGGTTTCCTAATTGTACAGAACTTTTTTGTTCTCCTCAGCTGATTTTGGCCTCTCTGCTCAGCTCACCCCTGAGCAGAATCTAAGGAGCTCAGTGGTCGGGACGCCTTGGTGGATGGCGCCTGAGGTTGTGCTAGGTCAACCATATGGCCCCAAAGTGGACATATGGTCTCTTGGAATTGTGGGATTCGAAATGGTGGAACGAGAAGCTCCTCACTGGAATGAAAGTCCTACCTCGGTAAGGAGCAAATACTCACTGATCCCTCTGTCTTTTTCACCTATCCTGTGTTCTGTCCTCCATCAGACAAAATCCCATTGCCGTCTGCTGGCACTGCTTCCACCAAGGTCCCCTTCTAAAAATGGCCCTGCAGCACATCAGCATCTGCTGTAGTTTTGGTTGCATCGGTGGGGGAACTCAGGCCCTACCACATGCAAACACTCTCCATTCTCAGGCAACACTTTCCTTTGGGTTTTAAGTTGTTCCAGCTCGTCTGTCTGTGTAGAGGTCTCTAATAACACAAAACACACATCTCAGAGCTGGTGTTACATTTCCAGAAAAGAAGGAAAGAAACCCAAACCAACAAAGTTTCTAAAACAGTGGTTTTCTAGAGAAGAACTGCACTCCCTGTACGGTTTCTTGGCACTTGCCTAAAACCTGGGCATGAGGGTGTAAAGGCCACATAGTGTCTTCTGCTTCTTGTGCAGTGTTGCTGAAACACTTAGTGACCATATTTCTGTCATAGCCCAAGCCACGTTCTCCACGTGACCAAGCTGCAGCCTGGTGACACGGAGAGCCTGCCAAAACCTCCCATTTGTTACCTGGCACTTTCTGGGATGGGCACATCTTTAATGCATTGACTTGAGTATCCAGAAAAGCAGAGGGCTACCATAGGGATAGCATTTCTCCTTCTGCTGATTTGACCACGAAAAGTTTTTCTTTTGCCACATCAGAGAAGCTGGAACTTGCAGACTGCTGCGAGACAGAGCTGCAGGTGGCTCCTGTGTGCCCAAACAGGCATTTTCATCCCAATACGTTTCTGCATGCATCTTAACGTGTCTGTGTTGAATGCGAGGTTCCAAATGTTTCTTTCCTTACCTGAGCAATAACTCCCTTTTCTATAATAATACTTGAAAACAGTTAGAGCAAAGTCCCTCTTCCAAACTGCCTGTCAAGCTGGTGGGAATCTTCAGAGAAGCAAAACGTGCTTTTGCTGATGTAGTTGCCCCTAACTAGGTCAGCCAATCAAATCAGCTGCCGAGGCAAGCTCCGCTGGATGCTGGAAAAGCTGTGGCTGCTTTGGGGTTTGGGTTTTTTGTTGGTATAGGAAAGTCATCTCTGCCTCTCTGCCAAGGCAGAAATTGCCACTGCAGAGTTGAGCTTAAACAAGGGGCTCTGGGAGAGCATTTACAGACTTGAAACTGATGCCTGGAGTGGCTACCTAAAACCAGAGACTAGACAAGAATAAGAGAATCAAAATAGGTATTTATTTGAACGGCCTTCAAAGATACAGCCTGGGCAGTCAAAAGGCTACATCCAAGATGGACCCTGGGTCATGAGTTCTTCACAGTTTTGTAAGCTTGGTCCATTTCCATAGCAGGGTTAATTCTCCAATTATGAGCCCAGTAATGATGTAATTAGCCCAAGTTTGCCCCTCTTCAGAGGCTTTGAGTTCACACATTTTGGGCCCTGGGACAATCGGAGTGTCCTTGGAGAGCAAACCTAGAGAGGCTTTGTTATGTCTAACTAGCACGAGAGAACAGTAGCTAACAGGCCACACAAAACTTCCGAGCTACACACTAGGCAGTACAGGACTTGAAAAATAGAAAAGTTAAAACCTAAGGCATCAAAAGAAGCAGGTGGAGTCTTGTGTTTCCTTTTTCTCCAGGCTGAACTCCTGATAGCCACAGGAGGGACCCCACAGCTGCGGCAGCCCAACCTGTTCTCGGCTTCTCTGCGTCACTTCCTGAACTGCTGCCTGCAGAAAAACGAGGAGCGGCGCTGGTCTGCCAAGGAGCTCCTGCAGGTAAAATGCAAAGGGGCTGCAGGTCAAACAGTGTCCGAGGATGGGCTCCTCCTCCACTGAAGCCCAAGGCATCAGATGAGCCCCCTTCCTCCTCATCTCCACTCTTGGTGCTTTCCAAATGAAAATGGTGAGGAATCCTGGGCTGGGCTGGCAGGGACCTGTAAAGGCCATCTGATCCATGTGGTGTGCAATGAGCAGGGATATCTTGAAAGAGATCAGGCTGCTCAGAGCCCCTTCCCACCTGACCTGGAATGTTTCCAGGGAAGGGACACTTACCAGCTCTCAGGACAACCTGTGCCACTGTTGCACTATGCTCCTTAGACCTACTCAGAGTAAATCCCCTTTTCATTTAAAAATATTACCCCTGCCTTTGAAGCACTGAGCTTGGAAAGTCATGGTTCATTGTTCTTGGTTGGTTTTTTTCCTTTGGGCAGCATCCATTTGTAACATCAGCCAAGCCTGCATCCAGCCTGGTGCCACTGATCCAGTCACTGAAGAAGTGGAAGGAGGAGGAGAAAAGATTGCAGTGGCAATCCATCCATTCAGGACTATTTTCTCCATGACCAGCTTAGATGAGGATTGTAGAGTAGGATTGTAGAGTAGGATTGCAGAGTAGGATTGCAGAGTAGGATTGTAGAGTAGGATTCTAAATAAATAAAGTTTCTGAAACCCCAACTCATCTGTAAGATTCCTTTCTTTCTCACCTTGTGATTTAGCTCAACTTTTCCTTCTCAATTGTCCGTTGTTTCTTAAAGGTGGAAAGAGACACTTATGGCTTCTTTGGTATGGTTTGTCAGTGGGGCAGGCTCTTCTTCATTCATCCTCTCCAGACCACACTGCCTTTGCAATACGGCACACTGGCCGGTTTTTGTCCAGCCATTGTGCTTGTAGTTGAGGCAGAAAGGGCAATGGCATTTGCAGGCAAAAGCAGAGGAGGAGTTGTGCAGCCAAGACATCCTGTGCAGATGTAGGTGTTGAGCTGTGACTCGAGAGCACTGGGGTTCCTGCCACTTGGATTTGTATCCCTAAGTGCAATCTCTTTGGCTCAGGGAGAGTCTTGCTCAGCTGAGAAAGCAGAAAGCTCAGCGAGGGTGCTCTGAAAGGTCTCGTCTGAGGCAGAGCTGTCAGCGAGCGTGAGGTGAGAGCGGCCCGGCCTTGCCCAGGCTGGAGCCCCAGCAGAGCCCACGCAGAGCCCAGAGCAGCCTGAGGCTGGGCAGAGGCAGGCTGGCAGGAGGCCCTTGGAGCTGCAAGAGGCAGCAGCCTGGCACTGGGTGCCTCTTCCTGGGAGCGGGCACATGGTCCCATCTCAGAGCCAAAGCGGCAGCTGGCTGCTGCCGAGGGAAGCGTAGCCGTGCTGGGCACAGCGCAGACTGGTGCCATTGGCCGTCTGGAGGCGGCCCAGGAGGAGAGAAAGGCAAAAGGCAGCCGAGGGCTGGTGCCCCGGCTGAGGATTGCTACTCTTCTGCCGGCTGCCCTGGAAGTCCTGGGAAAGGTTAGCAGTGTGTGCAGCAGCCTGGGCACAGCGGGAGGGAGCCGGGCTGCTCCGCAGGCTCGAGCACGGGGCAGCGTCCTTCAGGCACGGCACTTCTGCCAGGGGCACTGAGGCCAACGGGAGGCAGCGACAGCTCGTCAGGTCAGATCTGCAGGAGCCAGTGCCTCACACAGCTCGGGGAGGAAGCGCCTGCAATCCTGCAGTTCTGCACTGAGTCAGAGCAAAGGTGTGGAATGCAGAGCGTTCTGCAGAAATATTCGGGACCACCAGGCCAGCCTGCTTTGTGCTCTCCAGGGCACAGCAAGCAGTGCACCATGCAGCTCTGAGTTGCTGGCAGAGAGATGTTAAAAAGGAACTCACTTTTGGATACAATTAAATGGTAACAAAGTCATCGAAGCAAAGGAAAACTGCTTATGAGTAACGATTCCGTTGAGCCGGGTGTGTGCCTCCCTCCCCGAGAGCTCAACACACCCCCCCTCTAAGAAAATGGCTGCTTTTTAGACCCTTTCCCAGCCGGGACGGTCCCTGTCCCCTTTCCCAATGGGTGGGTACTAAGAAACTTAGGTGCTCTCCTGACCACCTTCTTTTCTGTCCCCTCCCCTCTCATCCTACTTCCTTTTTAGTCAGGTCTTCAACCCTGCCCCTCTCCCAGCTCCCAGCAACACCCAGCAATTTAACTAGAACAGCTCCAAACCATAAATCCAACATACATCCAACAATTTTCATTCTTTGACCTAAACCCCTTTTGGCTGCAGCAAAATATTACTTCCTCTCTCAGAGGGAATCGGGGATGTGCCTGAGGCTTGTGCTTGAGTAGTGAACTGATTTGGAAGGGAGCAGAAGGCTTTCAGTAGGCAATTTGTGTTTTCTTTATTACTTTGGGAAAGAAAGATGCAATGTGGCTTCACGCAGCAAAAGCACTTGCAGGGTGCAGTGACGAAATGTTGTGTTCAATTCCCAGGGAAGGAAGGTGTAAATGACCATCAGAGGAGAATTTGAGGAATGGGTGTTACGGGTTCAGGAGGACGCCCATGCCCAGAGAACTGAAGACCCAGTTAGAATTGCAAAGCAAATGAATTTTAGTAGTCACGTTAGCAAGAAATACATACCGGCGCCTGGCTGCTGGAAAAGCCACCGAGCAGGAGAAGGAGATAGAGCATGGTTCCTGAGTGGGAGGGGCAGAAGGGCAGGACTCCTTCAGGGCATCCCCTGGATAAAAATGGCGTGCGTCATGTCGTCCTCTCCCCTCCACCCCAGGAGCACACCTTATATCTCCTCCTCAGGAGTGGCCAGTTTCAACATCATTTCGTCCAGGGCCAGCTTACGAGATGAGGTCACATTGGCCCATGATCATACTCCATGCCAACAATGGCTCCATTATGTATTGTTTCTCCTTTCCCAGGATGAGTTCCACCAGGTGACCGATACCTAGTTTCATTTCTAGAAGTTAGTCCCGCTAACTAACAATACAGTCGTCTTCTGCATTATCTTGTCGATGTGCAACACTGCGGACCAAACATGTCAGGCCTCAGATCTGTCTCCTATCCCTGACACATGGGGATGTTCCCCAAATGACCACCAGAGACCCTCAGGACACCCCTACTCTCACATCAAGAACTTCTGACAAGTGGTTTAAATATGTCAAATAGTTTGAAGTCATGTTTAGCCTGTGAGTTTCAGCAAAGTAATGAGTGTGTCTTAGTTCCATGGGTACAAACTAGTAAGTGAGATTGCTGGGTGTGCACGTGTTAGGGAAGTGATTCCCCATGCACCCAGCGCTGAAATCAAGTGACGCCTCCTTTCTAACGCTGAGCTGGCAGCAGGGATGGATCCCTGCTTGGTAACCTTTCATTGTGGTCACTTATATTGAACAGTAAAAAAGGTTGAAATGAAATATTTCAAGCCGTTTCCCCCTGGTTTCCCTTTCCTGGGGGCCAAAGCTCTGTGCCCCAGGTGGCCTGGGTGTGTGCAGAGAAATGCAGCCCCCACAAAGCCCTTGGTTTTCCCACAAGTCATCATCACTCCTTCCCAGGTGCGCCCAGCTCTGGCAGGAGAGAGAGAGCCCACGGCGCAGTGGGCACCGTGCCCTCCCAGCCGGGGCTCTCTGGCACAGAGCAGCAGCAGCGCCAGCACCTTTCAACCCGCTCCTGGCCTTGGCTTCAGCCGGGAGCCAGAAGCCTCTGGAAATCAGCACTGCCAGTTGCATTCCCAGCTTGGAGCAGCTCCTGCGGGTGGGCAAATCCTGCCCGTTCGACTGCTTCCATAGAGGACGAAAGGCAGAGGCAGAGATGTACCTACAGAGGGGACCAGGGCGTGTCCAATAAAAGTGCAAATGTGTGGGGAGATTTGTTAGGAATTATTACAGCTGTCATGCAATTAGTGCCTTCTCTCCTGGATCTGTGCAATGCTTTGGGCCATTTTCTTGGTCTAGTTTCCTTTGCTTTGGTCCCATCTCAGTGTTCACTTGGGGTACAGGCTGTAGGTGCTTGGGGCACTCTTTGAGTTACTCTTGGAGCCCTTGAACAACAGGGTTTGGCCCACGAGGGGACTTTGTGCTGCTTTGTGACAGAGGAGAACTTCCCAGGCTATTGTGTGTTTGCTGCAGGGAAGCTTGGGTTGCTTAGCATCAATTCCCAGACCAACGCAGAGCAGCTGCTTTGTGATGTCAGGGCATGGTTGCCACGTTGTGGTGCTGTCATCAGAAGGTTGCCTTGGTGCACAGAAGGTCTCAGTGTCAGAGCAGCTCTTGGGCTTGCTCAGAGCAGGAGCATCCTCCTGGTTGAGGCCTTGTCAGGGGGCAGCTGCACTCTGACAGGAGCCTTGTTTTTTCTTGTGTTAGAGCACAGTCTGCAAACTTGCACAGCAGGGCTAAAATCATGGAGGCATTTGCTGCTGCAGTTTGCACTGTGTATGGCATTGGTTATTCTGCCTATTACCTGACTAACCTGACACGTGAGTAGAGGTTTTCCCTGGGTGTAACCCAACCTGGCTTGTGTAGGGCTTCCTGCTCTTTCTTAGTAACTGAGTTGATTTTGAAACAAAAAGACCATTAGGATGCCACTGCTTTGGTAAAGCTCCTGTCAACACGTTCAGCTCAAAAGAGGGTGTCTGTAGCCAGGGAGGTGCGGGCAGCATTTGCAAGGGAACGTGCAGGGGTTCCCTTCCCTCCACGGGAGAGTCTGTGGCAGCCGAGTCTGTCATTTCCTCAGGGGGCTGGGTCAAGCAGGACAACTTTGAAAAGGCAGCCTGGGAGGTGTTCTCAGAAGGCCTTCAAAGAACTCTGCAGTTGTGCCTGGAATTCAGGGAAAGCTTCTTTGTTTCTAAATTTTGTCATGAAAAGATTTGACTGTCTAACTCGACCCTTTAATGAGTGCTAAAATAGTGATTCTTTTTGCAATGAAGTGCAAACTCCCAAACAGTGAGTGTCTGCTCCTGAACCCCAGAGCTGCTCCTGGGCTGTTTCCCAGTCAAACTATGACATCTCAGGGGGGTTTGGGGGAAGGTTTTCTGGGCAACGGTTTTCAGTAACTTAATGGAATTAATGCATGCAACTTATTTTTTAAAAAAAGAACCTGAAGGAGAGGATAAAAAAGGCAGCTTTAGCTGTTGGGCAGAAGAGAAATATTGGGTGTTGAAGAACAATTTGCATTTTCTTGATCAAGTTTGTATTCATTTACTGGCAAAAGAGGCCAAAGCCTAGGCACAACCAAGAATATTGTCCTGCTCTCTTGCTGGCTGTGTGGAAGAACTGTGTCTGCTGGAGGGCTGTTGTGAAAAGAAAACCCTCTCTGTTTGGGTGGACTTGTTCTGCGGGATTAACCAGCACAGACGGTTTTTTCACAGCATCTGGTTCATTTTCCCTTCCCACTGCAGGTCACATGATCCGTGTATTCGTCAGTCCTGATCCTGAGGTGAGTGAGACAGGAACTTTTGATGTTCCTGGTGTTTAAGAACTGTGTAGAAATCTGTGAGCTTGGCCTGTGGCAGTAGAGTAAGGAGGCTGAGCTGGGTGGGCAGAAAGAAAATCCATGTTCATGTGTGCAGCAGCAATAGCAAAGGCATCGCTGTGTAATAGCTGCTTTTGCATTTCAGAGCTGTCGCAGAACTAAAAGCCCAGCTTTGCAGAGAGAACGTTGCTTGCTGAGAGTAGCCAGGCTGCAATATCTAATTCAGAGCAATATGCAGTACTGTTGAATTAGCCCATTTTACTTTAGTTGGAGGCACTTGGAATCCCATTGCTATGCAAGGTTATGATTTCTCCTTAATAGAGCTGGTTGTAGAGCTGAATAGAGATAAGGTTAGAAATGACATGTAACTGCCTGTCCCTCACACTCCTGCCTGTCCACAGAGCCCAGAACCAACCTCAGGCTCTCCTCTGGCTCCCTCTGCTCCTGGAGAAGAGGTTGAAGAGGCTGAAGAGGCTGAAGAGGCTGAAGAGGAGAAAAATGTCCAGAACTCTCCAGCTGTGGTCAGTCATGAATCTGAACGTCGTGAGCCGGTAAGTGGCAGTTGTGGTTGTGGCTGTCTTTAGAGGAAATCAGAGCTGCAAGTTTCTGAGCGGCCAGCACTTGCTGGTGGTGGCCGAGGATGCTGAGTGCTGGAGTCCTGGCAGGACCTAGCGATTCCCCCCAGCCAGTGAGAGCTGGGACACGGCCTTTGAGCTGTCATGTTTAGGCCCCAGCTTGCTGGGATTCCAAGAGGGGCAAACGTGAATCATGAAGGCTCCCCTGTCGCCAGAGGAGGGAGCGCTCCAAAGACACCGCTCTCAGCCTTGCCAGACACGTGGGGGACACGGTGGCCTGGAGAGCCGTGTCCCACTGCACAGGCTGGCCAAGTAGCTGCTGGCACAAAAGCTGTTGATGTGAGCACACAAGTGCTTTGGGGTGGTTTGTCCACATGAGCTTCTTGGGTGGGCTGAGCTGGGAGTATTTCAGAGACACACTGGGGATGGGGAGCTGCTGCTTGAAGTCAGGGACTTTGGTGCCTTGGTTGCCAGGTTGTTCTCTGGCCTCTTCAGGCAGAGCAGTGAGGAGCAGAGCTGACAGGGGCTCTGAGTGCGCCTGTGTTTTTGCTTTTGATAAGCTGCAAAGAGATGGTTGTGTTGTCCCCGGACCTGTGTGGGGCCACTCTTCTCCCGTGTGGCAAAAGAAGCAAAGTGCGCAGTTGGGAGCCCTTCTTCCGTGGCAGAAGCCAGAGGCTGCCATGTTTCTGCAGATACTTTCTGTTGTGAAGTCTGTTTTTAAAACTGCATTTGAAAACTGCATTGGAGCCTAGAGTGGGGGCAAAGATGTTGCTCTGAAGTAGGTGGCACTTTCATCTTTTTGTTTGTTGGTTTGTTGGTTTTCTAGGAGGAGACTCCCTGTCTTTTCTTTCTCGGCAAACAAAGGTGCTTTTACTCAACCTTTCCTGGACTTTTCTAGCACTGGACGAGATTCTGCTAGAATTTTAGCTTGCAAGCTGGCGGTTCTGGAAGTTGCAGTATTTTTGCATGAGAACACGTAGTTTGGGGCAAGGAGATTGGTGCAGAAGGAGCTGTTCTGGTGTCCGGCCAGCCAGCAGGGCCTTGCACATCACTCTCAGGTTAACAGCGCCCGTGCCTTTTGGCAGCCCAGGGGAGCAGAATGTGTTGTATTCCAGGTATGGGAATTCAGCAGGAAATCCACACCCTTGCATTCCAGCTGGTCCTCTGAGGTCAGAGGGTCTGGGAGGGGCTCAGCTTCATTTCTGAAGTGCAGCCACTTTAACATCATCAGTCTGGTTGAGTCCAAGAGAAGAACTTGCCCCAGTACAGATGCACAAAGAGTGCAGTTCCCAGTGCAGTGCCCTGGGTCTGATCGCATTCTATAAGGCCCTTCCTGCTCCAGGTTCCCCAAGAGTGTGGTTTATTGAAGCAACAGGAGAGCAAGTTCAGGATTGCTGCTGATCAGGGCACTGGCTACCAAGTGTTGATGTGTGTAGTGAGGGAAAGCATAGCATAGGAAAAGAGAGATGATAACAGTGAGATCGATCTGTCTATCTATCTATCTATCTATCTATCTATTGATCTATCTATCGATCTGTTTATCTAAATGAAACTTCCTGGCTCTGCTCCAAGGCAATTGGAGGTGCAAAGCTCACCTAAAGACATCCTTTCAGGAGAGGAGGAGAGACATGTTCCATCAAGCGATCCCGAGCAGGCAGAGATGTTTCCCCCTCCAGAGATGGTTGTTTTTTCCCCTCAGAGGTGTTTTCCTCCCCCTGTTTATCCGTGAAAGTTTGGTCTGTCCTATGGGTGTGGAGCAATCCCATCCTCTAGGTGGGGTTTGGTGACTCTGGTCAAACATGCATTACAGGACACATGGTTTCCATCACTGGCATCCTGAAGGGTGTCTAAGTTAATTTGTTAATTGGGCCTTCTGAGGGTCTCTGTTACTGCCGGTCAGAATTCTCAGTTGACAAAAGAGGGAGGACAAGAAACACCTTGGTTCCCCTCCATATACTGAGGTGGCCATAGAGGCCCTCTGACCTCCATTGGAGGCTCTTTGTTCGCATCCTCATCTCCTGAATAATCCAGGATTTGTAACAAGAGTGTAGATGTCAGAAAGGCAGGAATGGCAGTGCAGGCCTGAAGAGAACATGAACTCCAGAAGTGTCTCTCACAAGGAGCAAGCTCCCACAGGAAGCCACCTGCAGAGCCAGGGTGGGGCTGTGGCACAGGGCTGGGTGTCAGTCACTTCTGAAAGACAAGCAGGACACGGCAGAAGAGGAGCGAGGTCCTCAGCAGAGCCTTGAGAAATGCCCCACGTTCCCTGTCAGATGCCTAAGAGTCTGTTGGAGCTTCAGTCCCAGATGGAGCCTGACTGTAGTGCCAGTGTCACTTTGGAATCTGTGCCTCCCCGTGGGCAGAGAAGGACCCGGGAGAGCAGCAGCACATTGCTTTGGGAATGTGCGAGCCCATCAGTCTCTGAGTCCTGCCCCACAAATATTTTATGGGAAGTTGAAAGCCATCTTCTCTTGCTTTCTGCGCAGCTCCTTCTAGAGAAAGAGCATGAGCAGATTGCTCTATCAGAGATGCCTTGCCAGACTCGGCGAGAGCTGTTCCCAGCCCGAGAGCAGCTGCAGCAGCTCAGGCAGCAGGTGGAAGAGGCACAAGAGAATGGCCAGGTGAGCCTGCCTAGCCAGGTGACAGAGTGAAGGGCAGGAACAGGGACATAAAACGGAGCTCTTGGGACTGAGGAGGCCAGGAGTCCCACAGGCACTGAAAGCACAGAGCCTTGTCATCTGCAGAGACCAGTGCTGGGACGGGAGGGTTCCAGTGGAAGCAGAGCTGGGTAGGGAAGCAGAAGGGAGGAGCTAAATGAATGTGATTTTGAGGCTGAAAGAGGAAAAAGCTGAGCCTGATGGCAGCTGCCAGTCACTTGCTCTGCATTTGTGTGTACAGAACATCAAGGCAGAGCCACAAGCAGAGCTGCCCGAAGCCAAGAGTGACATCAAGGCAGCAAAGAGGAGGAGCAAGGAGGACATCAGAAGCATCCAAGAGGAGAAGAATCTCCATCAGCACAGGAGCGATCTACAAGAGCAGGTGAGTGTAAGAGCTGAAGCCACTCCACTTGTGAGACATCCTCTCTCTGCTTCTTTGCAGAACATCGACAAAGAGCTGCAGGCAGAGCTGCAGGAAACTGAGGCTAGGATCAAGGCAAGGGAGAAGAGGCTGGATGAAGGACTGAAAATCATCCGAGAGGAAATTAATCTTCTACTCCAAAAGCATGAGGCTCTAGAAAAGCGAGTGAGTGAAACAGAGAGAGCCGCTGCAGTCACCAAACTGGTGGTTTCTGCCCTTCTTGCTTTTCCTCTGCAGAGCAGCAGGCGGGTGGGGTGATGTCTCTGAGTGCCATCCTGCTGTGGTCTCTATCACAGCCACTCTGAAGGACACGTCCTGGGCTGCTGAATCTCAGCTGCTGCCCTGGACAGTGCGACTAGTCCTTTGGCCTTTTGGCCAGCAGTCATCCAAATGGATTCCTGCTGGCCTGTTCCTGCTCTCCTTGTTTCTTGAGGTGTTTTTGCAGGTCAGCTTGGTGACCCTGATGGATCTTGAAACAAGCTGTCTGTATCCCTTGTGAACCTGTTCTTTCCCTTTCCTCACAGTCGCTGACCCACGGCTGACAGGGATAAGCTGTAGTGTCTGACTGCTTTGTTGTGTTTGACTTGAGGTGGAAGTGTTGACATCTCACCTGGCAGCCTGCAAAGACTTCCAGCAAGTGATTGGCCACAAAGAGCCCCAAGGCTGGCGTGGGGCACAGGAACTGTCCCAGCCGGACCTGCTGCAGCTTGAGCCCGTCCCGAAGATGGTGGAGGAAAAGAGGACTCCATGGGAGGAGGTAGAACATTAGAACAAGGAGATGCAAGTGTGTCCATAGCCCTTGGAGGGGGAAAAGAGTGCTTGGGAGGAAGTGGAATAGTCATTGCAGCAGTCATCCTTCAGAAAATCCATGAGAATGTTACAGGAATCTGGCCATGAACTCAAGTAAAATCAGCCTTTGGTTTTGACCCATCCGGTTTGAGAAGTGGACATGCAAAAAAATCCATTTTAAGAGCCCTGCATGTGGCTGACAGCATCTTCCTCTGGGCCTGCATTTGAAATGGGATCCCAGGGCAATCTCTGCCAGCCACACTTTCTGACACAACCTCATTTCTTGTCTCAGATCTACACAGGCTCTCGCATGGAACCTGCTCCTGCAGCAGCAGCAGCAGCAGCATTGTCTAAAGGAGCCTTTGCACCCCAGCCTGAGAAGTGGAGCCCGGGCAGTTTGCTCAGCTCCAACAGCGACACAGCTTCTTCCCATCAACAGGAGATGGAGGATGACCTCCTGGAGCTACTGAGTACGTCTTGTGTATTTCTTGTGTGAGGGACAGTGTATTGTGTGCATGTGTCAGCATAGCTGTGCCAAATGTTGCTCCGCAGTTTGGTGTCACAGGGACATTTAGGACTCCTCACAGGAAGTGCTGTGCTCCGAGGCAGCGAGGGAGTGCTCTGGGTGTTCCTGCTGCCTCTGAGCACAGCTCAGACTGCCTTGGCTTTGCCTGAGCTTCCCTCTCTGCTGAAGGCAGAAGCAGGGATTGTTCCTGCATCAGCTGTGACCTAGCAAATGATCTAGGCAAGTCCTCTGTGCTAGTGGCCAAACTGAACGGAATATTTGGCTTCCTAAATTCTCCTTAGACTCCTGATTTCTCAGCATTCATCAGAGCAAAAGACCTTCGCAGAAATTGTTTGGTTTTGGGGTTTTGTCTTTTGGTGGGTTTGTAAGGATTTTGGTTGGTGGTTTGTTGTTTTGGGGTTTTTTTGTGTTTGGTTTGGTTTGAGCCTTTTTTTTTTTTTTTTGGTGAAGTTGTTTTTTCTCCATCCTGAAGGAGCTCTTCTTCCTCATGTGTCTTATTGGTGTAATTTTGATGACTGTTACTATTACCACTACTACATCTACAGTTGGTTTTTATGACAATGCAACATTTTTGCCAATGACCACTTCTTTGAAAAAACATCAAGTGACAGCACAAATTGAGAGCAAGAGGTGTTTTCCACATGTCCCCAAAGAAAAAGCAGATACTTTATAACAATCCCTATTTAATATCCTAGTTTCATGCTTATAAGGATGTGTCCAAGAGACACATTGATGTGGCGTGGTCAGGTAAAACTGCACTGCAGGCATTTCTCAGGAGTGAGCCTCCAGCCCATCCACTGTCTATCCCTCAGATCCGTGGCACTTTTTCATCCCTGATTCCCAATCATTCCCGTGACTGTTAGAATGCCACCCGTTGGCCCAAGCCCTGCACAGCTCACTCTCTAGGAAAACACATGAAGCCCTTTGTGATTCTGCAGCACAGCCCATTGAATCTGCTTCCTGCCCATAACAGCTGCCAGTGCTGTGCTCTCAGGTAAGACCTGGGGGGGGCTGAGAACAGAGCCCAGTTGACTCTGTGTCTACCATCACCTGTTGGGACAAGAAGGGCATTGATGTGCACCTCGGTGTGTCTGATCTCAAAGCCAATCCTCTTGTGTCCTGAAAGGGGGCAAGAGCTTGGAACAGGGCTCGGTCTGGCTGTGGCTTCTTCCCAGTGCTTGTCAGTGCTCATCCTTGGGCCTTCCCAGCCCTGCTGTGGTACCTGCCCTGCCCCTGACGGCCGCTGCGACTGCAGAGGCTGGAGCCTTCCTCAGCTGAGAGAGTCCTGCTGCTGCCCGGCCGCTGCAGCGCGGAGCTGCCGGGAGGCAGCAGCCCCTCGTCTGGGCCGGCTTCTGCATGGCACGGCCTGGACTCACGAGAGGCTCAGCATCTCCTCTGGGCAGCTGTCCGTGCCACGCCGGCGCCCGAGGAGCACTGCTGTCCTTGCTGCCCGTGGCCGCTGTGCCGAGCTGGGAAGGCGGGGACGTGTGCGGAGCTGAGAGGGCGAGTCCAATGCCAGCGACTGATCCGCGCAGTCAGGGGGAAGACAAGCAGTGTGGTTCTTCACATGGGACACGGGCAAGGGCATCTTTGAACTCAGCCTGCCCATAACGGCTGAGCATCCTGATGCGGAAAGCCCCGTTGGTATTGGTCACAACGTGAGCTGCTCTGGTTTACAAAAAGAAAGGCATTCTTTTGGCAAGATGCCCTCCTCTCCTGCGAATGCATCTCTCTGTGCTTTGTTTCCTCTCAAGAGATCTCTTCAGAGGACTGTAGAAAATCAGTCTCAGTGCTGGCCATCTGTGCTGCAGAGCTGCCTGGCTTGTTGCTGTTGCTGTTGTGGTTCTTGTCGCTGTTGTTGTTGTTACCCAGATGACCACAAAAGGCTCAGAGCCCCAGAGAGTGGGGCTGCCTTTTGTATCTCCTGGAAGGTGGCATGTCTGCTTTCAAGTGAGCATCTTGCACTTTGTTTCCCTCAGGGAAAATGGTGAGCATGGAAAATCCGGTGATGAAATACACTGAACTGGAAAATATCGGCAGCGGGTGAGTCCAACCACAGTTTCTTCTACAAAACCATGGGCCAGCTGTTCTGCTGGTGGAATATCTATCAAGTGTCAAGTCAGGCAAGCTGCAAACATGTTCAGACACTGGGCTTAGATTGGCCCATCTCTCAGTGCTGGTCAGAATTTGTAAGTGTGGTCAGAAGGCATTGTCAAAGACATCTCCACGCTGCCACGGTCTTGCCTGCAGCAAGGAACAGGAGCTGGAAGATCTCCTGTCTCTCAAGTGTGGGACAGCTGTGTGTTAATTTCCTTAGCATTTTTGTATGTCTCAAAATCATCCGGCCACACTAATGAAAGGAGAATCTTGCTTGCCTGAAAGAGCAGCCTAGCCCCTGGTAGCTGTCAGATAACAGTTCTCAGGAACAGTTCTTTCCAAGAGGTTGCTGAAGGAAATACTCGGTGGTCAGGATTAGAACCACACAGTTTAGAAACGGAAACTCAAGATGAAAGAATAAGCTCTCTTTTTGAGCTGAGGCACTAAAGCCCAAAGCTTCAGGAACAGGCCCAGTGCCCATGCACTGGAGAGGAAAATGCATCATGTGCCCTCTGGCAGAGCCCTCATGCCTCCTGCAGGTTTTAGGCACTTAGAGCAGAGATCTCCTGTCCGGGCTGGCTTTCACGCCAAGATCTAAACAGCTTCTCCTTTCTTTGCTGCTGTTTTGTTTCTAGGGGTTTCGGAGAAGTTTGCAGAGCATTCGACAATGCCACAGGAGGAGAGGTAAATGTCAACAGTCCCTGCAGATTCTGCAGCTCTTGAGGGCTTTCCCCTCTGGTGTGAGTTGTGGCTGGAGCTTTGGGTCACCGGGAGAGCTGTGCTGCAAAGGCACAAGAAGCACAGACTGGTGCCAGCCTGCAAAATACATTTGGGACAGTCGTTGTCCTTCTCAGCTGCCAGAAGGAAGGCAAAGAGAGCAGTGGTTCCTTTTGGAGAAGGAAATGCTCACTCACTCTCAGTGGCTAAAACAAAGGTGGTGCCTTAGAGCATCTCACTGCTTTCTTGTGGCTACAGCTTCAGAGTCCTGAATTCTCATTTCTGGCTGCCAGCAAATACATCTGAACCTTACTGGTAGTTCCTTAGCAACCTGCAGTGCTGCACTTGGGAACTGCACGTAGGGAGGGATCTGCAAGGCGTCCCTAAGAGCCCTAAGCCCTGCTTATAGCCCAGGATGTATCCATAGAGTAGCAAGGCTTGGATTACTTCTCTGGATCCCAGGCAGAGCAGCAGAGGGTGTGGGCAGAGCTTTGTGGGTGATAGTTGAGACACCATTGTTACCAAGTGGACGAGGCAAAACGTCAGTGGCCATGTGTCCTGTTTCTGGCCCACAAGGGAGCGGAGAAATGGGCTGTTGGAATGTCAGTTCCTAATTACTCCAGTGTCTAATCACAAGGCACTTTGGCACAGCTCAGCTGTGTCATTCCAAAATCACTCGCTCCATGTGTGTTGTGGTCTCGTGCCACCAACTTCTCAAGGTACTGATTGTCATTGTCATTTTAGGTGGCCATAAAGAAAAGTAGTCTGCAAGGACTGAGGAGGAAGGAAGTAACTGTCAATGAACTCATGATCATGAAGATGAATAGGAATCCCAACCTGGTCAACTATTTAGACAGGTGAGTGGTCGTGGTCTTATCCCATGAATGTTTGTTTACCTACTGCAAGCATGAGAGGTCAAAAACCAACTTTGGTCTGTGGCAGAAAATAGAGCTGTTAATTACTGATCAATTATTATTTCTCTTCTCATCTCCAATGGATGGGAAGAGAGTGCATTTTGTCTGCATTAGTCTTCCCTGGCACACATCGTTTGACAATTCTTCAAAAGCCTGCACCAGTGCTATCTTACTAAGTCAATACCCTCTAAGTTCACTGCCACCACGTTGTCTTGGGGCTTGATTTTTCTCAAGAGTCTTAAATGCTGATGAACCATCCGAGAGAGGATTTCCCTTGGACTGCAGCCCCTCTTTTCCATTGCTGTGCATGCCAGGAAGACTAGATGCTTTTTTTCCATAAACACCATGTGTGACAGCTTTTTATCTGGGCTGTTAGTAAACTGTGTTTTTCACTTGCTGGCCATCTAAGACATCTCCTTTTTCACAGCTGTGCCTTTCTCCTTGACACAGCACAGACCGCAATCACTGCACAGCCTAGAGGGAACGTCTATTCCTTTGAGTCTGTCCTCGTTTCAAAGGGACCTGGAAACAAGAATCAATCGTTGTCTTTTCCAAACAGTGGCGTAGCCATGCACGTTCATCTCCATGGCCTCATTTCCTTCTTTCAGCTACCTTGTGGATGATGAAGTCTGGCTGGTGATGGAGTACATGGATGGAGGCACTCTGACTGATGCCATCTATGAGATGTACATATCTGAAGATGAGATGGCAGCCGTCAGTCGGGAGGTCAGGGATCCCACCTGTGCTTCCGAGGGCTTGGGCAGGATTGTCTGGGAAACAGGGGCTGAGAACTGGAGGGATTCCATGTGCCAAACTTTGCTTCTGTGTGGCTGCTATGCTATGGGGAAGCGGGGGAACTGCGTGGCAGTGTGCCTGCACTCCCTGTACTCTGTTCTTGTACTCTTATCTCCTGCTGTTGCATTCTCACTCTGTCTCTTGTATTTGTAGTTGCTGTTCTCCACCTTGCCTCTCTGAATGCTTGCCTGGAGCCTGTCTGCACGGCATTCCTTGCCTGTAAAAGCAAAAGTGCTGGTAGCAGAATTGGAAACTAATGGTAAAAGGGACTCATTTCTCAGAGTCCTCAGCTGAAAAGGGTAATAGTGCACCCAAAATGCTGTTTGCTTCTGAAAGGCGACTCATGTGATACTTCCAAGTCTGTGCTGAGGCCAGCAAGAAAACCTTTGCCATGCAGCCTCCCACCCAAAAGTGAGCCGCTTCACAGCAAAGGGAGGGACTCTTTCTTTCTTGGCAAAGCCTTGCTTGTCCTCTGGATGAAGAAAGCACATCCACTGCAGCAGCAGTCATTCTGGCTGCTTTGCAGAGGACAGTCTAGAACAGCAATTCCCGTTGGCTCTCTCAAAAGCTGACGTGCCTTCCCTTAGAAAGGTAGTGTTGGAGCAGCAAGCTCTTCCTCTCAATGGCTCTGTGTTCTGCCATTGCACTCTATTCCCCTGGAAAGGGAATCTTTTAGAGCTGTTTCCTTTCTTGTGGGCTCAAATCACACCACTCATTTTTATCCTCCTGTCTCTGTTTTCTCTCTCAGTGCCTGCAAGGACTGGATTTTCTTCACTCAAACCATGTCATCCATCGAGATGTGAAGAGCAGCAACATCCTTCTCAGAACTGACGGCTCTGTCAAGCTGGGTTGGTATATTCTTGGCCAGGCAGAGCGTTCCGGGCATGTGGGGTTTGGGGCTGCTTTTGAGTGACTGCCAGTTCCCCCAAAGTGGTGCTGCTGGCAGTGCAGGGACCCCTGCAGCGAGCTGAAGGCACAGTTGCAACGTGCACAGAGGTATGGCGAGGAAAAAGCCGTCCAGAGTGGCACTGGTTTGGGTCTGTGTGTGTCCCTTCCAGAGGGAGGGAGCTACAATCTAAAGGTTCCAGGGAATAAAAGCCACTTCTGGGGGCAGGATTAAAAAATTTAAAAAGCAGCCACTTCCGTGTTTCCTTGGCTAAAGTCCTGAGGAAACAGAGCAGGGACGGATTTCCAGGAGATTCAACAGCGCTTTCTCAGACTTACAGTGGGGAGTTCTTTTGCTTGGTTTCCTAATTGTACAGAACTTTTTTGTTCTCCTCAGCTGATTTTGGCCTCTCTGCTCAGCTCACCCCTGAGCAGAATCTAAGGAGCTCAGTGGTCGGGACGCCTTGGTGGATGGCGCCTGAGGTTGTGCTAGGTCAACCATATGGCCCCAAAGTGGACATATGGTCTCTTGGAATTGTGGGATTCGAAATGGTGGAACGAGAAGCTCCTCACTGGAATGAAAGTCCTACCTCGGTAAGGAGCAAATACTCACTGATCCCTCTGTCTTTTTCACCTATCCTGTGTTCTGTCCTCCATCAGACAAAATCCCATTGCCGTCTGCTGGCACTGCTTCCACCAAGGTCCCCTTCTAAAAATGGCCCTGCAGCACATCAGCATCTGCTGTAGTTTTGGTTGCATCAGTGGGGGAACTCAGGCCCTACCACATGCAAACACTCTCCATTCTCAGGCAACACTTTCCTTTGGGTTTTAAGTTGTTCCAGCTTGTCTGTCTGTGTAGAGGTCTCTAATAACACAAAACACACATCTCAGAGCTGGTGTTACATTTCCAGAAAAGAAGGAAAGAAACCCAAACCAACAAAGTTTCTAAAACAGTGGTTTTCTAGAGAAGAACTGCACTCCCTGTACGGTTTCTTGTCACTTGCCTAAAACCTGGGCATGAGGGTGTAAAGGCCACATAGTGTCTTCTGCTTCTTGTGCAGTGTTGCTGAAACACTTAGTGACCATATTTCTGTCATAGCCCAAGCCACGTTCTCCACGTGACCAAGCTGCAGCCTGGTGACTCGGAGAGCCTGCCAAAACCTCCCATTTGTTACCTGGCACTTTCTGGGATGGGCACATCTTTAATGCATTGACTTGAGTATCCAGAAAAGCAGAGGGCTACCATAGGGATAGCATTTCTCCTTCTGCTGATTTGACCACGAAAAGTTTTTCTTTTGCCACATCAGAGAAGCTGGAACTTGCAGACTGCTGCGAGACAGAGCTGCAGGTGGCTCCTGTGTGCCCAAACAGGCATTTTCATCCCAATACGTTTCTGCATGCATCTTAACGTGTCTGTGTTGAATGCGAGGTTCCAAATGTTTCTTTCCTTACCTGAGCAATAACTCCCTTTTCTATAATAATACTTGAAAACAGTTAGAGCAAAGTCCCTCTTCCAAACTGCCTGTCAAGCTGGTGGGAATCTTCAGAGAAGCAAAACGTGCTTTTGCTGATGTAGTTGCCCCTAACTAGGTCAGCCAATCAAATCAGCTGCCGAGGCAAGCTCCGCTGGATGCTGGAAAAGCTGTGGCTGCTTTGGGGTTTGGGTTTTTTGTTGGTATAGGAAAGTCATCTCTGCCTCTCTGCCAAGGCAGAAATTGCCACTGCAGAGTTGAGCTTAAACAAGGGGCTCTGGGAGAGCATTTACAGACTTGAAACTGATGCCTGGAGTGGCTACCTAAAACCAGAGACTAGACAAGAATAAGAGAATCAAAATAGGTATTTATTTGAACGGCCTTCAAAGATACAGCCTGGGCAGTCAAAAGGCTACATCCAAGATGGACCCTGGGTCATGAGTTCTTCACAGTTTTGTAAGCTTGGTCCATTTCCATAGCAGGGTTAATTCTCCAATTATGAGCCCAGTAATGATGTAATTAGCCCAAGTTTGCCCCTCTTCAGAGGCTTTGAGTTCACACATTTTGGGCCCTGGGACAATCGGAGTGTCCTTGGAGAGCAAACCTAGAGAGGCTTTGTTATGTCTAACTAGCACGAGAGAACAGTAGCTAACAGGCCACACAAAACTTCCGAGCTACACACTAGGCAGTACAGGACTTGAAAAATAGAAAAGTTAAAACCTAAGGCATCAAAAGAAGCAGGTGGAGTCTTGTGTTTCCTTTTTCTCCAGGCTGAACTCCTGATAGCCACAGGAGGGACCCCACAGCTGCGGCAGCCCAACCTGTTCTCGGCTTCTCTGCGTCACTTCCTGAACTGCTGCCTGCAGAAAAACGAGGAGCGGCGCTGGTCTGCCAAGGAGCTCCTGCAGGTAAAATGCAAAGGGGCTGCAGGTCAAACAGTGTCCGAGGATGGGCTCCTCCTCCACTGAAGCCCAAGGCATCAGATGAGCCCCCTTCCTCCTCATCTCCACTCTTGGTGCTTTCCAAATGAAAATGGTGAGGAATCCTGGGCTGGGCTGGCAGGGACCTGTAAAGGCCATCTGATCCATGTGGTGTGCAATGAGCAGGGATATCTTGAAAGAGATCAGGCTGCTCAGAGCCCCTTCCCACCTGACCTGGAATGTTTCCAGGGAAGGGACACTTACCAGCTCTCAGGACAACCTGTGCCACTGTTGCACTATGCTCCTTAGACCTACTCAGAGTAAATCCCCTTTTCATTTAAAAATATTACCCCTGCCTTTGAAGCACTGAGCTTGGAAAGTCATGGTTCATTGTTCTTGGTTGGTTTTTTTCCTTTGGGCAGCATCCATTTGTAACATCAGCCAAGCCTGCATCCAGCCTGGTGCCACTGATCCAGTCACTGAAGAAGTGGAAGGAGGAGGAGAAAAGATTGCAGTGGCAATCCATCCATTCAGGACTATTTTCTCCATGACCAGCTTAGATGAGGATTGTAGAGTAGGATTGTAGAGTAGGATTGCAGAGTAGGATTGCAGAGTAGGATTGTAGAGTAGGATTCTAAATAAATAAAGTTTCTGAAACCCCAACTCATCTGTAAGATTCCTTTCTTTCTCACCTTGTGATTTAGCTCAACTTTTCCTTCTCAATTGTCCATTGTTTCTTAAAGGTGGAAAGTGACACTTATGGCTTCTTTGGTATGGTTTGTCAGTGGGGCAGGCTCTTCTTCATTCATCCTCTCCAGACCACACTGCCTTTGCAATACGGCACACTGGCCGGTTTTTGTCCAGCCATTGTGCTTGTAGTTGAGGCAGAAAGGGCAATGGCATTTGCAGGCAAAAGCAGAGGAGGAGTTGTGCAGCCAAGACATCCTGTGCAGATGTAGGTGTTGAGCTGTGACTCGAGAGCACTGGGGTTCCTGCCACTTGGATTTGTATCCCTAAGTGCAATCTCTTTGGCTCAGGGAGAGTCTTGCTCAGCTGAGAAAGCAGAAAGCTCAGCGAGGGTGCTCTGAAAGGTCTCGTCTGAGGCAGAGCTGTCAGCGAGCGTGAGGTGAGAGCGGCCCGGCCTTGCCCAGGCTGGAGCCCCAGCAGAGCCCACGCAGAGCCCAGAGCAGCCTGAGGCTGGGCAGAGGCAGGCTGGCAGGAGGCCCTTGGAGCTGCAAGAGGCAGCAGCCTGGCACTGGGTGCCTCTTCCTGGGAGCGGGCACATGGTCCCATCTCAGAGCCAAAGCAGCAGCTGGCTGCTGCCGAGGGAAGCGTAGCCGTGCTGGGCACAGCGCAGACTGGTGCCATTGGCCGTCTGGAGGCGGCCCAGGAGGAGAGAAAGGCAAAAGGCAGCCGAGGGCTGGTGCCCCGGCTGAGGATTGCTACTCTTCTGCCGGCTGCCCTGGAAGTCCTGGGAAAGGTTAGCAGTGTGTGCAGCAGCCTGGGCACAGCGGGAGGGAGCCGGGCTGCTCCGCAGGCTCGAGCACGGGGCAGCGTCCTTCAGGCACGGCACTTCTGCCAGGGGCACTGAGGCCAACGGGAGGCAGCGACAGCTCGTCAGGTCAGATCTGCAGGAGCCAGTGCCTCACACAGCTCGGGGAGGAAGCGCCTGCAATCCTGCAGTTCTGCACTGAGTCAGAGCAAAGGTGTGGAATGCAGAGCGTTCTGCAGAAATATTCGGGACCACCAGGCCAGCCTGCTTTGTGCTCTCCAGGGCACAGCAAGCAGTGCACCATGCAGCTCTGAGTTGCTGGCAGAGAGATGTTAAAAAGGAACTCACTTTTGGATACAATTAAATGGTAACAAAGTCATCGAAGCAAAGGAAAACTGCTTATGAGTAACGATTCCGTTGAGCCGGGTGTGTGCCTCCCTCCCCGAGAGCTCAACACACCCCCCCTCTAAGAAAATGGCTGCTTTTTAGACCCTTTCCCAGCCGGGACGGTCCCTGTCCCCTTTCCCAGTGGGTGGGTACTAAGAAACTTAGGTGCTCTCCTGACCACCTTCTTTTCTGTCCCCTCCCCTCTCATCCTACTTCCTTTTTAGTCAGGTCTTCAACCCTGCCCCTCTCCCAGCTCCCAGCAACACCCAGCAATTTAACTAGAACAGCTCCAAACCATAAATCCAACATACATCCAACAATTTTCATTCTTTGACCTAAACCCCTTTTGGCTGCAGCAAAATATTACTTCCTCTCTCAGAGGGAATCGGGGATGTGCCTGAGGCTTGTGCTTGAGTAGTGAACTGATTTGGAAGGGAGCAGAAGGCTTTCAGTAGGCAATTTGTGTTTTCTTTATTACTTTGGGAAAGAAAGATGCAATGTGGCTTCACGCAGCAAAAGCACTTGCAGGGTGCAGTGACGAAATGTTGTGTTCAATTCCCAGGGAAGGAAGGTGTAAATGACCATCAGAGGAGAATTTGAGGAATGGGTGTTACGGGTTCAGGAGGACGCCCATGCCCAGAGAACTCAAGACCCAGTTAGAATTGCAAAGCAAATGAATTTTAGTAGTCACGTTAGCAAGAAATACATACCGGCGCCTGGCTGCTGGAAAAGCCACCGAGCAGGAGAAGGAGATAGAGCATGGCTCCTGAGTGGGAGGGGCAGAAGGGCAGGACTCCTTCAGGGCATCCCCTGGATAAAAATGGCGTGCGTCATGTCGTCCTCTCCCCTCCACCCCAGGAGCACACCTTATATCTCCTCCTCAGGAGTGGCCAGTTTCAACATCATTTCGTCCAGGGCCAACTTACGAGATGAGGTCACGTTGGCCCATGATCATACTCCATGCCAACAATGGCTCCATTATGTATTGTTTCTCCTTTCCCAGGATGAGTTCCACCAGGTGACCGATACCTAGTTTCATTTCTAGAAGTTAGTCCCGCTAACTAACAATACAGTCGTCTTCTGCATTATCTTGTCGATGTGCAACACTGCGGACCAAACATGTCAGGCCTCAGATCTGTCTCCTATCCCTGACACATGGGGATGTTCCCCAAATGACCACCAGAGACCCTCAGGACACCCCTACTCTCACATCAAGAACTTCTGACAAGTGGTTTAAATATGTCAAATAGTTTGAAGTCATGTTTAGCCTGTGAGTTTCAGCAAAGTAATGAGTGTGTCTTAGTTCCATGGGTAGAAGCTAGTAAGTGAGATTGCTGGGTGTGCACGTGTTAGGGAAGTGATTCCCCATGCACCCAGCGCTGAAATCAAGTGACGCCTCCTTTCTAACGCTGAGCTGGCAGCAGGGATGGATCCCTGCTTGGTAACCTTTCATTGTGGTCACTTATATTGAACAGTAAAAAAGGTTGAAATGAAATATTTCAAGCCGTTTCCCCCTGGTTTCCCTTTCCTGGGGGCCAAAGCTCTGTGCCCCAGGTGGCCTGGGTGTGTGCAGAGAAATGCAGCCCCCACAAAGCCCTTGGTTTTCCCACAAGTCATCATCACTCCTTCCCAGGTGCGCCCAGCTCTGGCAGGAGAGAGAGAGCCCACGGCGCAGTGGGCACCGTGCCCTCCCAGCCGGGGCTCTCTGGCACAGAGCAGCAGCAGCGCCAGCACCTTTCAACCCGCTCCTGGCCTTGGCTTCAGCCGGGAGCCAGAAGCCTCTGGAAATCAGCACTGCCAGTTGCATTCCCAGCTTGGAGCAGCTCCTGCGGGTGGGCAAATCCTGCCCGTTCGACTGCTTCCATAGAGGACGAAAGGCAGAGGCAGAGATGTACCTACAGAGGGGACCAGGGCGTGTCCAATAAAAGTGCAAATGTGTGGGGAGATTTGTTAGGAATTATTACAGCTGTCATGCAATTAGTGCCTTCTCTCCTGGATCTGTGCAATGCTTTGGGCCATTTTCTTGGTCTAGTTTCCTTTGCTTTGGTCCCATCTCAGTGTTCACTTGGGGTACAGGCTGTAGGTGCTTGGGGCACTCTTTGAGTTACTCTTGGAGCCCTTGAACAACAGGGTTTGGCCCACGAGGGGACTTTGTGCTGCTTTGTGACAGAGGAGAACTTCCCAGGCTATTGTGTGTTTGCTGCAGGGAAGCTTGGGTTGCTTAGCATCAATTCCCAGACCAACGCAGAGCAGCTGCTTTGTGATGTCAGGGCATGGTTGCCACGTTGTGGTGCTGTCATCAGAAGGTTGCCTTGGTGCACAGAAGGTCTCAGTGTCAGAGCAGCTCTTGGGCTTGCTCAGAGCAGGAGCATCCTCCTGGTTGAGGCCTTGTCAGGGGGCAGCTGCACTCTGACAGGAGCCTTGTTTTTTCTTGTGTTAGAGCACAGTCTGCAAACTTGCACAGCAGGGCTAAAATCATGGAGGCATTTGCTGCTGCAGTTTGCACTGTGTATGGCATTGGTTATTCTGCCTATTACCTGACTAACCTGACACGTGAGTAGAGGTTTTCCCTGGGTGTAACCCAACCTGGCTTGTGTAGGGCTTCCTGCTCTTTCTTAGTAACTGAGTTGATTTTGAAACAAAAAGACCATTAGGATGCCACTGCTTTGGTAAAGCTCCTGTCAACACGTTCAGCTCAAAAGAGGGTGTCTGTAGCCAGGGAGGTGCGGGCAGCATTTGCAAGGGAACGTGCAGGGGTTCCCTTCCCTCCACGGGAGAGTCTGTGGCAGCCGAGTCTGTCATTTCCTCAGGGGGCTGGGTCAAGCAGGACAACTTTGAAAAGGCAGCCTGGGAGGTGTTCTCAGAAGGCCTTCAAAGAACTCTGCAGTTCTGCCTGGAATTCAGGGAAAGCTTCTTTGTTTCTAAATTTTGTCATGAAAAGATTTGACTGTCTAACTCAACCCTTTAATGAGTGCTGAAATAGTGATTCTTTTTGCAATGAAGTGCAAACTCCCAAACAGTGAGTGTCTGCTCCTGAACCCCAGAGCTGCTCCTGGGCTGTTTCCCAGTCAAACTATGACATCTCAGGGGGGTTTGGGGGAAGGTTTTCTGGGCAACGGTTTTCAGTAACTTAATGGAATTAATGCATGCAACTTATTTTTTAAAAAAAGAACCTGAAGGAGAGGATAAAAAAGGCAGCTTTAGCTGTTGGGCAGAAGAGAAATATTGGGTGTTGAAGAACAATTTGCATTTTCTTGATCAAGTTTGTATTCATTTACTGGCAAAAGAGGCCAAAGCCTAGGCACAACCAAGAATATTGTCCTGCTCTCTTGCTGGCTGTGTGGAAGAACTGTGTCTGCTGGAGGGCTGTTGTGAAAAGAAAACCCTCTCTGTTTGGGTGGACTTGTTCTGCGGGATTAACCAGCACAGACGGTTTTTTCACAGCATCTGGTTCATTTTCCCTTCCCACTGCAGGTCACATGATCCGTGTATTCGTCAGTCCTGATCCTGAGGTGAGTGAGACAGGAACTTTTGATGTTCCTGGTGTTTAAGAACTGTGTAGAAATCTGTGAGCTTGGCCTGTGGCAGTAGAGTAAGGAGGCTGAGCTGGGTGGGCAGAAAGAAAATCCATGTTCATGTCTGCAGCAGCAATAGCAAAGGCATCGCTGTGTAATAGCTGCTTTTGCATTTCAGAGCTGTCGCAGAACTAAAAGCCCAGCTTTGCAAAGAGAACGTTGCTTGCTGAGAGTAGCCAGGCTGCAATATCTAATTCAGAGCAATATGCAGTACTGTTGAATTAGCCCATTTTACTTTAGTTGGAGGCACTTGGAATCCCATTGCTATGCAAGGTTATGATTTCTCCTTAGTAGAGCTGGTTGTAGAGCTGAATAGAGATAAGGTTAGAAATGACATGTAACTGCCTGTCCCTCACACTCCTGCCTGTCCACAGAGCCCAGAACCAACCTCAGGCTCTCCTCTGGCTCCCTCTGCTCCTGGAGAAGAGGTTGAAGAGGCTGAAGAGGCTGAAGAGGCTGAAGAGGAGAAAAATGTCCAGAACTCTCCAGCTGTGGTCAGTCATGAATCTGAACGTCCTGAGCCGGTAAGTGGCAGTTGTGGTTGGGGCTGTCTTTAGAGGAAATCAGAGCTGCAAGTTTCTGAGCGGCCAGCACTTGCTGGTGGTGGCCGAGGATGCTGAGTGCTGGAGTCCTGCCAGGACCTAGCGATTCCCCCCAGCCAGTGAGAGCTGGAACACGGCCTTTGAGCTGTCATGTTTAGGCCCCAGCTTGCTGGGATTCCAAGAGGGGCAAACGTGAATCATGAAGGCTCCCCGGTCGCCAGAGGAGGGAGCGCTCCAAAGACACCGCTCTCAGCCTTGCCAGACACGTGGGGGACACGGTGGCCTGGAGAGCCATGTCCCACTGCACAGGCTGGCCAAGTAGCTGCTGGCACAAAAGCTGTTGATGTGAGCACACAAGTGCTTTGGGGTGGTTTGTCCACATGAGCTTCTTGGGTGGGCTGAGCTGGGAGTATTTCAGAGACACACTGGGGATGGGGAGCTGCTGCTTGAAGTCAGGGACTTTGGTGCCTTGGTTGCCAGGTTGTTCTCTGGCCTCTTCAGGCAGAGCAGTGAGGAGCAGAGCTGACAGGGGCTCTGAGTGCGCCTGTGTTTTTGCTTTTGATAAGCTGCAAAGAGATGGTTGTGTTGTCCCCGGACCTGTGTGGGGCCACTCTTCTCCCGTGTGGCAAAAGAAGCAAAGTGCGCAGTTGGGAGCCCTTCTTCCGTGGCAGAAGCCAGAGGCTGCCATGTTTCTGCAGATACTTTCTGTTGTGAAGTCTGTTTTTAAAACTGCATTTGAAAACTGCATTGGAGCCTAGAGTGGGGGCAAAGATGTTGCTCTGAAGTAGGTGGCACTTTCATCTTTTTGTTTGTTGGTTTGTTGGTTTTCTAGGAGGAGACTCCCTGTCTTTTCTTTCTCGGCAAACAAAGGTGCTTTTACTCAACCTTTCCTGGACTTTTCTAGCACTGGACGAGATTCTGCTAGAATTTTAGCTTGCAAGCTGGCGGTTCTGGAAGTTGCAGTATTTTTGCATGAGAACACGTAGTTTGGGGCAAGGAGATTGGTGCAGAAGGAGCTGTTCTGGTGTCCGGCCAGCCAGCAGGGCCTTGCACATCACTCTCAGGTTAACAGCGCCCGTGCCTTTTGGCAGCCCAGGGGAGCAGAATGTGTTGTATTCCAGGTATGGGAATTCAGCAGGAAATCCACACCCTTGCATTCCAGCTGGTCCTCTGAGGTCAGAGGGTCTGGGAGGGGCTCAGCTTCATTTCTGAAGTGCAGCCACTTTAACATCATCAGTCTGGTTGAGTCCAAGAGAAGAACTTGCCCCAGTACAGATGCACAAAGAGTGCAGTTCCCAGTGCAGTGCCCTGTGTCTGATCGCATTCTATAAGGCCCTTCCTGCTCCAGGTTCCCCAAGAGTGTGGTTTATTGAAGCAACAGGAGAGCAAGTTCAGGATTGCTGCTGATCAGGGCACTGGCTACCAAGTGTTGATGTGTGTAGTGAGGGAAAGCATAGCATAGGAAAAGAGAGATGATAACAGTGAGATCGATCTGTCTATCTATCTATCTATCTATCTATCTATTGATCTATCTATCGATCTGTTTATCTAAATGAAACTTCCTGGCTCTGCTCCAAGGCAATTGGAGGTGCAAAGCTCACCTAAAGACATCCTTTCAGGAGAGGAGGAGAGACATGTTCCATCAAGCGATCCCGAGCAGGCAGAGATGTTTCCCCCTCCAGAGATGGTTGTTTTTTCCCCTCAGAGGTGTTTTCCTCCCCCTGTTTATCCGTGAAAGTTTGGTCTGTCCTATGGGTGTGGAGCAATCCCATCCTCTAGGTGGGGTTTGGTGACTCTGGTCAAACATGCATTACAGGACACATGGTTTCCATCACTGGCATCCTGAAGGGTGTCTAAGTTAATTTGTTAATTGGGCCTTCTGAGGGTCTCTGTTACTGCCGGTCAGAATTCTCAGTTGACAAAAGAGGGAGGACAAGAAACACCTTGGTTCCCCTCCATATACTGAGGTGGCCATAGAGGCCCTCTGACCTCCATTGGAGGCTCTTTGTTCGCATCCTCATCTCCTGAATAATCCAGGATTTGTAACAAGAGTGTAGATGTCAGAAAGGCAGGAATGGCAGTGCAGGCCTGAAGAGAACATGAACTCCAGAAGTGTCTCTCACAAGGAGCAAGCTCCCACAGGAAGCCACCTGCAGAGCCAGGGTGGGGCTGTGGCACAGGGCTGGGTGTCAGTCACTTCTGAAAGACAAGCAGGACACGGCAGAAGAGGAGCGAGGTCCTCAGCAGAGCCTTGAGAAATGCCCCACGTTCCCTGTCAGATGCCTAAGAGTCTGTTGGAGCTTCAGTCCCAGATGGAGCCTGACTGTAGTGCCAGTGTCACTTTGGAATCTGTGCCTCCCCGTGGGCAGAGAAGGACCCGGGAGAGCAGCAGCACATTGCTTTGGGAATGTGCGAGCCCATCAGTCTCTGAGTCCTGCCCCACAAATATTTTATGGGAAGTTGAAAGCCATCTTCTCTTGCTTTCTGCGCAGCTCCTTCTAGAGAAAGAGCATGAGCAGATTGCTCTATCAGAGATGCCTTGCCAGACTCGGCGAGAGCTGTTCCCAGCCCGAGAGCAGCTGCAGCAGCTCAGGCAGCAGGTGGAAGAGGCACAAGAGAATGGCCAGGTGAGCCTGCCTAGCCAGGTGACAGAGTGAAGGGCAGGAACAGGGACATAAAACGGAGCTCTTGGGACTGAGGAGGCCAGGAGTCCCACAGGCACTGAAAGCACAGAGCCTTGTCATCTGCAGAGACCAGTGCTGGGACGGGAGGGTTCCAATGGAAGCAGAGCTGGGTAGGGAAGCAGAAGGGAGGGGCTAAATGAATGTGATTTTGAGGCAGAAAGAGGAAAAAGCTGAGCCTGATGGCAGCTGCCAGTCACTTGCTCTGCATTTGTGTGTACAGAACATCAAGGCAGAGCCACAAGCAGAGCTGCCCGAAGCCAAGAGTGACATCAAGGCAGCAAAGAGGAGGAGCAAGGAGGACATCAGAAGCATCCAAGAGGAGAAGAATCTCCATCAGCACAGGAGCGATCTACAAGAGCAGGTGAGTGTAAGAGCTGAAGCCACTCCACTTGTGAGACATCCTCTCTCTGCTTCTTTGCAGAACATCGACAAAGAGCTGCAGGCAGAGCTGCAGGAAACTGAGGCTAGGATCAAGGCAAGGGAGAAGAGGCTGGATGAAGGACTGAAAATCATCCGAGAGGAAATTAATCTTCTACTCCAAAAGCATGAGGCTCTAGAAAAGCGAGTGAGTGAAACAGAGAGAGCCGCTGCAGTCACCAAACTGGTGGTTTCTGCCCTTCTTGCTTTTCCTCTGCAGAGCAGCAGGCGGGTGGGGTGATGTCTCTGAGTGCCATCCTGCTGTGGTCTCTATCACAGCCACTCTGAAGGACACGTCCTGGGCTGCTGAATCTCAGCTGCTGCCCTGGACAGTGCGACTAGTCCTTTGGCCTTTTGGCCAGCAGTCATCCAAATGGATTCCTGCTGGCCTGTTCCTGCTCTCCTTGTTTCTTGAGGTGTTTTTGCAGGTCAGCTTGGTGACCCTGATGGATCTTGAAACAAGCTGTCTGTATCCCTTGTGAACCTGTTCTTTCCCTTTCCTCACAGTCGCTGACCCACGGCTGACAGGGATAAGCTGTAGTGTCTGACTGCTTTGTTGTGTTTGACTTGAGGTGGAAGTGTTGACATCTCACCTGGCAGCCTGCAAAGACTTCCAGCAAGTGATTGGCCACAAAGAGCCCCAAGGCTGGCGTGGGGCACAGGAACTGTCCCAGCCGGACCTGCTGCAGCTTGAGCCCGTCCCGAAGATGGTGGAGGAAAAGAGGACTCCATGGGAGGAGGTAGAACATTAGAACAAGGAGATGCAAGTGTGTCCATAGCCCTTGGAGGGGGAAAAGAGTGCTTGGGAGGAAGTGGAATAGTCATTGCAGCAGTCATCCTTCAGAAAATCCATGAGAATGTTACAGGAATCTGGCCATGAACTCAAGTAAAATCAGCCTTTGGTTTTGACCCATCCGGTTTGAGAAGTGGACATGCAAAAAAATCCATTTTAAGAGCCCTGCATGTGGCTGACAGCATCTTCCTCTGGGCCTGCATTTGAAATGGGATCCCAGGGCAATCTCTGCCAGCCACACTTTCTGACACAACCTCATTTCTTGTCTCAGATCTACACAGGCTCTCGCATGGAACCTGCTCCTGCAGCAGCAGCAGCAGCAGCATTGTCTAAAGGAGCCTTTGGACCCCAGCCTGAGAAGTGGAGCCCGGGCAGTTTGCTCAGCTCCAACAGCGACACAGCTTCTTCCCATCAACAGGAGATGGAGGATGACCTCCTGGAGCTACTGAGTACGTCTTGTGTATTTCTTGTGTGAGGGACAGTGTATTGTGTGCATGTGTCAGCATAGCTGTGCCAAATGTTGCTCCGCAGTTTGGTGTCACAGGGACATTTAGGACTCCTCACAGGAAGTGCTGTGCTCCGAGGCAGCGAGGGAGTGCTCTGGGTGTTCCTGCTGCCTCTGAGCACAGCTCAGACTGCCTTGGCTTTGCCTGAGCTTCCCTCTCTGCTGAAGGCAGAAGCAGGGATTGTTCCTGCATCAGCTGTGACCTAGCAAATGATCTAGGCAAGTCCTCTGTGCTAGTGGCCAAACTGAACGGAATATTTGGCTTCCTAAATTCTCCTTAGACTCCTGATTTCTCAGCATTCATCAGAGCAAAAGACCTTCGCAGAAATTGTTTGGTTTGGGGGTTTTGTCTTTTGGTGGGTTTGTAAGGATTTTGGTTGGTGGTTTGTTGTTTTGGGGTTTTTTTGTGTTTGGTTTGGTTTGAGCCTTTTTTTTTTTTTTTGGTGAAGTTGTTTTTTCTCCATCCTGAAGGAGCTCTTCTTCCTCATGTGTCTTATTGGTGTAATTTTGATGACTGTTACTATTACCACTACTACATCTACAGTTGGTTTTTATGACAATGCAACATTTTTGCCAATGACCACTTCTTTGAAAAAACATCAAGTGACAGCACAAATTGAGAGCAAGAGGTGTTTTCCACATGTCCCCAAAGAAAAAGCAGATAGTTTATAACAATCCCTATTTAATATCCTAGTTTCATGCTTATAAGGATGTGTCCAAGAGACACATTGATGTGGCGTGGTCAGGTAAAACTGCACTGCAGGCATTTCTCAGGAGTGAGCCTCCAGCCCATCCACTGTCTATCCCTCAGATCCGTGGCACTTTTTCATCCCTGATTCCCAATCATTCCCGTGACTGTTAGAATGCCACCCGTTGGCCCAAGCCCTGCACAGCTCACTCTCTAGGAAAACACATGAAGCCCTTTGTGATTCTGCAGCACAGCCCATTGAATCTGCTTCCTGCCCATAACAGCTGCCAGTGCTGTGCTCTCAGGTAAGACCTGGGGGGGGCTGAGAACAGAGCCCAGTTGACTCTGTGTCTACCATCACCTGTTGGGACAAGAAGGGCATTGATGTGCACCTCGGTGTGTCTGATCTCAAAGCCAATCCTCTTGTGTCCTGAAAGGGGGCAAGAGCTTGGAACAGGGCTCGGTCTGGCTGTGGCTTCTTCCCAGTGCTTGTCAGTGCTCATCCTTGGGCCTTCCCAGCCCTGCTGTGGTACCTGCCCTGCCCCTGACGGCCGCTGCGACTGCAGAGGCTGGAGCCTTCCTCAGCTGAGAGAGTCCTGCTGCTGCCCGGCCGCTGCAGCGCGGAGCTGCCGGGAGGCAGCAGCCCCTCGTCTGGGCCGGCTTCTGCATGGCACGGCCTGGACTCACGAGAGGCTCAGCATCTCCTCTGGGCAGCTGTCCGTGCCACGCCGGCGCCCGAGGAGCACTGCTGTCCTTGCTGCCCGTGGCCGCTGTGCCGAGCTGGGAAGGCGGGGACGTGTGCGGAGCTGAGAGGGCGAGTCCAATGCCAGCGACTGATCCGCGCAGTCAGGGGGAAGACAAGCAGTGTGGTTCTTCACATGGGACACGGGCAAGGGCATCTTTGAACTCAGCCTGCCCATAACGGCTGAGCATCCTGATGCGGAAAGCCCCGTTGGTATTGGTCACAACGTGAGCTGCTCTGGTTTACAAAAAGAAAGGCATTCTTTTGGCAAGATGCCCTCCTCTCCTGCGAATGCATCTCTCTGTGCTTTGTTTCCTCTCAAGAGATCTCTTCAGAGGACTGTAGAAAATCAGTCTCAGTGCTGGCCATCTGTGCTGCAGAGCTGCCTGGCTTGTTGCTGTTGCTGTTGTGGTTCTTGTCGCTGTTGTTGTTGTTACCCAGATGACCACAAAAGGCTCAGAGCCCCAGAGAGTGGGGCTGCCTTTTGTATCTCCTGGAAGGTGGCATGTCTGCTTTCAAGTGAGCATCTTGCACTTTGTTTCCCTCAGGGAAAATGGTGAGCATGGAAAATCCGGTGATGAAATACACTGAACTGGAAAATATCGGCAGCGGGTGAGTCCAACCACAGTTTCTTCTACAAAACCATGGGCCAGCTGTTCTGCTGGTGGAATATCTATCAAGTGTCAAGTCAGGCAAGCTGCAAACATGTTCAGACACTGGGCTTAGATTGGCCCATCTCTCAGTGCTGGTCAGAATTTGTAAGTGTGGTCAGAAGGCATTGTCAAAGACATCTCCACGCTGCCACGGTCTTGCCTGCAGCAAGGAACAGGAGCTGGAAGATCTCCTGTCTCTCAAGTGTGGGACAGCTGTGTGTTAATTTCCTTAGCATTTTTGTATGTCTCAAAATCATCCGGCCACACTAATGAAAGGAGAATCTTGCTTGCCTGAAAGAGCAGCCTAGCCCCTGGTAGCTGTCAGATAACAGTTCTCAGGAACAGTTCTTTCCAAGAGGTTGCTGAAGGAAATACTCGGTGGTCAGGATTAGAACCACACAGTTTAGAAACGGAAACTCAAGATGAAAGAATAAGCTCTCTTTTTGAGCTGAGGCACTAAAGCCCAAAGCTTCAGGAACAGGCCCAGTGCCCATGCACTGGAGAGGAAAATGCATCATGTGCCCTCTGGCAGAGCCCTCATGCCTCCTGCAGGTTTTAGGCACTTAGAGCAGAGATCTCCTGTCCGGGCTGGCTTTCACGCCAAGATCTAAACAGCTTCTCCTTTCTTTGCTGCTGTTTTGTTTCTAGGGGTTTCGGAGAAGTTTGCAGAGCATTCGACAATGCCACAGGAGGAGAGGTAAATGTCAACAGTCCCTGCAGATTCTGCAGCTCTTGAGGGCTTTCCCCTCTGGTGTGAGTTGTGGCTGGAGCTTTGGGTCACCGGGAGAGCTGTGCTGCAAAGGCACAAGAAGCACAGACTGGTGCCAGCCTGCAAAATACATTTGGGACAGTCGTTGTCCTTCTCAGCTGCCAGAAGGAAGGCAAAGAGAGCAGTGGTTCCTTTTGGAGAAGGAAATGCTCACTCACTCTCAGTGGCTAAAACAAAGGTGGTGCCTTAGAGCATCTCACTGCTTTCTTGTGGCTACAGCTTCAGAGTCCTGAATTCTCATTTCTGGCTGCCAGCAAATACATCTGAACCTTACTGGTAGTTCCTTAGCAACCTGCAGTGCTGCACTTGGGAACTGCACGTAGGGAGGGATCTGCAAGGCGTCCCTAAGAGCCCTAAGCCCTGCTTATAGCCCAGGATGTATCCATAGAGTAGCAAGGCTTGGATTACTTCTCTGGATCCCAGGCAGAGCAGCAGAGGGTGTGGGCAGAGCTTTGTGGGTGATAGTTGAGACACCATTGTTACCAAGTGGACAAGGCAAAACGTCAGTGGCCATGTGTCCTGTTTCTGGCCCACAAGGGAGCGGAGAAATGGGCTGTTGGAATGTCAGTTCCTAATTACTCCAGTGTCTAATCACAAGGCACTTTGGCACAGCTCAGCTGTGTCATTCCAAAATCACTCGCTCCATGTGTGTTGTGGTCTCGTGCCACCAACTTCTCAAGGTACTGATTGTCATTGTCATTTTAGGTGGCCATAAAGAAAAGTAGTCTGCAAGGACTGAGGAGGAAGGAAGTAACTGTCAATGAACTCATGATCATGAAGATGAATAGGAATCCCAACCTGGTCAACTATTTAGACAGGTGAGTGGTCGTGGTCTTATCCCATGAATGTTTGTTTACCTACTGCAAGCATGAGAGGTCAAAAACCAACTTTGGTCTGTGGCAGAAAATAGAGCTGTTAATTACTGATCAATTATTATTTCTCTTCTCATCTCCAATGGATGGGAAGAGAGTGCATTTTGTCTGCATTAGTCTTCCCTGGCACACATCGTTTGACAATTCTTCAAAAGCCTGCACCAGTGCTATCTTACTAAGTCAATACCCTCTAAGTTCACTGCCACCACGTTGTCTTGGGGCTTGATTTTTCTCAAGAGTCTTAAATGCTGATGAACCATCCGAGAGAGGATTTCCCTTGGACTGCAGCCCCTCTTTTCCATTGCTGTGCATGCCAGGAAGACTAGATGCTTTTTTTCCATAAACACCATGTGTGACAGCTTTTTATCTGGGCTGTTAGTAAACTGTGTTTTTCACTTGCTGGCCATCTAAGACATCTCCTTTTTCACAGCTGTGCCTTTCTCCTTGACACAGCACAGACCGCAATCACTGCACAGCCTAGAGGGAACGTCTATTCCTTTGAGTCTGTCCTCGTTTCAAAGGGACCTGGAAACAAGAATCAATCGTTGTCTTTTCCAAACAGTGGCGTAGCCATGCACGTTCATCTCCATGGCCTCATTTCCTTCTTTCAGCTACCTTGTGGATGATGAAGTCTGGCTGGTGATGGAGTACATGGATGGAGGCACTCTGACTGATGCCATCTATGAGATGTACATATCTGAAGATGAGATGGCAGCCGTCAGTCGGGAGGTCAGGGATCCCACCTGTGCTTCCGAGGGCTTGGGCAGGATTGTCTGGGAAACAGGGGCTGAGAACTGGAGGGATTCCATGTGCCAAACTTTGCTTCTGTGTGGCTGCTATGCTATGGGGAAGCGGGGGAACTGCGTGGCAGTGTGCCTGCACTCCCTGTACTCTGTTCTTGTACTCTTATCTCCTGCTGTTGCATTCTCACTCTGTCTCTTGTATTTGTAGTTGCTGTTCTCCACCTTGCCTCTCTGAATGCTTGCCTGGAGCCTGTCTGCACGGCATTCCTTGCCTGTAAAAGCAAAGGTGCTGGTAGCAGAATTGGAAACTAATGGTAAAAGGGACTCATTTCTCAGAGTCCTCAGCTGAAAAGGGTAATAGTGCACCCAAAATGCTGTTTGCTTCTGAAAGGCGACTCATGTGATACTTCCAAGTCTGTGCTGAGGCCAGCAAGAAAACCTTTGCCATGCAGCCTCCCACCCAAAAGTGAGCCGCTTCACAGCAAAGGGAGGGACTCTTTCTTTCTTGGCAAAGCCTTGCTTGTCCTCTGGATGAAGAAAGCACATCCACTGCAGCAGCAGTCATTCTGGCTGCTTTGCAGAGGACAGTCTAGAACAGCAATTCCCGTTGGCTCTCTCAAAAGCTGACGTGCCTTCCCTTAGAAAGGTAGTGTTGGAGCAGCAAGCTCTTCCTCTCAATGGCTCTGTGTTCTGCCATTGCACTCTATTCCCCTGGAAAGGGAATCTTTTAGAGCTGTTTCCTTTCTTGTGGGCTCAAATCACACCACTCATTTTTATCCTCCTGTCTCTGTTTTCTCTCTCAGTGCCTGCAAGGACTGGATTTTCTTCACTCAAACCATGTCATCCATCGAGATGTGAAGAGCAGCAACATCCTTCTCAGAACTGACGGCTCTGTCAAGCTGGGTTGGTATATTCTTGGCCAGGCAGAGCGTTCCGGGCATGTGGGGTTTGGGGCTGCTTTTGAGTGACTGCCAGTTCCCCCAAAGTGGTGCTGCTGGCAGTGCAGGGACCCCTGCAGCGAGCTGAAGGCACAGTTGCAACGTGCACAGAGGTATGGCGAGGAAAAAGCTGTCCAGAGTGGCACTGGTTTGGGTCTGTGTGTGTCCCTTCCAGAGGGAGGGAGCTACAATCTAAAGGTTCCAGGGAATAAAAGCCACTTCTGGGGGCAGGATTAAAAAATTTAAAAAGCAGCCACTTCCGTGTTTCCTTGGCTAAAGTCCTGAGGAAACAGAGCAGGGACGGATTTCCAGGAGATTCAACAGCGCTTTCTCAGACTTACAGTGGGGAGTTCTTTTGCTTGGTTTCCTAATTGTACAGAACTTTTTTGTTCTCCTCAGCTGATTTTGGCCTCTCTGCTCAGCTCACCCCTGAGCAGAATCTAAGGAGCTCAGTGGTCGGGACGCCTTGGTGGATGGCGCCTGAGGTTGTGCTAGGTCAACCATATGGCCCCAAAGTGGACATATGGTCTCTTGGAATTGTGGGATTCGAAATGGTGGAACGAGAAGCTCCTCACTGGAATGAAAGTCCTACCTCGGTAAGGAGCAAATACTCACTGATCCCTCTGTCTTTTTCACCTATCCTGTGTTCTGTCCTCCATCAGACAAAATCCCATTGCCGTCTGCTGGCACTGCTTCCACCAAGGTCCCCTTCTAAAAATGGCCCTGCAGCACATCAGCATCTGCTGTAGTTTTGGTTGCATCGGTGGGGGAACTCAGGCCCTACCACATGCAAACACTCTCCATTCTCAGGCAACACTTTCCTTTGGGTTTTAAGTTGTTCCAGCTTGTCTGTCTGTGTAGAGGTCTCTAATAACACAAAACACACATCTCAGAGCTGGTGTTACATTTCCAGAAAAGAAGGAAAGAAACCCAAACCAACAAAGTTTCTAAAACAGTGGTTTTCTAGAGAAGAACTGCACTCCCTGTACGGTTTCTTGTCACTTGCCTAAAACCTGGGCATGAGGGTGTAAAGGCCACATAGTGTCTTCTGCTTCTTGTGCAGTGTTGCTGAAACACTTAGTGACCATATTTCTGTCATAGCCCAAGCCACGTTCTCCACGTGACCAAGCTGCAGCCTGGTGACACGGAGAGCCTGCCAAAACCTCCCATTTGTTACCTGGCACTTTCTGGGATGGGCACATCTTTAATGCATTGACTTGAGTATCCAGAAAAGCAGAGGGCTACCATAGGGATAGCATTTCTCCTTCTGCTGATTTGACCACGAAAAGTTTTTCTTTTGCCACATCAGAGAAGCTGGAACTTGCAGACTGCTGCGAGACAGAGCTGCAGGTGGCTCCTGTGTGCCCAAACAGGCATTTTCATCCCAATACATTTCTGCATGCATCTTAACGTGTCTGTGTTGAATGCGAGGTTCCAAATGTTTCTTTCCTTACCTGAGCAATAACTCCCTTTTCTATAATAATACTTGAAAACAGTTAGAGCAAAGTCCCTCTTCCAAACTGCCTGTCAAGCTGGTGGGAATCTTCAGAGAAGCAAAACGTGCTTTTGCTGATGTAGTTGCCCCTAACTAGGTCAGCCAATCAAATCAGCTGCCGAGGCAAGCTCCACTGGATGCTGGAAAAGCTGTGGCTGCTTTGGGGTTTGGGTTTTTTGTTGGTATAGGAAAGTCATCTCTGCCTCTCTGCCAAGGCAGAAATTGCCACTGCAGAGTTGAGCTTAAACAAGGGGCTCTGGGAGAGCATTTACAGACTTGAAACTGATGCCTGGAGTGGCTACCTAAAACCAGAGACTAGACAAGAATAAGAGAATCAAAATAGGTATTTATTTGAACGGCCTTCAAAGATACAGCCTGGGCAGTCAAAAGGCTACATCCAAGATGGACCCTGGGTCATGAGTTCTTCACAGTTTTGTAAGCTTGGTCCATTTCCATAGCAGGGTTAATTCTCCAATTATGAGCCCAGTAATGATGTAATTAGCCCAAGTTTGCCCCTCTTCAGAGGCTTTGAGTTCACACATTTTGGGCCCTGGGACAATCGGAGTGTCCTTGGAGAGCAAACCTAGAGAGGCTTTGTTATGTCTAACTAGCACGAGAGAACAGTAGCTAACAGGCCACACAAAACTTCCGAGCTACACACTAGGCAGTACAGGACTTGAAAAATAGAAAAGTTAAAACCTAAGGCATCAAAAGAAGCAGGTGGAGTCTTGTGTTTCCTTTTTCTCCAGGCTGAACTCCTGATAGCCACAGGAGGGACCCCACAGCTGCGGCAGCCCAACCTGTTCTCGGCTTCTCTGCGTCACTTCCTGAACTGCTGCCTGCAGACAAAGGAGGAGCGGCGCTGGTCTGCCAAGGAGCTCCTGCAGGTAAAATGCAAAGGGGCTGCAGGTCAAACAGTGTCCGAGGATGGGCTCCTCCTCCACTGAAGCCCAAGGCATCAGATGAGCCCCCTTCCTCCTCATCTCCACTCTTGGTGCTTTCCAAATGAAAATGGTGAGGAATCCTGGGCTGGGCTGGCAGGGACCTGTAAAGGCCATCTGATCCATGTGGTGTGCAATGAGCAGGGATATCTTGAAAGAGATCAGGCTGCTCAGAGCCCCTTCCCACCTGACCTGGAATGTTTCCAGGGAAGGGACACTTACCAGCTCTCAGGACAACCTGTGCCACTGTTGCACTATGTTCCTTAGACCTACTCAGAGTAAATCCCCTTTTCATTTAAAAATATTACCCCTGCCTTTGAAGCACTGAGCTTGGAAAGTCATGGTTCATTGTTCTTGGTTGGTTTTTTTCCTTTGGGCAGCATCCATTTGTAACATCAGCCAAGCCTGCATCCAGCCTGGTGCCACTGATCCAGTCACTGAAGAAGTGGAAGGAGGAGGAGAAAAGATTGCAGTGGCAATCCATCCATTCAGGACTATTTTCTCCATGACCAGCTTAGATGAGGATTGTAGAGTAGGATTGTAGAGTAGGATTGCAGAGTAGGATTGCAGAGTAGGATTGTAGAGTAGGATTCTAAATAAATAAAGTTTCTGAAACCCCAACTCATCTGTAAGATTCCTTTCTTTCTCACCTTGTGATTTAGCTCAACTTTTCCTTCTCAATTGTCCGTTGTTTCTTAAAGGTGGAAAGAGACACTTATGGCTTCTTTGGTATGGTTTGTCAGTGGGGCAGGCTCTTCTTCATTCATCCTCTCCAGACCACACTGCCTTTGCAATACGGCACACTGGCCGGTTTTTGTCCAGCCATTGTGCTTGTAGTTGAGGCAGAAAGGGCAATGGCATTTGCAGGCAAAAGCAGAGGAGGAGTTGTGCAGCCAAGACATCCTGTGCAGATGCAGGTGTTGAGCTGTGACTCGAGAGCACTGGGGTTCCTGCCACTTGGATTTGTATCCCTAAGTGCAATCTCTTTGGCTCAGGGAGAGTCTTGCTCAGCTGAGAAAGCAGAAAGCTCAGCGAGGGTGCTCTGAAAGGTCTCGTCTGAGGCAGAGCTGTCAGCGAGCGTGAGGTGAGAGCGGCCCGGCCTTGCCCAGGCTGGAGCCCCAGCAGAGCCCACGCAGAGCCCAGAGCAGCCTGAGGCTGGGCAGAGGCAGGCTGGCAGGAGGCCCTTGGAGCTGCAAGAGGCAGCAGCCTGGCACTGGGTGCCTCTTCCTGGGAGCGGGCACATGGTCCCATCTCAGAGCCAAAGCGGCAGCTGGCTGCTGCCGAGGGAAGCGTAGCCGTGCTGGGCACAGCGCAGACTGGTGCCATTGGCCGTCTGGAGGCGGCCCAGGAGGAGAGAAAGGCAAAAGGCAGCCGAGGGCTGGTGCCCCGGCTGAGGATTGCTACTCTTCTGCC
Source organism: Aphelocoma coerulescens (assembly GCF_041296385.1). NCBI lineage: Eukaryota > Metazoa > Chordata > Aves > Passeriformes > Corvidae > Aphelocoma > Aphelocoma coerulescens. Next base: position 490,900 of record NW_027184071.1, read on the forward strand.
GGCTGCCCTGGAAGTCCTGGGAAAGGTTAGCAGTGTGTGCAGCAGCCTGGGCACAGCGGGAGGGAGCCGGGCTGCTCCGCAGGCTCGAGCACGGGGCAGCGTCCTTCAGGCACGGCACTTCTGCCAGGGGCACTGAGGCCAACGGGAGGCAGCGACAGCTCGTCAGGTCAGATCTGCAGGAGCCAGTGCCTCACACAGCTCGGGGAGGAAGCGCCTGCAATCCTGCAGTTCTGCACTGAGTCAGAGCAAAGGTGTGGAATGCAGAGCGTTCTGCAGAAATATTCGGGGCCACAAGGCCAGCCTGCTTTGTGCTCTCCAGGGCACAGCAAGCAGTGCACCATGCAGCTCTGAGTTGCTGGCAGAGAGATGTTAAAAAGGAACTCACTTTTGGATACAATTAAATGGTAACAAAGTCGTCGAAGCAAAGGAAAACTGCTTATGAGTAACGATTCCGTTGAGCCGGGTGTGTGCCTCCCTCCCCGAGAGCTCAACACACCCCCCCTCTAAGAAAATGGCTGCTTTTTAGACCCTTTCCCAGCCGGGACGGTCCCTGTCCCCTTTCCCAATGGGTGGGTACTAAGAAACTTAGGTGCTCTCCTGACCACCTTCTTTTCTGTCCCCTCCCCTCTCATCCTACTTCCTTTTTAGTCAGGTCTTCAACCCTGCCCCTCTCCCAGCTCCCAGCAACACCCAGCAATTTAACTAGAACAGCTCCAAACCATAAATCCAACATACATCCAACAATTTTCATTCTTTGACCTAAACCCCTTTTGGCTGCAGCAAAATATTACTTCCTCTCTCAGAGGGAATCGGGGATGTGCCTGAGGCTTGTGCTTGAGTAGTGAACTGATTTGGAAGGGAGCAGAAGGCTTTCAGTAGGCAATTTGTGTTTTCTTTATTACTTTGGGAAAGAAAGATGCAATGTGGCTTCACGCAGCAAAAGCACTTGCAGGGTGCAGTGACGAAATGTTGTGTTCAATTCCCAGGGAAGGAAGGTGTAAATGACCATCAGAGGAGAATTTGAGGAATGGGTGTTACGGGTTCAGGAGGACGCCCATGCCCAGAGAACTCAAGACCCAGTTAGAATTGCAAAGCAAATGAATTTTAGTAGTCACGTTAGCAAGAAATACATACCGGCGCCTGGCTGCTGGAAAAGCCACCGAGCAGGAGAAGGAGATAGAGCATGGCTCCTGAGTGGGAGGGGCAGAAGGGCAGGACTCCTTCAGGGCATCCCCTGGATAAAAATGGCGTGCGTCATGTCGTCCTCTCCCCTCCACCCCAGGAGCACACCTTATATCTCCTCCTCAGGAGTGGCCAGTTTCAACATCATTTCGTCCAGGGCCAGCTTACGAGATGAGGTCACATTGGCCCATGATCATACTCCATGCCAACAATGGCTCCATTATGTATTGTTTCTCCTTTCCCAGGATGAGTTCCACCAGGTGACCGATACCTAGTTTCATTTCTAGAAGTTAGTCCCACTAACTAACAATACAGTCGTCTTCTGCATTATCTTGTCGATGTGCAACACTGCGGACCAAACATGTCAGGCCTCAGATCTGTCTCCTATCCCTGACACATGGGGATGTTCCCCAAATGACCACCAGAGACCCTCAGGACACCCCTACTCTCACATCAAGAACTTCTGACAAGTGGTTTAAATATGTCAAATAGTTTGAAGTCATGTTTAGCCTGTGAGTTTCAGCAAAGTAATGAGTGTGTCTTAGTTCCATGGGTAGAAGCTAGTAAGTGAGATTGCTGGGTGTGCACGTGTTAGGGAAGTGATTCCCCATGCACCCAGCGCTGAAATCAAGTGACGCCTCCTTTCTAACGCTGAGCTGGCAGCAGGGATGGATCCCTGCTTGGTAACCTTTCATTGTGGTCACTTATATTGAACAGTAAAAAAGGTTGAAATGAAATATTTCAAGCCGTTTCCCCCTGGTTTCCCTTTTCTGGGGGCCAAGCTCTGTGCCCCAGGTGGCCTGGGTGTCTGCAGAGAAATGCAGCCCCCACAAAGCCCTTGGTTTTCCCACAAGTCATCATCACTCCTTCCCAGGTGCGCCCAGCTCTGGCAGGAGAGAGAGAGCCCACGGCGCAGTGGGCACCGTGCCCTCCCAGCCGGGGCTCTCTGGCACAGAGCAGCAGCAGCGCCAGCACCTTTCAACCCGCTCCTGGCCTTGGCTTCAGCCGGGAGCCAGAAGCCTCTGGAAATCAGCACTGCCAGTTGCATTCCCAGCTTGGAGCAGCTCCTGCGGGTGGGCAAATCCTGCCCGTTCGACTGCTTCCATAGAGGACGAAAGGCAGAGGCAGAGATGTACCTACAGAGGGGACCAGGGCGTGTCCAATAAAAGTGCAAATGTGTGGGGAGATTTGTTAGGAATTATTACAGCTGTCATGCAATTAGTGCCTTCTCTCCTGGATCTGTGCAATGCTTTGGGCCATTTTCTTGGTCTAGTTTCCTTTGCTTTGGTCCCATCTCAGTGTTCACTTGGGGTACAGGCTGTAGGTGCTTGGGGCACTCTTTGAGTTACTCTTGGAGCCCTTGAACAACAGGGTTTGGCCCACGAGGGGACTTTGTGCTGCTTTGTGACAGAGGAGAACTTCCCAGGCTATTGTGTGTTTGCTGCAGGGAAGCTTGGGTTGCTTAGCATCAATTCCCAGACCAACGCAGAGCAGCTGCTTTGTGATGTCAGGGCATGGTTGCCACGTTGTGGTGCTGTCATCAGAAGGTTGCCTTGGTGCACAGAAGGTCTCAGTGTCAGAGCAGCTCTTGGGCTTGCTCAGAGCAGGAGCATCCTCCTGGTTGAGGCCTTGTCAGGGGGCAGCTGCACTCTGACAGGAGCCTTGTTTTTTCTTGTGTTAGAGCACAGTCTGCAAACTTGCACAGCAGTGCTAAAATCATGGAGGCATTTGCTGCTGCAGTTTGCACTGTGTATGGCATTGGTTATTCTGCCTATTACCTGACTAACCTGACACGTGAGTAGAGGTTTTCCCTGGGTGTAACCCAACCTGGCTTGTGTAGGGCTTCCTGCTCTTTCTTAGTAACTGAGTTGATTTTGAAACAAAAAGACCATTAGGATGCCACTGCTTTGGTAAAGCTCCTGTCAACACGTTCAGCTCAAAAGAGGGTGTCTGTAGCCAGGGAGGTGCGGGCAGCATTTGCAAGGGAACGTGCAGGGGTTCCCTTCCCTCCACGGGAGAGTCGCCGAGTCTGTCATTTCCTCAGGGTGCTGGGTGAAGCAGGACAACTTTGAAAAGGCAGCCTGGGAGGTGTTCTCAGAAGGCCTTCAAAGAACTCTGCAGTTCTGCCTGGAATTCAGGGAAAGCTTCTTTGTTTCTAAATTTTGTCATTAAAAGATTTGACTGTCTAACTCGACCCTTTAATGAGTGCTAAAATAGTGATTCTTTTTGCAATGAAGTGAAAACTCCCAAACAGTGAGTGTCTGCTCTTGAACCCCAGAGCTGCTCCTGGGCTGTTTCACAGTAGAACTATGACATCTCAGGGGGGTTTGGGGGAAGGTTTTCTGGGCAACGGTATTCAGTAACTTAATGAAAATTAGTGCATGCAACTTATTTTTTAAAAAAAAGAACCTGAAGGAGAGGATAAAAAAGGCAGCTTTAGCTGTTGGGCAGAAGAGAAATATTGGGTGTTGAAGAACATTTTGCATTTTCGTGATCAAGTTTGTATTCATTTACTGGCAAAAGAGGCCAAAGCATAGGGACAACCAAGAATATTGTCCTGCTCTCTTGCTGGATGTGTGGAAGAACTGTGTCTGCTGGAGGGCTGTTGTGAAAAGAAAACACTCTCTGTTTGGGTGGACTTGTTCTGCGGGATTAACCAGCACAGGCAGTTTTTTCGCAGCATCTGGTTCATTTTCCCTTCCCACTGCAGGTCACTTGATCCATGTATTCGTCAGTGCTGATCCTGAGGTGAGTGAAAGGAACCTTTGATGTTCCTGGTGTTTAAGAACTGTGGAGCAAGCTGTGAGCTTGGCCTGTGGCAGTAGAGTAAGGAGGCTGAGCTGGGTGGGCAGAAAGAAAATCCATGTTCATGTCTGCAGCAGCAATAGCAAAGACATCGCTGTGTAATAGCTGCTTTTGCATTTCAGAGCTGTCGCAGAACTAAAAGCCCAGCTTTGCAGAGAGAACGTTGCTTGCTGAGAGTAGCCAGGGTGCAATATCTAATTCAGAGCAATATGCAGTACTGTTGAATTAGCCCATTTTACTTTAGTTGGAGGCACTTGGAATCCCATTGCTATGCAAGGTGATGATTTCTCCTTAGTAGAGCTGGTTGTAGAGCTGAATAGAGATAAGGTTAGAAATGACAGGTAACTGCCTGTCCCTCACACTCCTGCCTGTCCACAGAGCCCAGAACCAACCTCAGGCTCTCCTCTGGCTCCCTCTGCTCCTGGGGAAGAGGCTGAAGAGGAGCCAAATGTCCAGAACTCTCCAGCTGTGGTCAGTCCTGAACCTGAACGTCGTGAGCCGGTAAGTGGCAGTTCTGGTTGGGGCTGTCTTTAGAGGAAATCAGAGCTGCAAGTTTCTGAGCGGCCAGCACTTGCTGGTGGTGGCCGAGGATGCTGAGTGCTGGAGTCCTGCCAGGACCTAGCGATTCCCCCCAGCCAGTGAGAGCTGGAACACGGCCTTTGAGCTGTCATGTTTAGGCCCCAGCTTGCTGGGATTCCAAGAGGGGCAAACGTGAATCATGAAGGCTCCCCTGTCGCCAGAGGAGGGAGCGCTCCAAAGACACCGCTCTCAGCCTTGCCAGACACGTGGGGGACACGGTGGCCTGGAGAGCCGTGTCCCACTGCACAGGCTGGCCAAGTAGCTGCTGGCACAAAAGCTGTTGATGTGAGCACACAAATGCTTTGGGGTGGTTTGTCCACATGAGCTTCTTGGGTGGGCCGAGCTGGGAGTATTTCAGAGACACACTGGGGATGGGGAGCTGCTGCTTGAAGTCAGGGACTTTGGTGCCTTGGTTGCCAGGTTGTTCTTTCGCCTCTTCAGGCAGAGCAGTGAGGAGCAGAGCTGACAGGGGCTCTGAGTGTGCCTGTGTTTTTGCTTTTGATAAGCTACAAAGAGATGGTTGTATGATAGAAACAAATTTGCTTCTCTTTTGTCTAGCAGGACAGGTGTAAAATCCTACCACATCCAGAGAGCGAGGCGTGGAAATGACTTGAAGGAGCAAGTCAAGTAAAGTAAATTCGGTGCTGGAAGAGTGAAGTTCTGTCACTCTAAATCAGCGTGATGCCTGGAGGGTTTTATACCAGGTTTGCACCTAAGCTGATGCTAAAGAAGTACATAAGGTCCAACATAGACCTAAGGTTTGCACAGCAGAGTTTAGGCTGACAGCTAAGGGAGCATAAATTCAATGGTCTTTCCAACCCAAAAGGCTAATGAGAAATGTTGGTATTTCTGCTCTCCTTCATTGTTTACACTATAGAAACATATTTTCTGAGATTTTGCAATTGCAGCTAAAAATCGTGGCCAGGTTAAGTTATGTAAGTAGTTGTTGTGCCTTTAGAATTGCGCAGGTCAATATCAGTGTAGCTGCTTCTGGTCATACAAAAAGCTCTTTCAAGATACATCTTAAAGAGAAATGGGTTTTTCCTTTTCATTCTTAAGTGCAAAGCCTTCTCCAGGACGTACAGCAAACAGGTTATCTAGATTGCCTTTTCACAGTGACAGAACACTCCCCCTTTAATCTGCCTGGATTGCACAATTCTCATCTGTATTAAGGAATTTCATTTAGTCTCTGCTGTAAGTAAGTGATTTCTGTGCAAGAGGGTTGATCAAAGATAAACCCAAATTAACAAGAGTGGTATTTGTTAGGGCTCATCACACACTTTGAACAAGCCATACCATCAAGCCCAAAGCTAATATGGCTCCTTGTTAAATATTTCTGATGGATTGCACATCCTTGTGTGAAGAGGGAATTGGGATTTAAAGCCAGTATTTATGCATATATAAGCATTGTGCATGAACATTGCATGTTCAGAATGAAAACCAAATATCACCTGTACAGGGTAAACACTGCAATAACACAAACACGCTTCTCCCATCAGGTTCACAGGCAGCTTAACCAATTCTGTGCTTGCACATAGCCTGTTCTGGCATCTGGTGTCACTCTGAACCGGGGAAAGTCACACATAGATACTGTAGGACCATGAAAATCTCTCCAAATACAAACCAGTCTCCAGGTGACACGAGTGACTACAGCAACCTCCAATAACGTAGCAGGGAACCCAGATTTGTTGTGTTCTCTTTGTCATTATGGGTTTATAATTCACAGACTCCGAGAAGGGCTTGAGTTGGAAGGGACCTTAAAGACACTCTAGATCCAGCCCCTCTGCCATGGGCAGGGACACATTCCACTAGCCCAGGTGGCTCAGACCACATCCAAGCTTTGGCAAATACCCAAGGACACCTTTTCTGTTTTTCAAGGTCAGATTTCCATGCTCCTATTCACAGATGGCTCCAGTCTCATGCAGAGGATTGCTGGGTTGGTCACTCTCATCTCCACAACCCAGCAATGGTCCTATTTTGGATGGCCCCAGGGACCAGCTACTGCCTTTGTTCCTTCCGCTTTCCTTTCCAGGATCAGTGATTTACCGCTACTTCCTCCACGTCTGAGACAACTGGAAGAGATAAGGCACTGCGGATGCAGCTTCTGACAGAGAGCTGATAACACTCAGCTGAGTATTTTATTCTCCTGCCACTACGCTGTCAGGCTGCCTACACAGAGTTCCTCCTGCTTGGAAAGGGGCTGGTGTGAGCAGCAGGAATTGATGCTGGCTGGAACACTTCAAAGAACTGGACAAAAGCAGCCTTCTCTGGAAGGCCACCAGCTGCCCTTTGCCAGCAGCACAAGGTGTGAAGGCCCCTTTGAAGGCCATCCCTGCACAAGGACAGCCTGGCCTTCCAGTACCTCTGCCAGTACCCAGAACACCTTTCAGGCTTTGGGGCCGGCCCTGTCCCTCGCTCTGGAGAAGCAGGTTGCTGTTAGAGCTCACATATCCACAGTTTCTGGCTGGATTACCACGTTTTACCACAGACAGCCCTTCCGACAACAGTACACAGAGGCTCAATCTGCAATACAAGGGCATTTTTTTCCAACTTCTCCCTTGGACCAGTGTGCAGCAAGCACACCTGGGCCTCATTCAACTCTCTGTGTGGGCCAGGTGTCAGCTTCTGTTGGGAATTTAAAGCTTTTACCCTACTTTCCACAGCAAATCATGAAGCAAACTCAGCTGCACCAAAGCCCAAATTTCACTTTAAAAATTACAATTTTCATTTTCCTCTATTCAAGCCATGAAGAAAACAAACTTTACTTGAGTGAGCTGGAGGCACAGCGTCCTCCCAGATCATTCACGAGCAGAACAATACTCCAGGGGAAGACTGGCAAAGCCAGAGTTTCCTGATACTTAGGAAGCTTTGCAAAACCTTCCCACCTGTGGTGGTACTGCACCCTGCTGAATTCCTGGAGCCCTCACTCACCTCAGGTAGAGTTTGGACAGGAAGGGGCAGGAGGAGGGAAGACTTTGCAAACCCTGTCACGAGGCCAGGGCTGTTTTCATTTATGGTGACACGTTGCAGTACATAATCTTTTATTTAATGGGAGGGAGGGAGGTGCTGAAGGGCAAAAATTCTCAAGTAACAAGGACATCTTCCACTTAAACAGCAAGGTAAATGAAGGGGAAAGTGCAATCCTATCTTTCCTGGAAGGGATTTTATACACATTATTGTTGCTGAATACATGCCTAGACAGTGGTGATTTAGGGCATCTAATCAAGCTCCCACAGTATCATCACATCTGTTTTGCCACATTTTCTTTCTTGTTTTCATTGTGCACGATTTCTCCTCCCTGGGTGGCTCCTGGCTGCAGTTCTACGCTCAGGGGAGCCCCGCTTTCTCAGCAGGCCTCTGCAGCGAGTCTGTAGCCAACGTGTGGCTCTGCTGCCAGCCCAAATGTGCCGTTCCCTTGCCCAGCCTGGCTGCAGCTGGGGGATCTGCTGGGCACGGCTGGCGATTTTCATGGCCAAAATCCTCCAGCGTCCTCACGTCTACATCTGCCCCTTGCTTTGGAGAGCACAAATCACAGGACACTCATCTCAGTTGACAAATGTCATTTATTACAAATTGCTACACCCGCGCTGACAATATATAACTATACAGATCTAACTTCAAGTTCAAAAAAGTAATTTATTAGACTTCTACAACAATGCAATGTAAAACTATACAAATACCCACTTCCGTTAACAAAAATTAATTTATTGCCAACCTCTACAACAACTCACTATACACAAAGATCAACTGAAGGTTAACAACTTAATTTATTGCATACTACTACAACCGTACAGCCCATATATCAGTACAAAAATATCACTATCCTTCTCTAAATAGCCCTATGCCAAGAACTCAATAAACAGCATTCTACAACTATACAACTTCACACATATTTAAATAGAAATAAAGACATTTATAACCACCACAATATACAGATATAGATGAAATATTAGATATTACATACTATATCTATAAATACATACATACAACAAACCTATCTCTAGGCAACCATACCAATCTCCATATCCATACAACTGAATCAATACCAATATATAGCTGTACATCTCAACACATATGTAAATATAGTTATACATAGAAATAGATCAATATACATATAAAAATATAAAAATAGACATATATACCTAACCAAATACCACTATACCTATTTAAGTAGCCATATGCCTAGAACTACATCAATAGAAATAGATACCTAGAAATCAGCATACATAGGAAACAGAACTTAACACAGACATAACAACATACATATATACTTAGATAGATAGATACACATATATATAATTACAAACATATATATATATACAGCATACATCCATAAATATAACAACATACATATAGAAATATACCTATACAAATAGCAACCTACATATAAATATCCATGTAATTATCACTATCTTATGAGCAAGTCCATACATCTTTAAACAGAAATACAAGCAGAGGGATTCCAGCCGCCCCATTTTCAAAGCCTCTCCCTCGGTCTCTTCCTCCCGTGCAGAGCAGCTCTCCTGGACGGGGACAGCAGATGGGACACCTGGGAAGCAAAGGGAACACTGAGTCAGGATCGGGACGTTTCCCTTGGCAGCAGCTGCACTTCCATCAGGGAAGAGAAATCTCAGAGCCTCCCCAGGAGGCTTAGAAAGCAAAACCAGGCGCAGCGGGCCGGGCTGTGGCGAGCGCAGCCCCGGCGGGACCGTCCCGCAGCCCCCGGCAGCGCGGCACAGCCGGCACCGCTCCCGGGCCCTGCCGGCGCAGCTGCCTTGCCCAAGGACAGCCCCTGTGCCGCCCGGGGCAGCCGCGCTGAGCGGCCCCAGCACGGGCAGGGCCCGCTCCTGCCCAGCCGGCCAGTGCCCGCGGCCAAAGCCCACGCCAGCCTCACGCCCACCCTGCCTCACCGGCCCTGGGGCCTCACCCAGGCTCTCGGGTGGCAGCAGCAGGTCCCCGTTCACTGCTCTTGCTGTGCCCTTCAGCTTCTCCCTGCTGGTTCTCATCAGTCTCTGGATGTTCTCAAGGTCTTCAGGGCAGCTGTGGCAAAAGTGGAGACTCTGGACTTGGTTCCATGGCTTGGCAGACCCACAGTCCCAGATCCCGCTGTGCTCCCTGCTGGCCCCCTCCATCCCCTCAGCCCTGCCATGCCCTCGGCAAACGCACAGCCGCCTTCAGTTTCTTCAGACGCCCACAGTCCTCTCACGCCCCTCAGTCCCTTCAGATCCATCCTGTCCCCTTAGACCTGCCACCCCCCTCAGCCTGTGCCACTTCCCTGTTACCTCAGTGCCACTTCGCCCTCTGCTCCCCCAAACCCCCCAGTCCCACCAGCACCTCAAGGTCACCGTCCTTTCAGTGTCGCTGCCTCCTCAGCGCCCTCAGCCCCCTCTGGCTCACCGTCCTCCAGCAGCTCCTCAGGGCACAGTGCCTGCGGCCACCGGCAGCTCCCACCGCTCCAGGGACACCGGGGCTGCAGCTGCTGCTGCGCCCGGCCCGGCCGCCAGCTCGGAGCCAGCACAGGAAGAGGGGACAGAGGGGGCACAGGGGGAAAACAAGAGATTAAAAAGGTGGCTGAGGGCAGAAAGAGCTTAGGATGCAGCCTAGGCTATATAAACATCAATCTATGTATCTAAACATCCAAATACCTCTTATGGTATAACTGTGTACATTTACAAATATAACTTAGATATATAAATATTTTTCTCTACACATATATAAATCTGCAAATCTATAACTTTAACTGCCTATGTATAAATATAATTACATCACATCTATAACTATATATATAAATTTAACTACACAGATCTATAAATACATTCACCTATAAACACAACTCTATAAATCTATAAATACTATATGTAACTAATAAGTATAGTATAAATACTATAAATAACTATATGGATATATAAATATAACTATAGACATCTATAAATCTATCTATAAACAGAGGGATTCCACCTGCCTGATGGTCACAGGCTCTCCCTCGGTCCCTTCCTCCCACGCAAGGCAGCCCTCCTGGAGAGGTAGATCAGATGGATATCTGGGAAGCAAAAGGAACACTGAGTCAATATTGGCCTTCAGGCATCTCTCCTTTTGGAAGTAATTGCCTTTCTATCAAAGACTGTAGAAGGTGACCTGAAAGGCAGACTCTCCCTTGGGAATTTGAAGCCTGCTCTTTAAAGAACAGGGAGCATTCCAAGTTTTCAAAACCTCCGAAGGTTTGAAGTCTCCCGATAAAGTCTCAGCACCCGCAGTGCAAATGGCACCCACGAGAGCTTGAAGCACAGACAGTCCCAGCTCCCACACAGAAGCCCAGCCTTGTTCCTCCTCTGTGCTGACACAGACACCTCAGTCCTCACTGAAAGAGCTGAAGCTGAAGGGTGCTGTGAGCTGAGTTACGAACCAGCTCCATTACCTGGGACCTACAAACTGCCCTCTGCAGTGAGCAACAGCGGCTTCAACTCGACCATCAGCTCTGGCAGGAAGAGCTGGGAGGGAAAGATCTCCCCATGAGGCCTGCAGGCTGCACCAGCCTTGCTCAAGAATGCAGATCCAAGGTGCTCTCTCTCTCCTATTAGTTCTCGCTAATTTGGGGTAAGTTTTTCCTTTCCAAATCATAAATCCTTGTGTTTTATCATTTGCTTGGCCTCAGAGCTTCTGCTGCTTGTATTTTTAATGTGTCTCACTAGGCCTACCAGCAGATTGGTCATACATTGATTTAATGTTCTGAGACAAAAAGCTCAGACTTCTACATTGACTTTCTGCTGGGGTTTTGCTCTCTTGCTTCAGGAGTCGCTCAGTGTTGCCTCCAGAGCACTGTCACCCTGCAGCAAACTCATCCACAGACTTCATCTCCAAACTGGGACACCTGGGTTGGTGACACAACTCCCACGGGGTCAGGGTTATTCATGGCTCTCTGGCCACAGCACAGCACTCGGTGTCAGTGCCTCTGGAGAAGCGTGGAGGGCAGGGCTCGGGGAGGCTGTGCCAGGGCAGGATTTGACCTAAAGGCACCAGGAAGCACCAACCCTGCAGACAAGAGCTCAACTCTTCTCATCTCCCTTCCTGCCAGAGGCAGGCTCAGAGCAGCTGCCTCAGAGCTCTCTAAAGCAGTGTGGGCTCTCTCCTTACCAGGCTCCTCGGGCTCCAGGGACCTCTTTCTGCAGCTCATGGCGCCAGGCAAAGCTCCCTCTGCTGCAGCCCTGTTCCCGGCCTCCCCTCCTGAAGACTCAGGGGCAACACTACGATTGTCCTGAAAACCAGAAAGAAAGAAACCCAAATATCACTCACTGTTTTCTGCAGGGACACAATAGATCAGAGCCTGCCACATTTTCTTCTCTTGAAGAAGAAAATGCTTTTGAAAACTGCTGTGTCTGAGTTTACAGAAGACGAAAGGTCATCACACTTAGCAATGAGATACTGGGGATCCCAAAAAATCCCACTCACCACCTTGACTCTGCCCTTTCTGGCTAATAAATCTGCAGCAGGCAGTGGGTCTGCATATTAAACAAAACAGAGAAATTCTTTGGCAAAGTTGTATAATAATATGCAAAAAGGCCTGTGCCAACACAGGAACTGAACACTCCAGGCACATCTGGGAAGAGGCAAGAGTTAACAGGAAGGGGATTCCTAATCCAAAGAGGGAATCTGTCAAACACAAGGACTCATGGTCCCTGACTGAATTGCTCTTCCACACAGAAGAAGCCCCTGGGCTTAAAGGAGTCCTTAACCCGTTCATGTCCAGCATCATCATTGTCCTGCTCACCAATCACACAAGTCATGGGGCCTCAAAACCAACACTTCTGCCCCCTAAAAGCTCCACTGCTCACACACTTCCATCCCTTGTTCCTAACAAAGAAGTCTGGGCCCCAAAGGCCTTCAACAGTGGAGAAGACTGACTTCTCAAACACAGTCCAAAAGCTGCCAAAGCTGACAAAGTTGAATGTGGGGCTCACACTGAACACATGAAGTGGGCACTAAGGAAGGAGTTCTGCCAGCTCCTGGCACAGGGATGTGCTCCTCCCTCCACAGCCCTGAGCAGAACAGCAGAACACTCTCATCCAGGCTGCAGCTTTGCAGGGTCTGGATGGGAACACACATCTCTTCCCACAGAGATGCCCAAGAGGAAGGTGCCTGAGCTCTGGAACACAGAGAGCAAGGCTGGCAAGTTTGCCCAGCTGAGGATTTGCCAGATAGAAACAGGAATGGAGGCACCAGGCTACTGAGAGGACAAGAAAGCTGCAGCTCCAGCCCTTGCTTTGCCTTGGCCTTCCCACCCAAAACAGGCAGAGCCCACGTCTGCTGCTCTAACGGAGGCACCTCTCGCCTGCCCCTCCCTGCATGGGACACTTTGCCTTCAGTGGCAATTCTCCCCACACTCTTCTCTTCTTTCCCATCACACAGAGCCTCTTAGAACCTACAGAGCATCACCACAAAGGCCCCTGCACCAGGGATTCTCCCCAGCAAAAGGAGCACCCAAACCTGGCCACCACCGGCTCAAACCTCTCATCCTCCCTAAGGGGGGAGACTTTTCATTCCCTCTTCTTTTGGAAATCTTGCTTGACCAAGCAAATCCTTCCTCGTCCATTCAAAGCTTAATCCAAGAAGCCTTTGCTTCTCAGCCATGCAACAACATCCACAGCTCTCAGCCCAGCCCCTTTCCCTCCCACCCAATGGAGTTACCTGAGCAAAGGGAGACCTTTCAGGCAGGGATGGTGACAGCATCTCCTCCAGTGTCTTAAGAACAAGGTCTAGATCCAGGGGTGGCAATTCCTCGTCCCCAGGACTATTCCAAGCCCAGCTGGAGGCCGTCCACGCTGCCCAACCAGCACTGCCAGCTGGAGCACTGGGGGCTGAACTGCCTGGCGTGGCTGCAGGAATCCAAACACATTGGTCAGGCTCCAGAATGTGGCTTTGGGACACAGAGCTCTATTGCTGCCTTGCAGCAAACATCACAGGAAGCACACAGAAACTCAATTCCAGAAATGTATTCCAACTTCCCAGGGGATTGGAAGACTGATTTCTTCCTCTCAAACAGTGTTTCCTCTAATTGATGGGTATGGATATTAAAGGATGGATTGTAAAACTGATCTACACACAAAGACTTTGTAATCTCAGCCTTTTCTATCTCCCCAGCAGCTTTTAGATGTGGCTGCTTCTGAGTTTCTCATCCCAACAGACCACAGAAAGTGGATTCACCCAGGAAGAGCCCAGATCTGCAGACACACATGCTAAAATTCAACTCTGATTGTATTGTAAAAAGCAACCTTGTGGGTGAGGCTGTATTCTGCAGCTGCAGCAGTTCTGGGGACACACAGAGCTCACTGAAATTTAATAGCCTTCTTTGCAGGAGAGACAACCTGTAAGCTCTGCAATATCCTGTCAGCATCCTAGTTTGGGCTTCATTTCAAGAGAGATGGGGGTGCACGTGACACTGACCAGTTGTGGACCAATGTTTTCTGCCTCTCCCTTTCATCCCTACAGAGAGGCTGTCTGGAAAATGGCCAGAACAGCCTCCAAATCTGGAGGAAGGACAGGAAAAGCAGACAGAGACTGGTTTTGTTTTCATGGTCCTGCTTCCCCATACACTTGACACTTTCTACCTGATTCTCACTTGAGATCTACCCATGACAGAACACTGTGCAAAAAGACTTTAAATGGTCACTTTCCAGGACCTGTTTGAAAAGCAAGGGTACAAACTGTCTCCCTACCTGATGGGCTGTAGGCTGGGGTGTGCTGCTCTGAAGATGTGCAGCTGCGCTTCTGCGGAAGGGCCACGGAAGTTCTCGGATGGTCTACAGGCACCAGTGGAACCATGAGCTCAGGGTGGCGTTTAAGGTCCATGCGAACCAGTGGAATGACGAGCTCACGCTTGAGTGGAAATTTGCATGTGCCTGGTTCCTCAGATGAGACCCCAGGAAGTCCAGAGGTGGTAAACATTCTCTTGGGAGCTGGTGGGGAAGCGTCAGACTCCTGAGCACCTGGACTTGTCCTGGGAGGTCCGGGAGGCAGCTCTAAACCCTCAGGTGAGACAGCACCGAGGTGCTGGGATGAGGGAGCTGTGTAGGAGGCAGGGAAGAGGAAAGGAGGCAAAGGGAAGACTAGGTGAGTATTGGTTCTCAGGTATGTTTCCCTTGGCAGCAACTGTACTTCTATCAGGGAAGAGAAAAGCTCCCATCCTCCCAAGCAGGATTACAAAGAAGAAAAAAAAAAAACATGCTCCCGGGCTATTCAACAACCAATTCCTTGTCTACTTAGCTCTCCCCTACTCATTCAACCGTCTGGGAAAACCGTCCCGCTGCAAATCCTTGGCAGGAGGCAGTTGCCAGAAACCCAACTGCCGGGTCTTTTCCCTCTGCTCCAAAGGGACAGGAGGCTCCCTCCAGCTGGGCGGGACCACAGCCGGGCCCTCGGCTTACACACCCGCACGGAGAGCTCCCCAAGCAACCCCAGGGCCGGGCCAGGAGCAGAGCCAGCCACGGCTCAGGGCTGGGCCGGCTGCAGGCCCAGCGGGCCGGGCTGTGGCGAGCGCAGCCCCGGCGGGACCGTCCCGCAGCCCCCGGCAGCGCGGCACAGCCGGCACCGCTCCCGGGCCCTGCCGGCGCAGCTGCCTTGCCCAAGGACAGCCCCTGTGCCGCCCGGGGCAGCCGCGCTGAGCGGCCCCAGCACGGGCAGGGCCCGCGGCCAAAGCCCCCGCCAGCCTCACGCCCGCAGCTCCCACCCCGTCTCACCGGCGCCGGGGGGGTGCCCGGCGGGGAAGTGCAGCAGCGGCCGCTCCGTGTTGAGCTGCTGGAAGCGGCTGGGCTGGCGGCTGCGCACCTCCAGCCCGGCTGCCAGCCGCTGCCTGTTGGCCCTGGTCAGGCGCTTGATGCGCAGGAGGAGGTCGGGGCGGTCGCGGCGGAAGTTGGGATTCTTGAAGTGCACGGCGGCCCCGGCATCGCCCGGCACAGCCGCGCCAAACCAACCCAGCACCTTCTGGAAGCCGTAGAGATTGAGCTGCCGGACGACGCTGCCGAAGTGCGTGGCTTTGAAGGAGTCCGGCAGCGCCGCCCCTCCCTCTCCGCCCGCCCCGTCGGCGCCGGCCGGGCTGAGCAGCTCCTGCTCAAAGAGGGCGCGGTCGATGAGCACCCCCTGGCCCTGGGTGTCCCAGCGCACGGAGCGGACGCGGGGGCTGTTCGCCAGGCGCCACAGCTTGGCGGGGAAGGTGCTGGCATTGAGCCCGGCGGGCAGCGGCAGCTCGGCCATCGCGCCTGTCGCCCACTGGCGCCGCAACGGCCGCAGCTGCACCGGCGGCGCGCGGCCTGAGGGGGGCGCTGCGCTCGGCCCCGCGCGGGAGCGAGCGGCACAAAGCCGGGGCTGCGGGCACAGCGCGGGCGGGGCGGCTCCCGGGGCGCTGCCCGGGCGCGGCACGGACCGGAGCGGGGCAAAGCCTTTCTTTCTCTGCGTGGAATCGTCCCTCTGCCTTTGGCTCGCAGCACGACCCCAAACCACCAAGGCAAGCGCAGCCAGTTTCAGAAAGGGTCCAAACTGAGGAATCCCATGGGAAACTGTTCCTATGTGTCAAGTGGCAGCCACATCTCTCTGTGTTCTGCATGGCTGAAGGGAGGGAGGAAAAAGATCTTCCACTGAGTAGCTTCACTCTTTTGCTTGGGGTTGCTACCAGAGTTGCCTACTTCAAAGCACACTGGTCCAACAAGACCAGGGGAAATGATGAAAAGGAGAGACTTGAGGACTTGCTTTTTGCCTCTTTTCCAGCTAACTGGCTGGCTCTTTCTCACTGGCTCTGCCTGTCTTGGGCAGATTTGGCCCATTTCTCATTCTTTGGAGTCAGAAGCAGCAACAGGAAGGGGCAGCAGTTTTGTCAGCGTTGCCATCAAAGCTTAAATCGTGCGCCGTGGATGGATGTTGCTTTCCCCAAGGGATTAATGACCTAGAGTTGTAGTGAACTCCCGCTGATGTCTCTCCAAGAGATTGTGCCTTTTTCTTTCCTCAGGAATCATTTCTTCTTTTTTTTCCCCAGTCTGGGGAGAGTTCCAATGCAAAATCCCTCCTGCAGCCAAGTCTTTTCAATGGAGACTAACAAAGGTGATCTTCCAATCCTCTGTGCTTAGTGTCACTTGTTCTTTTAAATTCTCTCTTGAACTGGAAAGATTTTTCTGTTCATAGCAGGAAAAAATAGACCTAATTCTTCCATCTCTTTAATTCCTGCCTTTTTTTTTTTTTTTTTTTTTTTTATGTCTCTACATCATTTAACCCTGCGGGCTCATGTGAGTATGTTTGGTGCTGTGGCATAAGCTCATCCCACACACACAGAGGGGATGTTCTCCGTACATCCAGCTTGTCTTGAGTTCCAGCTAACACTGCCTTCTCTTGCCCTCCTTCCAGCTCCCTTTGTGAGGAGCCCTGCCCTGTCACTTTGGTCCCTGCCCTATGGGTGACACAAGGATTGTTGGTCTCACCACATTCTGGAATAGTCTTTTGCACTGAGTGGTTTAAAGATGCCCTGTCATCTCTTCCTGTGTGTGCTGGCTTTCTCAGAAAAATGGAAACCCACTACCCAGAAAATCTCTTCCCAATTCATCTTAAACAGCTTAAAACAGTACCTGAATTCCGAATGATGCACCTCAGTGGGATGGGGTTTGTCTTTCTTTAAACACAGTGTAACAACTCTTGTAAAAATTATCCCAGCGACCGAATTGCAACAACATTTCTAATGAATAGGCAAAAAGGAGAAGACAGGAGTTCAGAAGAGAAGGGACATCTTTCTTCATGTTTCATGGCCCTTATTTCCCACACATTTGTCTATGTGCTGCTTCATCCAGAAAAGTCTCGTTTTGAAGATCTCCTCTGTACTCTCTGTGAGTTATGAGAAACACACGATCACTGGACCGGTGCCCTACTGGAGATGAGGAAGCAGGTGGCTGAAAAGCGGATTGTCCACTGGAATGTTTAGTCACCCCTGAAGTATGGTTATGTTTATGCATTGACTTTTCCACAGTACTCTGTGGCTAAGAATGAGAAGTTACCCTTAGCTGTGTTTTAAGGCTACTGAAACTTGAAAAGAAGTGTGCTTATCTTGTGTCTGGCAGCATGACTCATTCCCAATTTTCTACCTACTGGTAGAATTTAATGTCAGTTACAAACACCACAAGACAAATGATGGATATTATATTTCAGTGTTTGGGCCAAAAATTGGTTTAATAATTAACAACAGAAAAGGTTGTTAAGTTTTAGGAAAGAAAAATCCTTAAAACTGTGGTATGTGGTTTTAGATTAAGATTTTTCTCTTAAAATTACTCCTTTCCCCTTTAAAAGTAATTTGTAGAGAACATCACTCAATGTACAGGCCTGATGACTTTAAGTATTATTACTGTTCCATATCTTTCCTTTTTCCCTACATGGCACTGTAGCTTTTGAATCCCAATTTTTACCACTTTGAAAATGCAGTTTTAATGTTTTTCCTACTGGTGAATACTTACCAGTTCCAAGTTAAAGAGCAGTCAGTTCTGAAAGCGAAATATGCCTTATGTAAATATATTTTTTCCCTAGTCTCTTGGTATTACGTGCAACAGGGGCAACGTTAAAACAGTCTATACTGACTTATTTTAGAAGCTGTTAGAAATTATAAATATTTTCAGTATATCTGCCATACATTAGTGTGTGTTTCAGGTGAAACTGTCCTTTGTGCTCTTCTGCTAGCATGTAAGATCTCCTTGCGGCGTAGGAAGACACAATTTTCACTTTCTGATTGGCCCACAGCTGTGTCACTGCCTTCACCTTTCCATCTCAGATGCTCAGACAGTTTTTCCTCCAACACCTGCCATAGCAATGTCCCTTAAGGTGATGCAGACATGGTGGGCATGCAGCACCCAAGCTGTTCCTGATCTTCTGGGAACTAACTGCTGGTCCTGAACCCATCCTTTGCTGTTTACTTCTATACTGTACTTGTGGCAAAGGCTGTTCCTGCCAGTGTTGTAGGTTACTTGGTCTAACCACAGCAGCATGAAGAGTAGAAGCTGAAGAAAGAAATGTACATTTTTCTGACCAATTTACCTGGAGTCTGTATTTGGACTTACATTGCTGATAAAAGTGAGAAATTCCTGGCAAACAAGTAATAAGTCATTGAATTTAGCATGTATTTCTTGGGTTCCTTGGCAACAGAACGGGGAAGAGAATCTTCATCACTTTCTTCCTCCTTACAGATGTGGTTTTAACCCAGTATAGGAACACCTAGACCCCAAGTTTGACATAACTAAAAATATTGGCATAGGAGGTAGAATCCCACCAGGCAAAGGGAATCTTACTGCAACAGCAGGTACAGAGCATCCACGCTTTTGAGTCCAGTGAATTCAAAACACAGGTTTTGAAACCTGCTCACCAGCACTGAGGGGGCCACCTTAGTCCCTGGACTTTAGAGGGTAAGAAGAGAGAACATAAAGTCTTTTCTACAGAAAAACAGAACCACAAAGCAAAACTTCATGGTAACTGCCCTGAAACTGCACCTCCGTTTTGGGATGAACTTGGTCTGAAATGGTTCTTTGCTGAACTTCACAAGCAGCTTCTGCCTCTTTCTGTTTGCTCCCTTGGGTTTGTTTGTCTGCAAACACCATCTCAGGTTGTTCTAGTGCTGCTCCCCCCGACTAAAATCTCTCTGTACATTCTGCAGCCTCCACTGAATATCTGCATGAACTGTTTTGTGTGATGTCTGCACAAGTCTTGTTAAACCTGAAGCTGTGATGCCCTGGTTTGGGTCTCCCTGTCTCCTGGATATGCTGCTCAGGTCTGCCAGGATGGTTCTCCTCCCTCAAGTGAGCTGAGCTAGTGGAAGCGCTCCAGGGACGTTTAAGAGCGCAGGTACCTCAGGTGGAAGAAATTCTCATCGTCTGTGCCTGTTCAGGCTGGCTGTGACTGTGCCGAGGGGAAATGGCATTTGTTACCTGAGTAGCTCCAGGAGGACTAAAGGTCATGGTGAAATACTCTGGTGAGGGCTGTGGCAAAGGAACAAAACTGGGATTAAGGGGAGTTTTCAGTAATAATTGCATCTCGTTCTGGCTTCTGTCACAGGTAGTTTAGTCACTGGCTAAGGTAGCTCAGAAGTGATTTTGGAATACTGCTGTTGGACTTTAAATGGTATGGACTCTTCCTCATCCAGATGTGTGGCTGTGGGCCTGTGTGTTTATCAGTGACACACAAGCTGAGAGAGGCAGACAAATTCTGCAGGGCTCCTGGGGTTCAGGTGCCCTCCAGCATCCTTCTGCTTGCTGGAAAAGCTTCTTGCCAAGCAATGGAAGAAATATCTCCCTCTTCTTCTCCAGGAATATCAACTTGGCCACCTGCATCTTGCAGCTCATGTCAGGGGAAGTACTGGGAAGTTGGACATCTCATAGACTCAAAACTCACCTCATATGTTTGCCGTGTCCTTCAGTAAAGAATGTCTTCTTACCAGAAGAACTTGAAGACATTCGACACCTAAGCCAAAGTAAAAGAAAAGAAAGAAATTAAAGCATCCGTTGTCAGTATTTAGGATCAAGAAAATGCAAATATTTGCAAAAGGCTCAAGTGAAGAAATGAAGAAACAAAGCAGGGTTTACTCTATTAAAGCTAGGGATATAAGTCTGCCTGCTTATGCACCCAACTGCTTTCCAGGTGTGCACCTGCCAGGGATTTTACCTTTCTGTATGCTGTAGGTCTCAGGCTAAAACCATCAACAGGCAAACCCAACCAAACCAAACTAACCAACCAACCAAAAAAACTCCACAAAAATCCCCAACTCAGAACTAATCTGAACTAAACTGAACTAAACTAACAAAAAAACCCCCCCAAACACCAATCCCCCACCAAACGAAATAAAAAGTAGGTGGAGAAACTTGTTCCCATAATGTCACTCCTTTGACACAAGACAGTTTAGACCTCTTTTTGAATGTGAAAGAAAACTATACGTTCTAGGTAGCAAGATTCAATTATCACTGAATAAATAAGAAGGACATTTTAGTGTCGGGAGAATTTGACCCTTACTCTTAAGTGATGTTTCCTGGAAACATCACTTCTTTTTATGGTATTACAGTCCCTTCTGACCGGGCCAAATAACAGCTCCTTGTCTGCCGACAAATACAGCCATGATTCTCAGGTATTTCGGTGTGTGGAGATGAGCAGCGGGTGAAAAGGAGCACAAGCCATCTCCTCTGAGCTCCTGCTGTTTATGGGAACAGATACGGGCCTTGGGGATGTTTGCTAAAACACTGCACTCCAGCAATCAAACTCCACACATTCAGAGTGCTGAGTGCTGAGGCACACTCAGCACTCGCTGGCACCAGCTGAGGACTGTGTGCTTCTGTGAAGCCAACACACAAAATTAACCCCTGTTAAGGTCAAAGCAATGGCATTGTTTAAGAATTAGACAAGTTTATCGGACAAAATTATTTTGATGACAGAATGTAAATTTATTTTTTGCAGGCAGCACAGCAGATGATGGAAATTGCAATCAAAGATGTCTGTTGTAGGCAAACTAGAATGCAAGGCTGATTGTTTCATTCTGAGATTTCGATCTGAACTGTATTTGTGCTGGACAAACAATAGGATATACCATTACAAGGAGAAAGAGGTGGAAATGCTTTGAGAAAGGAGGAGCATGAGCCATCTTAGCATGAAAAGCAGGGGTCTGTGCTTGCTGGGCTCTCCCACAGGCCCAGCTTTGTGCCACATGGCCAGTCTGATTCTAGTTATGAACCCTGTGGAGAGCAATAACTGTCCTGACTTAAGCAGTGGAAAAGGGAATGTGCTTGCTGGGGTAAATTGGTAGTTTTCTAGTAAATCTTTGTCTGAACGTGAAAGAATAAGGGAAGAGACAAGAATTTTATAACACCATTTGAAGGAGCTGGGAAAAAACTGTGGAGTTGTTCTCTTCCTCTGGTCTGAAATCAACAACAGTTTTTAAAGTCTGATGCCCAAAACCTGGGCAAGAGAGCAGTCCTCCGTAGTATAAGGCCTATAGAGCAGGTATTTGTTTATTGGACACCAGGAGGGAGGGAGGGAGGGGAGTAACTCCACCACAAACTCACTCCATTCTTCACACAGTAGTAGATTTTATACTTTTTTTCCTTAATGTGCACATTATACTTTCCTAACCTTCATATTGCAAGACATTTTCTAATCACACGTTTATGTCAGCCCTTGGAGCACATGCACAGTCTCTGCACGCGGTGGTCGTCAGCCTCCTGGTGGTCATTTCTGATGAAGGCTCCTAAGTCTTCCTGAACTTCTCACCCCTGCTTCCTGCACGTGCTCTCTAAGATTGCCGGCTCAAATAGCCAGTGGTTAGCTTTTGCAGTTAGCCTGTCCTGCTAAATGTGCTGGTTTCTAAAAAGGGCTTCATTCACATACCCTGTTACAAAGGAACTACTTCTTTCTGCATAGCTACAGCTTTTTGCAGAGCTCAAGCATTATCTTGTTGCCTAGGCAGCAGTAGCCTGGCTTTGATAGTGCTGAACAACCAGTCTGACAGAACTTGTATTGCAGGGACATCTGATTTCATTCTACTGTTTCCTTCCAAAGCCCAGCCATGGCTGGAGGAGGAACCGAGGGAGTTGTCTTGGATCCTACACCCCAAACAGGGCCACACGTGGTCTTGTCCGCATTCTAAATACTGAAAGGTAAAGACACGTTCCACCAATGAAGGGCTGCACAGATCCCATTGATGGTAATGCCTGGTTAAGGAGCAGAGCCGTAGAACATTTGGTCAGAAGGGTCATCTAGAGGGCAACTTTGGCTCAGGGCCTGTTGCTGAGGCCTCAGTCCTTCCGTGTTTTGTGGTGCAAATGAATGCCCTGGAGGGCTGGAAAGGAACAAGTCCCTCTTTAGCAGGTTGCAGACAGGGAACGGGATTAGCCCTGCCAGGCCGGGCTGGGGCCAAGAGCAGAAGGCCGGCACGCTGCGTTTGCCCACGGGCAGCCGTGCAGAGCAAGGAGGCCGCTCCTGCCCAGGGGCTGAGGTGCCCGAAGCTGCCTCCCTGCTGCGCAGCTCTGCGGGGCCCGTGGTGCGCAGCGTCCTGGGCAGCCAGGGCAGCCCAGCTGCCTTGGAGCACGAGGAGCGTCCCAGAGAAGCTGCGGCCCTTTGCTTTGGAGCTCTTTCTCCCAGTAGTTCTTCCGAGTTCTTCTTTGGACTATTTCTCCGAGTCTTGTCATTAATCCATAGACTCTGACGTGTTTTCCTTTCTCCTTGCAAATTTAAGACATCTTTTTGAGAGAAGTGACTGACGTAGCTTCTGCTGCGGGTGTTGCTTTAGTCTGCAGGTCAAGGCAGGTGATTTTAACCAAGGATGGAGTCCAAAGGTAACGTTCCAGTTTTGCCAAGTCAATAAAACCATTTACAATGGGGGTGCTGATGCTGAGCAGCTTTCCTAGTTTTTGGAAAGCTGCAACCTTAAAAAACCTAACAGGTTTTCCTACCTGAGGATACCAGCAGTAGCATGATGCCAATTCTTTGCACCTCTTTTCTGTATCTTTGGTGCTTTTAAGAGTTCCTCAGTCCCCAGCAGGAAAGAAAGCACGTGTGATAATGTAAGTGATTTGAGAGCTGTGTGTTGTGCCTTGCCCCATCAGTGTTCGTGCCAAGCTGGGCACCCCACTGGTAGGTCTGTCGAGTTGAATTCACCCTAATTGTGTGCAAACAGCAGCCCAGAGATGCCGAGAAGAGCAAGGACGGTGGGTGGGTGTGCACGGACACACCCGTGGGCTGATGGCTGTGTGGGCAGAAGGCTTTGGACAGCAGTACATCTTCACTCTCCCAAGTTGGAAGAATATTTCAAATCTACATGAAATGAAAATATTTCTCAACATGTATCAAATAATACATATTAATTTATCATCTCTTCAATTTATCCTATATAGTATGATATACAATATATTTTAATAGATATAATAAATAGAATATGTCAAATTTCTACTTGATCTTTTCCTAAGCCATAGCCTGTGGGGCTTATAGACCATCTCCTAGCAGTGCTACATTTTTGCCTTCTGGTCCTACTTATTAGAGCAGCGTTTCCCCTGCGAGTTCCTTCAGGGAACTTCACAAAAAGGGCTTCCATCATTTCAGCGCTTGTGAGAACTTGTTGCTTCCCAGTTGTCCAGCATCCTTCTGGATTTTGGAGCATTTCAGCACTTGGGTCAATGGCCCTTCCCTCATCCCTGCCCTGCAGCAGTTACAGTCACTGTTCCCTCGCCCTGGCTCCAGACCTTTTGCCAAAGTGCTGCCAAAGGCAGCGCAGCTGGCTCAGGATCCCTGGTTGCTGCTGCTCTCCAGGATGACCTTCAGAGGGACACTTGGAGCGCTCCCTAAAGAGCTTCCGGTGGGATGGGGGTGGATTTCTCCTCCCCGGGTGGCTCCTGGTTACAGTTCTACGCTCAGGGTGATGCCTTTTCCTGGTCTTAAAATCAAGAGTCAAACACGGTTAGAAGGGGAAAAGGGATTTTACCTTGGGATTTATTTTAAGGATCCTTAGGTGCACATGTCCAGGTCATCTGCATGGAGAATGACAGCAGTGGAAAAACTCAATTGGGAAGTACAGGGACCACCCAGAGAGAGTAGCTATGTGTGTAGAAATGGGACCCTCTAAACCCAGATTTGCAAGATTTGTCAAGAGACATCCATGACGTGGGTTCAAGCCCTGCCTGTAGCCTTGCTGAGAGTCCGCATACAGCCAAGGAGAAGGGACAACATCAGTCCCTATGAAATATTATATGGCAGGCCATAGCAGGTTCCACATATCCCAGGGGAAATTCATATGAGAAGTAAAAATGATTTGCAAAAGTGTTTAATGGCTCTGAGTTCCACTTTGCAGAAGCTCCAGAGATTCGTCGTGTTATCCAAACCAATAGGATTGGACACAGCTGCTCATCCATTCCAGCCTGGAGACTGAGTCTACATCAAGTGGTGGGACAGCGACCCCTTGCAAGCCAAGTGGAAGGGACCATTCCAAGTTTTGCTGACCACTTTTACTGGGGTCAAGGTTGCTGGCAAGGGACCGTGGATCCACTACTCCAGGGTGAAGAAAGCTTCTGCTCCCAAAATCACCGAGATTTGATACAGAGACTGATACAAATCAGAAAGATGCAGTTTAAACTGTTTTTGACATGTTTCCTGTTTGTCCAACTGGTAACCATGGTTCAAGGTTCACCCCATGATTTGCATAAGACTGTGGTCCAAAATGTGTCCAAAATTCTTAATAAGAGCGATTGCTAGATCTGTACTCAGTTACCACCCCTAGATGGGAAGGGTCAGTGGCCATTGATTGGCATTTTAATGGAAGAGAACCGCACTGAAATGTGGGAACCAATGAATAGCACCCTTCTGCCCCCCATTACCCTGAGTAGCCTGGTAGAGCATGCCAACTATAAGGTTCCTTGTGCAATTGTAAACGCCACAGGAAAAGCCGTTCTTCCTTCATATTGTCATCAGACCCATTTCAGGGAAATAATAGACCCAAGAATTGCAGCAAAGATGAAACTGACAGGGTGGAGACTGGCTCAGTCGTTTGGGATGGGGTTGTATTGGATATGTGGTAATAAGGCCTGGAAAGTTATGCCTGTGAACAAAGACCAGGCTTGTGCTATTGGGGCTGTGGTCTCAAATATAACAATATTTGACCATCTTGAAAAACCAAATGAGAAGAAAAAAAGGTCTCTTAATCCCCTCATTGAACGTCCCACACTTTTTCATAGCATAATCAGAGCCCTTGTACCCGCTTACGGAGTAGTTGAACTGGAAAGAACAGTTGTAAACATCTCGGCTGTCATTGAACGTATTGAGCAGCATACTGCAGATGCAATTTCAGCCTTACAGGAGGAAGTTGACAGTCTGTCCCGTGCAGTTATGCAAAACAGGGTAGCTCTCAATTTCAAACTTGCTGCACAAGGAGGTGTATGTGCTATTGTCAATACCACTTGTTGTTCTTATGTGGACCAAAGTGGAAGAATTAAGAAAGATTTAGATGACATTTGGAAGAGAACTCAAATTCTACATGAAGTAGCTTCTAGAAATAACACCTTAAAATTTGATCATGTTTTTGATACCCTCACCTCCTGATTACCAAACTGAGCCCAGGTAAAAGAAATATTCATAACAGCTGTAATTGTAGTTATTATCTGTGTAATTTGCTGTGGAGCAGCTGGTTGTGTAAACAGGTTCTGCGGGTAAAGAATAGAGACCAGACAAGACAAAGTTTTGTTAGTCTCTAAAACGGGGGCAATGATGCCATGAAGATTTTTGCCTTTTCTTTTATAGCCATTATACCTTTTTACAACTTCTGTATTCTTCGTGCTTTTTGCCGACATTCTTAGACTTGTTTGTCAAACTGAGAGACGAAACATTTTAGAAGCTTGGTAGCTAGGGATCAGTGTGCCCCAGAGCCCAAGGTCCTCTCCAGAACACATTCTGTAAAGCAAGATAGAACCATGGCAGGGGAAGGTTCCTTAGAGAAGGGGGCTCACTTGAGCCTCTCCTTGGGGAACCTTTGATAGATCTGCTAATTAGTAAAACCTATAATGTTATACCCGATGTTGGGGAGACACACACATACTCAGCGGGGTGCATCTCAATGCATACGACCTGGACGTGTGCGCCTAAGGATCCTTAAAATAAATCCCCAGGTAAAATCCCTTTTCCCCTTCTAACCATGTTTGACTCTCGATTTTAAGACCAGGAAAAGGCATCAAGGGGAGTCCCGCTTTCTCAGCAGGCCTCTGCAGCGAGTCTGTAGCCAACGTGTGGCTCTGCTGCCAGCCCAAATGTGCCGTTCCCTTGCCCAGCCTGGCTGCAGCTGGGGGATCTGCTGGGCACGGCTGGGGATTTTCATGGCCAAAATCCTCCAGCACCATCCTGTTTACATCTGCCCAGTCCTTTGTACAGCACAAATCTACCCTTCTTGCAGTTTAAACATGGAAATTATGGCAGATTGCCACCCTTGCACTGCTAATGTACAAATACACAAAAAGCAACTTCAGTTTAAAAATGACATTTGTTTTAAATTGCTACACCCACGCTGCTAATACATGAACATAAAACTATCAACTGAAGTTTACAAAACTAATTTATTGTTACAGTCATGCTATGTACATATATACAAATACCCACTTCAGTTAAAAAAAATTAATTTACTGGAACCCTCTACTACCACTACACACAAATATCAACTGAAGTTTAACAATTTAATTTATGACATAATTCTACAACTGTACGGCCCATATATGAATACAGAAATACAGATATCCCTCTCTAAAGAATCCCAGATCCAGAACTTAATAAATAGAATTCTAGAACTATACAATTCCATAAATCTGAAATGTAAGTAAATACATATCAAATACAAATACATATAAAAACACACAGATGTAAATATCTATTAAATATTTCATGTGAGATATAACGAGACATCTATAATACACACATATCAAATCCCTCTATAAATATGCAAATATCAATGTACTAATATAAAAATCATTCCAACCCCATCAATCGATCTCTAGAGGTACCCAACTGAACAAGTATGTAAATATAACTACAGATGTAAACAGATCGATATACATGCATCAATATACCCATACAAATAGATATACAGGTGTCAATATCCCCATTTTTCTAACGCTCTTAGTCATACTCCACACATTTATAACTAGAATTATATCAGGAGGGATTGCAGCCGCCGATATTCCCAGCCTCTCCCTTGGTCTCTTCCTCTTGTGCAGAGCAGCTCTCCTGGACGGGGACAGCAGATGGGACACCTGGGAAGCAAAGGGAACACTGAGTCAGGATCAGGACGTTTCCCTTGGCAGCAGCTGCACTTCCATCAGGCAAGAGAAATCTCAGAGCCTCCCCAGGAGGCTTAGAAAGCAAAACCAGGCCCAGCGGGCCGGGCTGTGGCGAGCGCAGCCCCGGCGGGACCGTCCCGCAGCCCCCGGCAGCGCGGCACAGCCGGCACCGCTCCCGGGCCCTGCCGGCACAGCTGCCTTGCCCAAGGACAGCCCCTGTGCCGCCCGGGGCAGCCGCGCTGAGCGGCCCCAGCACGGGCAGGGCCCGCTCCTGCCCAGCCGGCCAGTGCCCGCGGCCAAAGCCCACGCCACCGTTTGTGCCTGCAGCTCCCACCCTGGTTTTTGCTTTGCCACCAGCGGTTCCTGCTGCTCCCGTCAGGTGTGGGCAGCCAAGACCGGGGGCTGAAAGTGCTGCTCAGCTGGGCCTGGCCGCCAGCCCAGCCCCCAGCATGGCCACAGGGCACGGAGCTGGCACAGCAGACAAGGCAATGGGGACAGAGGCAGCAGAGTGGGGATAGATGTGGCAGAGCAGCAGATGCCTTGACAGGTACCAAGAGACGTACCTAATTATCCATTGACATAAAACATGTGAAAGAGCGGCCTCTAGAATGAAAACCTTAGCTTGATAGGTGTCACTAGAAACATCTAGAAGCAGAACTAGAGGGAGAGGGGTTCCAGCTGCCCCACCTTCACAGCTTCTCCCTCAGCCCCTTCGTCCCGCCCAGAGCCATCCTCCTGCAGAGGTTCAGCACGTGGGCGTGGAGGAAGCCAAGGGCTGCAGAGCCCCTGCACAGCTGCCATGGAGCTCTTGCCAAGCCCTGCCCAGCACCAGCCCCTGCCGGCCCTTGCCAGTGCCTTGGGCTGACTCAGGGCAGTGTGGAGAGGAGGGTGGGCAGCAGAGCCTGGCACATCCATACCTGGGCTTCTTGGGCTGGCAGAGCTTCCTGCATTTCTCCAGTCTTCTTTGGTGTGTCCTCCTCCTTTCCCTTTCTGGCTGCTATTCCCTGTCTTCTGGCCAGGCCTCTGCTCGCTGTCTTTTCCTTCTCTTTTTCTCTTCCTGGGGCTAGCAGCCTACAAGCCTTTAGCCACAAAGTTGGATTAGAGAGGCAAAGGTGGGAGGCACAAGCTCAGTCCCTTCTTGTTGGAACCAATGTGGGCTCCTTTTACCTTCCTGACACAGAAAGGCTCGTCAGGGCTTCGGCCTTGGCCAGCGACTCTGGGGAGCTCTGGTGGGTGTTTGGAGACAAAGCTGGAGGTGCCTGAAGCAGAAATTCTGGAGGTGGGGGGATGGAGGGATGAGGGGGATAAGGAGGGAGGGAGGAGAGAGTGGGAAAGGGAGGGAGGGATGAGGGAGGGATGAGGGAGGGAGGGAGGGAGGGAGGGAGGGAGGGAGGGAGGGAGGGAGGGAGGGAGGGAGGGAGGGAGGGAGGGAGGGAGGGAGGGAGGGAGGGAGGGAGGGAGGGAGGGAGGGTAGAAGGGAGGAAAGCAGGGAGGAAGGGAGGCCAGAGGCTGCAGAGCTGTGCTGTCAGGAGGAGGCACAGCAGCTCCTTGGCCCCATGACAAACTGCCTGTCTCCCTGGGACACATTGTTCCAGGATTTGTGCAGCTGCCATACCTCTGCTCTTTGGACCTCCAGCACCGTGGCCTCTTCTCCATCTCCCTGCCGGGTCTCAGGCAGGGAAGGGGATGCATCCAGATTGCTTTCTGCCTGGGGCTTGTTGTCTTCTCTTCCTGCAGGGCCACTTTGCTCTTCCCTGTGCATCTCTAGAAAGCAAAAGCATGTGCAGCAAAGTGACGACTTGGAAGACAAGAACAAAGAAACCAAAACCCACAGGCAAGCCCTACACTGCTTGGCCTCTTGATGCTGAGATTTCTGGGGCCCTGAGTCCCAGGCTGGGACAAGGCTCTGTTCCTGCTCCTACCTGTGCATAGCTCTGTGGGTGCTGGTGACTCGTTGGGGCCAGCTACCTGTTCCCCAAAGATGTCACCTGAGTTCTCCAGCGGGATGTCCACCAGAGCATTCGCCTGCACACAGGAAAGCCTTGCTCTCAGCTCAGAGGCCCGAGAGCGTGCCAAGCAGCCCTGGCCATCACGGCTGAGCCTTGCCTCTGCACAGGAGGAAGGCGCTGGCTGGGGGGCAGCTCTTGCAGGCAGCTCCCGCAGCAGCCTTGGCTGGACACAGGGGGCCGCCAGGCACAGGCACCTCTGGGCAGCCAAGTTGCCTTTGGCCAGCAAGGCTGCAGCCGGCTGCTGAAGCCAGCCTTACCTGCTTGTTCTCGGCCAGCATGGCCTCGAGCTCCAGCTGCTGCTCCTGCGGTGGGCTCAGCAGCTTTGGCCCCAGGCAGACGGCCAGGCTGCTGCAGGTCATTCTGCTGCTGGACACGTGCTGGCCGATGAGTCGCAGCAGTGCCAGCAGCTGCCTGAGGAGGAGCAGCTTTGCTGCGGGCAACTTCTTGGCCCCCCGAGGGAACAGGAAGGCAGCGTCCATCAGCAGGCCCACGTTGCCCACGGCCGTCCCCAGAGCTGGCCCCAGGCAGGGAGCAGCCAGCGGCTGCTGCGCAGCTCCGCAGGCGCTCTCGGCCAGCGCTCAGGGCTCCAGCGCTCCCGCGGGAAGGATGCAGGGCGTTGCTGCCCAGCTCCTGATTTCCCCCGAGCTCACGCAAGGGAACGCTCCCCGTGCATTGCCCCAAAATCAGACTGCCAGCCAGCAAGAGCAAGCTGTCCAAAAACACAGCCCCTTCAGGAGAGTGTCCCCTTTCAGGAGAGTGCCAGGCTTCCAGCAGTGCCTGCTGCGGAGCTGGAAGCTGCTGCCCACGTTTACTCTTTGAGCTGACAGATCTTGTCCTCCCTGCTGGCCATCTGCATCGCAGCCGTCCAGTCCTCGTAGAGGTCGGTGACGAGGAGCTTGCCGGGGATGCTTCCCAGGAAGTCCTGCCATGCCAAGGGCTGCCGGTGAGCCTTGGAGCACGGTGGCCCAGGCAGGAGCCTTTGCAGCTGCAGCTCAGGAGGACTCACCTTGAGGAGCATGGCCAGCAGCAGCACTGGCTGGCTTGCCATGTCGACGTGCAGGCCGTGGTCCAGGGCCTGCCGCAGCTCCTGTCAGGCTTTGGCGCTCTCTGCTTTCTGGAAGATGCCTTCTGTTGTGGGCCCTTCCTGGTGCAGGACAGCCAGCAGCTCCTGCAGGAGAGGCGAGAGGGCAGGGGCTTGTGTGAGGAGCTGCCCTGTTTGCAAAGCTCTGCCCCAGCCTGGGCTCGCTGCCTCCTGCTGCAAAGGGGCTGGGAGCAGGAGCCTGAGGCACGGCTGAAGAGCCCAGTGCCCCATGGCTGGGGGACATGCGTGGGGACACTGGCTGTGCAGCATCCAGAGGGAGGGACGGGCAGCCCTGTGCGGCCGCCTCACCTGGATGGGCCGGGGCAGCGTGCCGTCCTCCGCGCAGACGGCTGCCAGGGGCTGCCCGAAGAGCGCCCTGCTGCAGCCGGAGCCCTCCTGCCCTGGCGCCCGCGCAGCCCTGGCTGGGCCCCGCCGCAGAGCAAAGGGCCAGGGCAGCCACCTCCTCCTCGTCCTGCCGCTGCTGCTGCTGCTGCCGCTGCTGCCGGTCCCTGCTGCTGCAGAGGAAAAGAGAACCAAAGGCATCAGTGGAGACAGCCAGGCCAGCGCTGCCACAGCCTGCCCTGCCCTGCCCTCAGCACCGTGTGGAGCCATGCAGAACCCCAAGCAGTGAGCAGGCAACTGCAAGTGTGGCTGCACCTTGGAGGCTTCTGAGAGCTGGAGTGTCACTGGGAGAAGCTGCCCCGGGCCTGAGCCTGCCCTTCTCCAAGCTGTGGGCAGCACTGCAGGCTCTCTGTCCATGCACAACCATCTCCAGTGGTCACAGTCCAGCAGGTGCCCTTGCCCATGTCCAGGGGATGCCCTCTTCAGGGTGCCACAGCTGCATGGCCACACTTGGGGCACAAGTGAGGGCAGCTCGGCCAGAAGAAGAGATCGTCTTTGCTTTTACTTGGTCTCTAGTGAGGTGGAACATTCGGATGAGAGCTGGAGCATTCTGATGGAACACTGCATGGCTCAGCTGGGCTTGCTGGAATCTGTTAGGCACATTCGCTAACTCGATGGGCATTGCTAGGGCATCTGCTCTCCTGTTCCCTTTGGCATTAAATCCTGGCAGGTCAGTGTGTGATCTCACACACTATGCATGACATAGAATGGTTGCTTTCAGTGGGAGATCAGTTGAATCAATTTCGAAAGCAAGTTATGAAGTTTTGGGTTTGCAACCTCCTTTAGTAAGGCTCTCTCTGCCCTGGAAACTACACCTGCAACATAGGCTGAGTCAGTTATCAAATTAAATGGTTCACTGAACCACTCAAATGCCCTGACCATGGCTGCAAGTTCTGCCACTTCAGGATCCTTCAACTACCTGTACATCAGACTCCCACTTCTGAGTGCAGGGATACTTCCATGTGATGACAGACTTGCAGGAATGACCGCAGGCATCTGAAAAGATTGTCAAGGCATTTAATGGTTTTCTGCTTTGAATTTCTTTTGGAATCAGTTTGAAAAGGCAGACCTGGGGCTCAGTGGTGTGCCTGCTGGGACGACAGTGCTTCCTGTACCTTACAGATGGACTGTCTCACCTCCTCTGTTAGATGCCTGGGTGATGGGAGGTCATCTTTCCCTCACAGGAGGTTGAACAGAGGAGCGAGATCTTCTGTTGTCAGCTCTAGGAGAGGCCTCACCCAATTGATGGACCCGCAGAGCTGATGGAGTTCCTGCAAGGTCTTAGGGTTATCAATTATTTTGACTTGTTGGGGAACCACAGTCTGCTCATGGATTTTTAGTCCAAGGTATTTAAATGGAGAGGTTTTCTGGACCTTTTTGGCCTGGATTTCAAATCCATTTGCCTCTAAGGCCTCAATTACCTTCCCCAATGTCCAGTCTAAATAGGATTGGTTAGGAGCACACACCAAAACATCGTCCATATAGTGGAGCACTATTGCCTTTGCTGCTAACTTTCTGACAGGGGACAGAATGCGAGCTACATACCACTGGCAGATGGTGGGTGAGTTCTTCATGCCTTGTGGCAAAACTCACCACTGCTAGCGCTGCACGGGAGCCTTTCGGTCGATGGAAGGGACCGAGAAGGCAAACCAGGGCACATTGTCTGAGCGTAGTGGGATCTGGAAGAAACACTCTTTAATATCAATGACTGCTACCTTCCACTGCCTGGGGAGCATGGAGGGTGAAGGCATTCCGGGCTGCAGGGGTCCCATGTCCTCTATGACTGCATTTATTTTCCGCAAGTCCTGGAGGAGGCGCCACTGGTCTTTCCCCAGCTTTTTGATTCCAAATACCAGAGAATTCCAAGGGCTCTTACATGGTTCGATATTTCCTCTTTTCAATTGCTCCTCCATGAGTGTGCTGAGTGCCTTTAATCTGTCATTTTTCAAAGGCCATTGATCCATCCAGATGTGTTTGTCAGAGATCCAATTTAATTTCTGGAAGGGGCACTCCGCAGTGGCCTGTACAAAAAATGTTGGGGTTGAGATGGAATTTCGACTCGAGCCCCCCACTGGGACATGAGATCTCTGCCCCGCAATGGAAATCCAGAGTCAATTACAAAAGGACGGACTGATGCTATCTGTCCCTCTGGACCCTCAATTTGGACAAGTGCCTTGCTTCTTTGAGCAGATATAGATCCCCCCCCACCCGTCACAATACCTTCTGCCAGCTGCAGCTCCCAGTGTGACGGCCAGTTGTGGGAAGAAATGACTGTCACGTCTGCTCCCATGTCCATCATTCCTGCCAGGCTGATGTCTGAGCCTTGGCCAGACAGTTTGCAATTAAGCATGGGTTTGTCATTCCCAGCTGCCTCAGCCCAGAAGACAGAGGGGTTGTAGTCCTGTGGCGGACTACTGGGCATGAGAATAGCTTGGGCCACAACCTGGTTAGCAGCAAGAAAATAGGGAGGGTTAACACACTGGATATTGACAGTAAAGAACCCTTGTGGGCCCACTTGAACAATTTCTGGTGTAACACAAATGTCAGCTGGTGAATGTACAACATCTTTTAACACAAACAATATACAGTCTCTCAGACTCTCACAACTCACGACGATTCTCTGGGGTGTCACCGAGTCCATTTGAGTTGCAGTGGTCGTGGTAACCATTTTCCTGGTGGCAGTTTCTTCATTCATTCCCCCATGTGGCCCTGCCAATCCACACAGTCCTGTCAGTGTTTTGGCTGCATCCCATCGGCGGCAGGCGATGTCATTTTCCCTGGGGAGACAGCTCAGGAACCCTGATTAACTGAAGCCAGAGCTCTGCAGTTTTGGGCCAAGTGCCCTGGTTTGCCACACCTGTGACAGACCCAATTAGCATTTCTATTGCCCTGAGATGCTGTTGCATCAGCAGCGGCTGCAATTTCTATTAAGTTTTTCCCCGTTTTTAAATTTGGCTGATGAATTGGCACCAATGTCGTGCAAGCACGAATCATTTGACTTAAGGTCGGTGGAGGTTCGAATGGAAGACCCAAAACCACTCTATTACAAGCATCATTGGCATTAATCTTTGCAATTTGCGTTAGAATATGCTCTCTTGTTTTCGGATCTTCCACTTGTTTTTCCACTACCAGCCTCAGTTTATCCACAAAATCAATAAATGGCTCATTTTGCAGTTGCCGAATCTCAGTGTAATTCAATTGAGGTGCTAATTTAGGGGGCATCATTAAGAACGCTTGCTGTGCTGCTTGCTTTACAGCATTCAGGACCGGCTCTGGTGTATTTTGAGCCTGGTTCTGGGGCTTGGCTAATAACCCCTCACTGGTAAGGTGATCCGTAGAAACCCCCGCGTTGTTTGGATCCTGCAGTAAAATAAGGAGGACCTCTCCCAGTTGCTTTCTCCAACCTTCTTCCCATATTTGAAACTTGGATGGGGAAAGCAAGCAGGAGAAAATGCTTTTGAGGTCATGTGGCACAATCACTGTACCGGTGAGAGTTATCTTAAGAAGGTTCTTAAAATACTGATTCTCCCTCCCAAATGCTTTCTGGGCTTTGCAAAGCTCTTTCAGCCCTGCAGAATCAAAAGGTTTCCATGTGGGATTACTGCCAGTTCAATCATATGTTACAGGAACAGCAAAGGGATAGGAAGGGGCTGAGGAGACTCCTGGACCTGATTTCAACATGGTTCCGGTTTCTACCCCGTGGGAACTGGAATGGGGGGCGTGTGAGAGCCAGGAAGTCCTCCACAGGGGGCGGGGTTGGAGGACCAGGAGGCGTGGTCACAGGATGGGCGGGGATTCCCAACGCAGGGGGCAGTACCCAATGCATGGGAGGAACCCGATGACATCACATCTCGGGGAGGGGATAGGAAAGGGTTGGGGGTAAGAGGGCGAAAGGGCCTGGGGGAAGAACAAGGGGGGGAGGGGTGAACTGTGCCATGTGGTCAGCGCCATTGTTCAGACACGTGGAGTGGGGGGGGACAATGGCAAACAGCATTTAAAACAGTTTTCTGGGCTTACAACTGGGGAGGAGGGTAAGGGATACGGGGTTTGGGAAGAGGTCGAGGCAGCTTGACCAGAGCTACCCCAACAGGGTGGCTGAAAAGACTGAGAGGGGTCAGAGAGAAGGTAGCAACTCTGTGCCTCTGGGCATATCACCCCATTCAGTTTTTCCAACGAAGGGGAAGTGGGATGAGGAGCAGGAGGGGAGGAAGGAGGGATACAGGAAGAACTGCAAGGGGATTTGTGCTTTTCTTTTACTTTCTGATCCATTTTATGCAAGTCCCGAAGGACTAGAACTAGAGGAAAGAATTTTTCTCCAGAGGAGTCCCCTTTTCGCTTTAAATCAGTAATCTTATGCCCCACAGCCTTCCAGAAGGCAGGAGATTTTAAATTTGCAGGAGTCACTTGAGGAAGGTAAAAGAAAAGCCAGCGAACAAACTGTTTTAACAGACCCTTTGAAAATTTGAAACCAGTAACTGAAAGGAATTTCACAACTTGGAGAAAAACCTCTCTTTGGGGCTGAGAGAGTTTGGATCCCATCTCTCTTTGGGCACTTCTTCCGCCCACCACCTGAAAAAAAGAAAAAAGAAACAAAATATCAGGGACCAGGGATACTCGCACAAGTTTCAGACATCAGCACAAATTTGTCTGGTCCCACAGTAAAAAGCACAGGTTGGGTTCTCTGAGGCACAGCTGCTCTCCAAAGTCAGTTCAGTGCAGAGTGAGTGGGAGTTAGCAGCCTTCTCTCAGGGCACTGCTCCTAAAACAGAGCAGACTGCTCCGAGAGGCGTTAGCAGTCCAAAGTCGCTTCTTATCGCTGTCCACTGACAGCCACGATGTCGCAGGGATCCACTCGTGTGAGCCCCGTGCTTGGTGCGCCAACCTAATGAAGTTCTTGCTGCTCAGGGCACGAGCTCTGGCGTGCCCCAGGTCAGAGACAGCCCAGCTGCGTTACTTCTGCCCGCCGCGGAAGCGACTTCAGCATCAGGAAAAGAGCTGCTGGCTGAGTTAGCTAGCTGGCTTCTCGGCAGAGGAAACATGGCAGGAGCCGATGGTATCAGCTCACGTTAGCTCGGAGACAAAAGAAGAGAGAGGCTGTTCTGGTCTGGCTCCTAATAGATTTCTTGTTAGAAGTTTCGCAACCCGAACGAGCTGGGAAGGGATGGAATGCGATGGGATCCTCCCTGAGGCTTGTCCGCAGTTTTATAGAGTTTGAAAACTGCGGGGAAAGGGGAAAACAACCAATGAGTTACAAGCCAGGGGGAGGAAACAATTTCACAAGAACCACTGGGGGAAACCGAGGCGGGAGTTATAACAGAGAACCAGTGAACAACCAAGTAACCGAGAATTTTCCCGAACCGGGGGAGGCGGCTTGTACCCGGGCACTGCCCAGGGGGGTGCGGCTTAGGCTTCTGAGCCGCCCATTGACCCATCCTCTGAGTCTGCCTCTTCGGGAAACTCGATCCAGTGGATGGGCTGGTGTAGTGGTTTGGTCCAAATACTCATTCCTGTTTACCTTGTGTGACATAAGAATGAGGAGAAACGCAAAGCAGGCACCAAACTTGAAAGAATATAAAGAAATTTATTAACAGACCTAAAAGAGGGAAAAAAAAAAAATAAAATCATACCACACCTTCAGAACACTTCTCCTCCCCCCCACCTTTCTCCCATCTCCCACTGACAATATAAAAAGACAACCCTTGGGATGTTCAGTCTGTTTACCACTTCCATAATTGTTCAGTCCGTTTAGGAAGAGGAGCCTCTCTTGCCCATGCTATGGAGAAATTAGCACAATGAGACAGCTGCCCGGGTTGGTT
This sequence comes from Aphelocoma coerulescens, assembly GCF_041296385.1. Lineage (NCBI taxonomy): Eukaryota > Metazoa > Chordata > Aves > Passeriformes > Corvidae > Aphelocoma > Aphelocoma coerulescens. The sequence continues at coordinate 527,573 of NW_027184071.1, forward strand.
CTCTGCTCACATGTGAGTCCCTTCCCCCGACATGCAGCTTTTCCCACAACTGCTTTCGAGGGTCCACTCTTGAATTACTGGGGTACAAATTGAAGGTTGAGCCATTCAGAAACAAAAGTTCTCTTCAGCCATCTCTGGGAGCATTTCATCTCTAAGAACAGAGGCCCTAATCCTTCCCTGGGAGCAAAGGGTCCTCCTCATCTTCATCTCTAGGGCTATCTCTGGGAGCATCTCTAGGAACTGAGGTCTTCTCCTTTTCCATTTGGAGCAAAAGTCCTCATCACTTCCATCTCTCCCTGTTCAAACTTCTCCTCAAATTACAGCTGCTTCAGCATCTGCCTATCTCAGCGCAGGTGCTTTTGCTCACAAGTACAAGTTGAACACTCCACCCCCCCATGCCTTCATGAAATTACAACAGGTACTCTGATACATCATAGCTTTACAACAGAATATCAGCTTTAAGCATCTCGTCTTTCTTCTCCCTCAGGTTTTCAGCTCTTCACAGCACTAAAAGGGTTAATCTCACCTAGGCCTTGCAGCTGGAATTTCGCTTATCGCTGTTGGTCACACGATCTTTTGCCGGACAGCAGGGCAGCTTCAGCTGAATCTTGGCCGCACTGGAGAGGGGGAGCCGGGCTGCTCCGGCTGCCCATAGCAGGGCTGTGGGGGTGTTCCGCGGGTGGAACAGGGCCCACCGGCTCCAGGATGGCTGTGGCGCGGCCCGGCCTGGCCCGAGCAGGGCCTGGGCTGGGCCCGCTGGGCCCCCGCACAGGGCCCACAGCCTCCTGTCCCAGCAGCAGAAACGAGAGAGGGCTCTGCCTGGGGTGTGTCTATTCTTAAGTGTGGATCACAGAGGCCACAATTTTTAGTGGCTTCAAGAATTGTCCGTATTCAAACTGGCCAGCTGATAGGCTCTGTCAGGTCACAGAGGAAGCTGTAAGCACCCCTTTGCAAGAGCATCACTTCTGGGATTATGCTTTGCTAACCCATGACAGCTGGGATTGATTGGCATCACGCTGCCCCAGCCCCGCAGTGGGCTGGGTCACACCAACAATTTCAACTGTTTGTTTCCTTACCTGAGGAAAATCGGATGGATTTCCTGTCTTTTCTTCCAATTACCATTGTTTTCAAGAAGAGGATAAAAAGCTTGATGAGTTTTGTTTAATGGAAGCTGCGCTTAAGGGACCAACAAGAGCTGCAGAGATCCTTCTCATGTAATAATCCTTAGAGATAGTATAGATAGTTAGTATAGCAAAGTCCCTCTTCCAAACTGCCTGTCAAGCTGGTGGGAATCTTCAGAGAAGCAAAACGTGCTTTTGCTGATGTAGTTGCCCCTAACTAGGTCAGCCAATCAAATCAGCTGCCAAGGCAAGCTCTGCTGACTCTTGGAAAAGCTGTGGCTGCTTTGGGGTCTGAGTTTTTTGTTGGTATAGAAAAGTCATCTCTGCCTCTCTGCCAGGGCAGAAATTGCCACTGCAGAGTGGGCTCTGGGAGAGCATTTACAGATGTGAAAGAAGTAGGTGGAGCCTCATGTTTCCTTTTTCTCCAGGCTAAACTCCTGATAGCCACAGGAGGGAGACCAAAGCTGCAGCAGCCCAACCTATTCTCAGTTTTGCTGCGGCACTTCCTGAGCTGCTGCCTGCAGACAAAGGAGGAGCGGCTCTGGTCTGCCAAGGAGCTCCTGCAGGTAAAATGCAAAGGGGCTGCAGGTCAAACAGTGTCCGAGGATGGGCTCCTCCTCCACTGAAGCCCAAGGCATCAGATGAGCCCCCTTCCTCCTCATCTCCACTCTTGGTGCTTTTTAAATGAAAATGGTGAGGAATCCTAGGCTGGGCTGAGCTGGTAGGAACCTGTAAAGGTCATCTGGTCCAAACAGCCTGCAATGAGCAGTCCCTGCAATGAGGGACAACTTGAAAGAGATCAGGTTGCTCAGAGCCCCTTCCCACCTGACCTGGAATGTTTCCAGGGAAGGGACACTTACCAGTTCTCAGGACAACCTGTGCCACTGTTGCACTATGTTCCTTAGACCTACTCGGAGTAAATCCCCTTTTCATTTAAAAATATTACCCCTGCCTTTGAAGCACTGAGCTTGGAAAGTCATGGTTCATTGTTCTTGGTTGGTTTTTTTTTCCTTTGGGCAGCATCCATTTGTAACATCAGCCAAGCCTGCGTCCAGCCTGGCACCACTCATTATTTCAGTGAAGAGGTGGAAAGAGAAGAAAAGACTGTGACAATCACGTCAGGACTGTTTTCTCCATGACCAGCTTAGTGTAGGATTGTAGAGTAGGATTGCAGAGTAGGATTGTAGAGAAGGATGGCAAATAAATAAAGTTTCTGAAACCTCAACTCATCTGTAAGATTTCCTTCCTTTTTACCCTGTGAATGAGCTCAAGATTTCCTTCTCAATTGTCCATTGTTTCTTAAAGGTGGAAAGTGACACTTATGGCTTCTTTGGTATGGTTTGTCAGTGGGGCAGGCTCTTCTTCATTCATCCTCTCCAGACCACACTGCCTTTGCAATACGGCACACTGGCCGGTTTTTGCCCAGCCATTGTGCTTGTAGTTGAGGCAGAACGGGCAATGGCATTTGCAGGCAAAAGCAGAGGAGGAGTTGTGCAGCCAAGACATCCTGTGCAGATGCAGGTGTTGAGCTGTGACTCGAGAGCATTGGGGATCCTGCCACTTGGATTTGTATCCCTAAGTGCAATCTCTTTGGCTCGGGGAGAGTCTTGCTCAGCTGAGAAAGCAGAAAGCTCAGCGAGGGTGCTCTGAAAGGTCTCGTCTGAGGCAGAGCTGTCAGCGAGCGTGAGGTGAGAGCGGCCCGGCCTTGCCCAGGCTGGAGCCCCAGCAGAGCCCACGCAGAGCCCAGAGCAGCCTGAGGCTGGGCAGAGGCAGGCTGGCAGGAGGCCCTTGGAGCTGCAAGAGGCAGCAGCCTGGCACTGGGTGCCTCTTCCTGGGAGCGGGCACATGGTCCCATCTCAGAGCCAAAGCGGCAGCTGGCTGCTGCCGAGGGAAGCGTAGCCGTGCTGGGCACAGCGCAGACTGGTGCCATTGGCCGTCTGGAGGCGGCCCAGGAGGAGAGAAAGGCAAAAGGCAGCCGAGGGCTGGTGCCCCGGCTAGGATTGCTACTCTTCTGCCGGCTGCCCTGGAAGTCCTGGGAAAGGTTAGCAGTGTGTGCAGCAGCCTGGGCACAGCGGGAGGGAGCCGGGCTGCTCCGCAGGCTCGAGCACGGGGCAGCGTCCTTCAGGCACGGCACTTCTGCCAGGGGCACCGAGGCCAACGGGAGGCAGCGACAGCTCGTCAGGTCAGATCTGCAGGAGCCAGTGCCTCACACAGCTCGGGGAGGAAGCGCCTGCAATCCTGCAGTTCTGCACTGAGTCAGAGCAAAGGTGTGGAATGCAGAGCGTTCTGCAGAAATATTCGGGGCCACCAGGCCAGCCTGCTTTGTGCTCTCCAGGGCACAGCAAGCAGTGCACCATGCAGCTCTGAGTTGCTGGCAGAGAGGTGTTAAAAAGGAACTCACTTTTGGATACAATTAAATGGTAACAAAGTCGTCGAAGCAAAGGAAAACTGCTTATGAGTAACGATTCCGTTGAGCCGGGTGTGTGCCTCCCTCCCCGAGAGCTCAACACACCCCCCCTCTAAGAAAATGGCTGCTTTTTAGACCCTTTCCCAGCCGGGACGGTCCCTGTCCCCTTTCCCAATGGGTGGGTACTAAGAAACTTAGGTGCTCTCCTGACCACCTTCTTTTCTGTCCCCTCCCCTCTCATCCTACTTCCTTTTTAGTCAGGTCTTCAACCCTGCCCCTCTCCCAGCTCCCAGCAACACCCAGCAATTTAACTAGAACAGCTCCAAACCATAAATCCAACATACATCCAACAATTTTCATTCTTTGACCTAAACCCCTTTTGGCTGCAGCAAAATATTACTTCCTCTCTCAGAGGGAATCGGGGATGTGCCTGAGGCTTGTGCTTGAGTAGTGAACTGATTTGGAAGGGAGCAGAAGGCTTTCAGTAGGCAATTTGTGTTTTCTTTATTACTTTGGGAAAGAAAGATGCAATGTGGCTTCACGCAGCAAAAGCACTTGCAGGGTGCAGTGACGAAATGTTGTGTTCAATTCCCAGGGAAGGAAGGTGTAAATGACCATCAGAGGAGAATTTGAGGAATGGGTGTTACGGGTTCAGGAGGACGCCCATGCCCAGAGAACTCAAGACCCAGTTAGAATTGCAAAGCAAATGAATTTTAGTAGTCACGTTAGCAAGAAATACATACCGGCGCCTGGCTGCTGGAAAAGCCACCGAGCAGGAGAAGGAGATAGAGCATGGCTCCTGAGTGGGAGGGGCAGAAGGGCAGGACTCCTTCAGGGCATCCCCTGGATAAAAATGGCGTGCGTCATGTCGTCCTCTCCCCTCCACCCCAGGAGCACACCTTATATCTCCTCCTCAGGAGTGGCCAGTTTCAACATCATTTCGTCCAGGGCCAGCTTACGAGATGAGGTCACATTGGCCCATGATCATACTCCATGCCAACAATGGCTCCATTATGTATTGTTTCTCCTTTCCCAGGATGAGTTCCACCAGGTGACCGATACCTAGTTTCATTTCTAGAAGTTAGTCCCGCTAACTAACAATACAGTCGTCTTCTGCATTATCTTGTCGATGTGCAACACTGCGGACCAAACATGTCAGGCCTCAGATCTGTCTCCTATCCCTGACACATGGGGATGTTCCCCAAATGACCACCAGAGACCCTCAGGACACCCCTACTCTCACATCAAGAACTTCTGACAAGTGGTTTAAATATGTCAAATAGTTTGAAGTCATGTTTAGCCTGTGAGTTTCAGCAAAGTAATGAGTGTGTCTTAGTTCCATGGGTACAAACTAGTAAGTGAGATTGCTGGGTGTGCACGTGTTAGGGAAGTGATTCCCCATGCACCCAGCGCTGAAATCAAGTGACGCCTCCTTTCTAACGCTGAGCTGGCAGCAGGGATGGATCCCTGCTTGGTAACCTTTCATTGTGGTCACTTATATTGAACAGTAAAAAAGGTTGAAATGAAATATTTCAAGCCGTTTCCCCCTGGTTTCCCTTTCCTGGGGGCCAAAGCTCTGTGCCCCAGGTGGCCTGGGTGTGTGCAGAGAAATGCAGCCCCCACAAAGCCCTTGGTTTTCCCACAAGTCATCATCACTCCTTCCCAGGTGCGCCCAGCTCTGGCAGGAGAGAGAGAGCCCACGGCGCAGTGGGCACCGTGCCCTCCCAGCCGGGGCTCTCTGGCACAGAGCAGCAGCAGCGCCAGCACCTTTCAACCCGCTCCTGGCCTTGGCTTCAGCCGGGAGCCAGAAGCCTCTGGAAATCAGCACTGCCAGTTGCATTCCCAGCTTGGAGCAGCTCCTGCGGGTGGGCAAATCCTACCCGTTCGACTGCTTCCATAGAGGACGAAAGGCAGAGGCAGAGATGTACCTACAGAGGGGACCAGGGCGTGTCCAATAAAAGTGCAAATGTGTGGGGAGATTTGTTAGGAATTATTACAGCTGTTATGCAATTAGTGCCTTCTCTCCTGGATCTGTGCAATGCTTTGGGCCATTTTCTTGGTCTAGTTTCCTTTGCTTTGGTCCCATCTCAGTGTTCACTTGGGGTACAGGCTGTAGGTGCTTGGGGCACGCTTTGAGTTACTCTTGGAGCCCTTGAACAACAGGGTTTGGCCCACGAGGGGACTTTGTGCTGCTTTGTGACAGAGGAGAACTTCCCAGGCTATTGTGTGTTTGCTGCGGGGAAGCTTGGGTTGCTTAGCATCAATTCCCAGACCAACGCAGAGCAGCTGCTTTGTGATGTCAGGGCATGGTTGCCACGTTGTGGTGCTGTCATCAGGAGGTTGCCTTGGTGCACAGAAGGTCTCAGTGTCAGAGCAGCTCTTGGGCTTGCTCAGAGCAGGAGCATCCTCCTGGTTGAGGCCTTGTCAGGGGGCAGCTGCACTCTGACAGGAGCCTTGTTTTTTCTTGTGTTAGAGCACAGTCTGCAAACTTGCACAGCAGTGCTAAAATCATGGAGGCATTTGCTGCTGCAGTTTGCACTGTGTATGGCATTGGTTATTCTGCCTATTACCTGACTAACCTGACACGTGAGTAGAGGTTTTCCCTGGGTGTAACCCAACCTGGCTTGTGTAGGGCTTCCTGCTCTTTCTTAGTAACTGAGTTGATTTTGAAACAAAAAGACCATTAGGATGCCACTGCTTTGGTAAAGCTCCTGTCAACACGTTCAGCTCAAAAGAGGGTGTCTGTAGCCAGGGAGGTGCAGGCAGCATTTGCAAGGGAACGTGCAGGGGTTCCCTTCCCTCCACGGGGGAGTCTGTGGCAGCCGAGTCTGTCATTTCCTCAGGGTGCTGGGTGAAGCAGGACAACTTTGAAAAGGCAGCCTGGGAGGTGTTCTCAGAAGGCCTTCAAAGAACTCTGCAGTTGTGCCTGGAATTCAGGGAAAGCTTCTTTGTTTCTAAATTTTGTCATGAAAAGATTTGACTGTCTAACTCGACCCTTTAATGAGTGCTAAAATAGCGATTCTTTTTGCAATGAAGTGCAAACTCCCAAACAGTGAGTGTCTGCTCCTGAACCCCAGAGCTGCTCCTGGGCTGTTTCCCAGTCAAACTATGACATCTCAGGGGGGTTTGGGGGAAGGTTTTCTGGGCAACGGTTTTCAGTAACTTAATGGAATTAATGCATGCAACTTATTTTTTAAAAAAAGAACCTGAAGGAGAGGATAAAAAAGGCAGCTTTAGCTGTTGGGCAGAAGAGAAATATTGGGTGTTGAAGAACAATTTGCATTTTCTTGATCAAGTTTGTATTCATTTACTGGCAAAAGAGGCCAAAGCCTAGGCACAACCAAGAATATTGTCCTGCTCTCTTGCTGGCTGTGTGGAAGAACTGTGTCTGCTGGAGGGCTGTTGTGAAAAGAAAACCCTCTCTGTTTGGGTGGACTTGTTCTGCGGGATTAACCAGCACAGACGGTTTTTTCACAGCATCTGGTTCATTTTCCCTTCCCACTGCAGGTCACATGATCCGTGTATTCGTCAGTCCTGATCCTGAGGTGAGTGAGACAGGAACTTTTGATGTTCCTGGTGTTTAAGAACTGTGTAGAAATCTGTGAGCTTGGCCTGTGGCAGTAGAGTAAGGAGGCTGAGCTGGGTGGGCAGAAAGAAAATCCATGTTCATGTCTGCAGCAGCAATAGCAAAGGCATCGCTGTGTAATAGCTGCTTTTGCATTTCAGAGCTGTCTCAGAACTAAAAGCCCAGCTTTGCAGAGAGAACGTTGCTTACTGAGAGTAGCCAGGCTGCAATATCTAATTCAGAGCAATATGCAGTACTGTTGAATTAGCCCATTTTACTTTAGTTGGAGGCACTTGGAATCCCATTGCTATGCAAGGTTATGATTTCTCCTTAGTAGAGCTGGTTGTAGAGCTGAATAGAGATAAGGTTAGAAATGACATGTAACTGCCTGTCCCTCACACTCCTGCCTGTCCACAGAGCACAGAACCAACCTCAGGCTCTCCTCTGGCTCCCTCTGCTCCTGGAGAAGAGGTTGAAGAGGCTGAAGAGGCTGAAGAGGCTGAAGAGGAGAAAAATGTCCAGAACTCTCCAGCTGTGGTCAGTCATGAATCTGAACGTCCTGAGCCGGTAAGTGGCAGTTGTGGTTGGGGCTGTCTTTAGAGGAAATCAGAGCTGCAAGTTTCTGAGCGGCCAGCACTTGCTGATGGTGGCCGAGGATGCTGAGTGCTGGAGTCCTGGCAGGACCTAGCGATTCCCCCCAGCCAGTGAGAGCTGGAACACGGCCTTTGAGCTGTCATGTTCAGGCCCCAGCTTGCTGGGATTCCAAGAGGGGCAAACGTGAATCATGAAGGCTCCCCTGTCGCCAGAGGAGGGAGCGCTCCAAAGACACCGCTCTCAGCCTTGCCAGACACGTGGGGGACACGGTGGCCTGGAGAGCCATGTCCCACTGCACAGGCTGGCCAAGTAGCTGCTGGCACAAAAGCTGTTGATGTGAGCACACAAGTGCTTTGGGGTGGTTTGTCCACATGAGCTTCTTGGGTGGGCTGAGCTGGGAGTATTTCAGAGACACACTGGGGATGGGGAGCTGCTGCTTGAAGTCAGGGACTTTGGTGCCTTGGTTGCCAGGTTGTTCTCTGGCCTCTTCAGGCAGAGCAGTGAGGAGCAGAGCTGACAGGGGCTCTGAGTGCGCCTGTGTTTTTGCTTTTGATAAGCTGCAAAGAGATGGTTGTGTTGTCCCCGGACCTGTGTGGGGCCACTCTTCTCCCGTGTGGCAAAAGAAGCAAAGTGCGCAGTTGGGAGCCCTTCTTCCGTGGCAGAAGCCAGAGGCTGCCATGTTTCTGCAGATACTTTCTGTTGTGAAGTCTGTTTTTAAAACTGCATTTGAAAACTGCATTGGAGCCTAGAGTGGGGGCAAAGATGTTGCTCTGAAGTAGGTGGCACTTTCATCTTTTTGTTTGTTGGTTTGTTGGTTTTCTAGGAGGAGACTCCCTGTCTTTTCTTTCTCGGCAAACAAAGGTGCTTTTACTCAACCTTTCCTGGACTTTTCTAGCACTGGACGAGATTCTGCTAGAATTTTAGCTTGCAAGCTGGCGGTTCTGGAAGTTGCAGTATTTTTGCATGAGAACACGTAGTTTGGGGCAAGGAGATTGGTGCAGAAGGAGCTGTTCTGGTGTCCGGCCAGCCAGCAGGGCCTTGCACATCACTCTCCGGTTAACAGCGCCCGTGCCTTTTGGCAGCCCAGGGGAGCAGAATGTGTTGTATTCCAGGTATGGGAATTCAGCAGGAAATCCACACCCTTGCATTCCAGCTGGTCCTCTGAGGTCAGAGGGTCTGGGAGGGGCTCAGCTTCATTTCTGAAGTGCAGCCACTTTAACATCATCAGTCTGGTTGAGTCCAAGAGAAGAACTTGCCCCAGTACAGATGCACAAAGAGTGCAGTTCCCAGTGCAGTGCCCTGGGTCTGATCGCATTCTATAAGGCCCTTCCTGCTCCAGGTTCCCCAAGAGTGTGGTTTATTGAAGCAACAGGAGAGCAAGTTCAGGATTGCTGCTGATCAGGGCACTGGCTACCAAGTGTTGATGTGTGTAGTGAGGGAAAGCATAGCATAGGAAAAGAGAGATGATAACAGTGAGATCGATCTGTCTATCTATCTATCTATCTATCTATCTATTGATCTATCTATCGATCTGTTTATCTAAATGAAACTTCCTGGCTCTGCTCCAAGGCAATTGGAGGTGCAAAGCTCACCTAAAGACATCCTTTCAGGAGAGGAGGAGAGACATGTTCCATCAAGCGATCCCGAGCAGGCAGAGATGTTTCCCCCTCCAGAGATGGTTGTTTTTTCCCCTCAGAGGTGTTTTCCTCCCCCTGTTTATCCGTGAAAGTTTGGTCTGTCCTATGGGTGTGGAGCAATCCCATCCTCTAGGTGGGGTTTGGTGACTCTGGTCAAACATGCATTACAGGACACATGGTTTCCATCACTGGCATCCTGAAGGGTGTCTAAGTTAATTTGTTAATTGGGCCTTCTGAGGGTCTCTGTTACTGCCGGTCAGAATTCTCAGTTGACAAAAGAGGGAGGACAAGAAACACCTTGGTTCCCCTCCATATACTGAGGTGGCCATAGAGGCCCTCTGACCTCCATTGGAGGCTCTTTGTTCGCATCCTCATCTCCTGAATAATCCAGGATTTGTAACAAGAGTGTAGATGTCAGAAAGGCAGGAATGGCAGTGCAGGCCTGAAGAGAACATGAACTCCAGAAGTGTCTCTCACAAGGAGCAAGCTCCCACAGGAAGCCACCTGCAGAGCCAGGGTGGGGCTGTGGCACAGGGCTGGGTGTCAGTCACTTCTGAAAGACAAGCAGGACACGGCAGAAGAGGAGCGAGGTCCTCAGCAGAGCCTTGAGAAATGCCCCACGTTCCCTGTCAGATGCCTAAGAGTCTGTTGGAGCTTCAGTCCCAGATGGAGCCTGACTGTAGTGCCAGTGTCACTTTGGAATCTGTGCCTCCCCGTGGGCAGAGAAGGACCCGGGAGAGCAGCAGCACATTGCTTTGGGAATGTGCGAGCCCATCAGTCTCTGAGTCCTGCCCCACAAATATTTTATGGGAAGTTGAAAGCCATCTTCTCTTGCTTTCTGCGCAGCTCCTTCTAGAGAAAGAGCATGAGCAGATTGCTCTATCAGAGATGCCTTGCCAGACTCGGCGAGAGCTGTTCCCAGCCCGAGAGCAGCTGCAGCAGCTCAGGCAGCAGGTGGAAGAGGCACAAGAGAATGGCCAGGTGAGCCTGCCTAGCCAGGTGACAGAGTGAAGGGCAGGAACAGGGACATAAAACGGAGCTCTTGGGACTGAGGAGGCCAGGAGTCCCACAGGCACTGAAAGCACAGAGCCTTGTCATCTGCAGAGACCAGTGCTGGGACGGGAGGGTTCCAATGGAAGCAGAGCTGGGTAGGGAAGCAGAAGGGAGGGGCTAAATGAATGTGATTTTGAGGCTGAAAGAGGAAAAAGCTGAGCCTGATGGCAGCTGCCAGTCACTTGCTCTGCATTTGTGTGTACAGAACATCAAGGCAGAGCCACAAGCAGAGCTGCCCGAAGCCAAGAGTGACATCAAGGCAGCAAAGAGGAGGAGCAAGGAAGACATCAGAAGCATCCAAGAGGAGAAGAATCTCCATCAGCACAGGAGCGATCTACAAGAGCAGGTGAGTGTAAGAGCTGAAGCCACTCCACTTGTGAGACATCCTCTCTCTGCTTCTTTGCAGAACATCGACAAAGAGCTGCAGGCAGAGCTGCAGGAAACTGAGGCTAGGATCAAGGCAAGGGAGAAGAGGCTGGATGAAGGACTGAAAATCATCCGAGAGGAAATTAATCTTCTACTCCAAAAGCATGAGGCTCTAGAAAAGCGAGTGAGTGAAACAGAGAGAGCCGCTGCAGTCACCAAACTGGTGGTTTCTGCCCTTCTTGCTTTTCCTCTGCAGAGCAGCAGGCGGGTGGGGTGATGTCTCTGAGTGCCATCCTGCTGTGGTCTCTATCACAGCCACTCTGAAGGACACGTCCTGGGCTGCTGAATCTCAGCTGCTGCCCTGGACAGTGCGACTAGTCCTTTGGCCTTTTGGCCAGCAGTCATCCAAATGGATTCCTGCTGGCCTGTTCCTGCTCTCCTTGTTTCTTGAGGTGTTTTTGCAGGTCAGCTTGGTGACCCTGATGGATCTTGAAACAAGCTGTCTGTATCCCTTGTGAACCTGTTCTTTCCCTTTCCTCACAGTCGCTGACCCACGGCTGACAAGGATAAGCTGTAGTGTCTGACTGCTTTGTTGTGTTTGACTTGAGGTGGAAGTGTTGACATCTCACCTGGCAGCCTGCAAAGACTTCCAGCAAGTGATTGGCCACAAAGAGCCCCAAGGCTGGCGTGGGGCACAGGAACTGTCCCAGCCGGACCTGCTGCAGCTTGAGCCCGTCCCGAAGATGGTGGAGGAAAAGAGGACTCCATGGGAGGAGGTAGAACATTAGAACAAGGAGATGCAAGTGTGTCCATAGCCCTTGGAGGGGGAAAAGAGTGCTTGGGAGGAAGTGGAATAGTCATTGCAGCAGTCATCCTTCAGAAAATCCATGAGAATGTTACAGGAATCTGGCCATGAACTCAAGTAAAATCAGCCTTTGGTTTTGACCCATCCGGTTTGAGAAGTGGACATGCAAAAAAATCCATTTTAAGAGCCCTGCATGTGGCTGACAGCATCTTCCTCTGGGCCTGCATTTGAAATGGGATCCCAGGGCAATCTCTGCCAGCCACACTTTCTGACACAACCTCATTTCTTGTCTCAGATCTACACAGGCTCTCGCATGGAACCTGCTCCTGCAGCAGCAGCAGCAGCAGCATTGTCTAAAGGAGCCTTTGGACCCCAGCCTGAGAAGTGGAGCCCGGGCAGTTTGCTCAGCTCCAACAGCGACACAGCTTCTTCCCATCAACAGGAGATGGAGGATGACCTCCTGGAGCTACTGAGTACGTCTTGTGTATTTCTTGTGTGAGGGACAGTGTATTGTGTGCATGTGTCAGCATAGCTGTGCCAAATGTTGCTCCGCAGTTTGGTGTCACAGGGACATTTAGGACTCCTCACAGGAAGTGCTGTGCTCCGAGGCAGCGAGGGAGTGCTCTGGGTGTTCCTGCTGCCTCTGAGCACAGCTCAGACTGCCTTGGCTTTGCCTGAGCTTCCCTCTCTGCTGAAGGCAGAAGCAGGGATTGTTCCTGCATCAGCTGTGACCTAGCAAATGATCTAGGCAAGTCCTCTGTGCTAGTGGCCAAACTGAACGGAATATTTGGCTTCCTAAATTCTCCTTAGACTCCTGATTTCTCAGCATTCATCAGAGCAAAAGACCTTCGCAGAAATTGTTTGGTTTTGGGGTTTTGTCTTTTGGTGGGTTTGTAAGGATTTTGGTTGGTGGTTTGTTGTTTTGGGGTTTTTTTGTGTTTGGTTTGGTTTGAGCCTTTTTTTTTTTTTTTTGGTGAAGTTGTTTTTTCTCCATCCTGAAGGAGCTCTTCTTCCTCATGTGTCTTATTGGTGTAATTTTGATGACTGTTACTATTACCACTACTACATCTACAGTTGGTTTTTATGACAATGCAACATTTTTGCCAATGACCACTTCTTTGAAAAAACATCAAGTGACAGCACAAATTGAGAGCAAGAGGTGTTTTCCACATGTCCCCAAAGAAAAAGCAGATACTTTATAACAATCCCTATTTAATATCCTAGTTTCATGCTTATAAGGATGTGTCCAAGAGACACATTGATGTGGCGTGGTCAGGTAAAACTGCACTGCAGGCATTTCTCAGGAGTGAGCCTCCAGCCCATCCACTGTCTATCCCTCAGATCCGTGGCACTTTTTCATCCCTGATTCCCAATCATTCCCGTGACTGTTAGAATGCCACCCGTTGGCCCAAGCCCTGCACAGCTCACTCTCTAGGAAAACACATGAAGCCCTTTGTGATTCTGCAGCACAGCCCATTGAATCTGCTTCCTGCCCATAACAGCTGCCAGTGCTGTGCTCTCAGGTAAGACCTGGGGGGGGCTGAGAACAGAGCCCAGTTGACTCTGTGTCTACCATCACCTGTTGGGACAAGAAGGGCATTGATGTGCACCTCGGTGTGTCTGATCTCAAAGCCAATCCTCTTGTGTCCTGAAAGGGGGCAAGAGCTTGGAACAGGGCTCGGTCTGGCTGTGGCTTCTTCCCAGTGCTTGTCAGTGCTCATCCTTGGGCCTTCCCAGCCCTGCTGTGGTACCTGCCCTGCCCCTGACGGCCGCTGCGACTGCAGAGGCTGGAGCCTTCCTCAGCTGAGAGAGTCCTGCTGCTGCCCGGCCGCTGCAGCGCGGAGCTGCCGGGAGGCAGCAGCCCCTCGTCTGGGCCGGCTTCTGCATGGCACGGCCTGGACTCACGAGAGGCTCAGCATCTCCTCTGGGCAGCTGTCCGTGCCACGCCGGCGCCCGAGGAGCACTGCTGTCCTTGCTGCCCGTGGCCGCTGTGCCGAGCTGGGAAGGCGGGGACGTGTGTGGAGCTGAGAGGGCGAGTCCAATGCCAGCGACTGATCCGCGCAGTCAGGGGGAAGACAAGCAGTGTGGTTCTTCACATGGGACACGGGCAAGGGCATCTTTGAACTCAGCCTGCCCATAACGGCTGAGCATCCTGATGCGGAAAGCCCCGTTGGTATTGGTCACAACGTGAGCTGCTCTGGTTTACAAAAAGAAAGGCATTCTTTTGGCAAGATGCCCTCCTCTCCTGCGAATGCATCTCTCTGTGCTTTGTTTCCTCTCAAGAGATCTCTTCAGAGGACTGTAGAAAATCAGTCTCAGTGCTGGCCATCTGTGCTGCAGAGCTGCCTGGCTTGTTGCTGTTGCTGTTGTGGTTCTTGTCGCTGTTGTTGTTGTTACCCAGATGACCACAAAAGGCTCAGAGCCCCAGAGAGTGGGGCTGCCTTTTGTATCTCCTGGAAGGTGGCATGTCTGCTTTCAAGTGAGCATCTTGCACTTTGTTTCCCTCAGGGAAAATGGTGAGCATGGAAAATCCGGTGATGAAATACACTGAACTGGAAAATATCGGCAGCGGGTGAGTCCAACCACAGTTTCTTCTACAAAACCATGGGCCAGCTGTTCTGCTGGTGGAATATCTATCAAGTGTCAAGTCAGGCAAGCTGCAAACATGTTCAGACACTGGGCTTAGATTGGCCCATCTCTCAGTGCTGGTCAGAATTTGTAAGTGTGGTCAGAAGGCATTGTCAAAGACATCTCCACGCTGCCACGGTCTTGCCTGCAGCAAGGAACAGGAGCTGGAAGATCTCCTGTCTCTCAAGTGTGGGACAGCTGTGTGTTAATTTCCTTAGCATTTTTGTATGTCTCAAAATCATACGGCCGCACTAATGAAAGGAGAATCTTGCTTGCCTGAAAGAGCAGCCTAGCCCCTGGTAGCTGTCAGATAACAGTTCTCAGGAACAGTTCTTTCCAAGAGGTTGCTGAAGGAAATACTCAGTGGTCAGGATTAGAACCACACAGTTTAGAAACGGAAACTCAAGATGAAAGAATAAGCTCTCTTTTTGAGCTGAGGCACTAAAGCCCAAAGCTTCAGGAACAGGCCCAGTGCCCATGCACTGGAGAGGAAAATGCATCATGTGCCCTCTGGCAGAGCCCTCATGCCTCCTGCAGGTTTTAGGCACTTAGAGCAGAGATCTCCTGTCCGGGCTGGCTTTCACGCCAAGATCTAAACAGCTTCTCCTTTCTTTGCTGCTGTTTTGTTTCTAGGGGTTTCGGAGAAGTTTGTAGAGCATTCGACAATGCCACAGGAGGAGAGGTAAATGTCAACAGTCCCTGCAGATTCTGCAGCTCTTGAGGGCTTTCCCCTCTGGTGTGAGTTGTGGCTGGAGCTTTGGGTCACCGGGAGAGCTGTGCTGCAAAGGCACAAGAAGCACAGACTGGTGCCAGCCTGCAAAATACATTTGGGACAGTCGTTGTCCTTCTCAGCTGCCAGAAGGAAGGCAAAGAGAGCAGTGGTTCCTTTTGGAGAAGGAAATGCTCACTCACTCTCAGTGGCTAAAACAAAGGTGGTGCCTTAGAGCATCTCACTGCTTTCTTGTGGCTACAGCTTCAGAGTCCTGAATTCTCATTTCTGGCTGCCAGCAAATACATCTGAACCTTACTGGTAGTTCCTTAGCAACCTGCAGTGCTGCACTTGGGAACTGCACGTAGGGAGGGATCTGCAAGGCGTCCCTAAGAGCCCTAAGCCCTGCTTATAGCCCAGGATGTATCCATAGAGTAGCAAGGCTTGGATTACTTCTCTGGATCCCAGGCAGAGCATCAGAGAGTGTGGGCAGAGCTTTGTGGGTGATAGTTGAGACACCATTGTTACCAAGTGGACAAGGCAAAACGTCAGTGGCCATGTGTCCTGTTTCTGGCCCACAAGGGAGCGGAGAAATGGGCTGTTGGAATGTCAGTTCCTAATTACTCCAGTGTCTAATCACAAGGCACTTTGGCACAGCTCAGCTGTGTCATTCCAAAATCACTCGCTCCATGTGTGTTGTGGTCTCGTGCCACCAACTTCTCAAGGTACTGATTGTCATTGTCATTTTAGGTGGCCATAAAGAAAAGTAGTCTGCAAGGACTGAGGAGGAAGGAAGTAACTGTCAATGAACTCATGATCATGAAGATGAATAGGAATCCCAACCTGGTCAACTATTTAGACAGGTGAGTGGTCGTGGTCTTATCCCATGAATGTTTGTTTACCTACTGCAAGCATGAGAGGTCAAAAACCAACTTTGGTCTGTGGCAGAAAATAGAGCCGTTAATTACTGATCAATTATTATTTCTCTTCTCATCTCCAATGGATGGGAAGAGAGTGCATTTTGTCTGCATTAGTCTTCCCTGGCACACATCGTTTGACAATTCTTCAAAAGCCTGCACCAGTGCTATCTTACTAAGTCAATACCCTCTAAGTTCACTGCCACCACGTTGTCTTGGGGCTTGATTTTTCTCAAGAGTCTTAAATGCTGATGAACCATCCGAGAGAGGATTTCCCTTGGACTGCAGCCCCTCTTTTCCATTGCTGTGCATGCCAGGAAGACTAGATGCTTTTTTTCCATAAACACCATGTGTGACAGCTTTTTATCTGGGCTGTTAGTAAACTGTGTTTTTCACTTGCTGGCCATCTAAGACATCTCCTTTTTCACAGCTGTGCCTTTCTCCTTGACACAGCACAGACCGCAATCACTGCACAGCCTAGAGGGAACGTCTATTCCTTTGAGTCTGTCCTCGTTTCAAAGGGACCTGGAAACAAGAATCAATCGTTGTCTTTTCCAAACAGTGGCGTAGCCATGCACGTTCATCTCCATGGCCTCATTTCCTTCTTTCAGCTACCTTGTGGATGATGAAGTCTGGCTGGTGATGGAGTACATGGATGGAGGCACTCTGACTGATGCCATCTATGAGATGTACATATCTGAAGATGAGATGGCAGCCGTCAGTCGGGAGGTCAGGGATCCCACCTGTGCTTCCGAGGGCTTGGGCAGGATTGTCTGGGAAACAGGGGCTGAGAACTGGAGGGATTCCATGTGCCAAACTTTGCTTCTGTGTGGCTGCTATGCTATGGGGAAGCGGGGGAACTGCGTGGCAGTGTGCCTGCACTCCCTGTACTCTGTTCTTGTACTCTTATCTCCTGCTGTTGCATTCTCACTCTGTCTCTTGTATTTGTAGTTGCTGTTCTCCACCTTGCCTCTCTGAATGCTTGCCTGGAGCCTGTCTGCACGGCATTCCTTGCCTGTAAAAGCAAAAGTGCTGGTAGCAGAATTGGAAACTAATGGTAAAAGGGACTCATTTCTCAGAGTCCTCAGCTGAAAAGGGTAATAGTGCACCCAAAATGCTGTTTGCTTCTGAAAGGCGACTCATGTGATACTTCCAAGTCTGTGCTGAGGCCAGCAAGAAAACCTTTGCCATGCAGCCTCCCACCCAAAAGTGAGCCGCTTCACAGCAAAGGGAGGGACTCTTTCTTTCTTGGCAAAGCCTTGCTTGTCCTCTGGATGAAGAAAGCACATCCACTGCAGCAGCAGTCATTCTGGCTGCTTTGCAGAGGACAGTCTAGAACAGCAATTCCCGTTGGCTCTCTCAAAAGCTGACGTGCCTTCCCTTAGAAAGGTAGTGTTGGAGCAGCAAGCTCTTCCTCTCAATGGCTCTGTGTTCTGCCATTGCACTCTATTCCCCTGGAAAGGGAATCTTTTAGAGCTGTTTCCTTTCTTGTGGGCTCAAATCACACCACTCATTTTTATCCTCCTGTCTCTGTTTTCTCTCTCAGTGCCTGCAAGGACTGGATTTTCTTCACTCAAACCATGTCATCCATCGAGATGTGAAGAGCAGCAACATCCTTCTCAGAACTGACGGCTCTGTCAAGCTGGGTTGGTATATTCTTGGCCAGGCAGAGCGTTCCGGGCATGTGGGGTTTGGGGCTGCTTTTGAGTGACTGCCAGTTCCCCCAAAGTGGTGCTGCTGGCAGTGCAGGGACCCCTGCAGCGAGCTGAAGGCACAGTTGCAACGTGCACAGAGGTATGGCGAGGAAAAAGCCGTCCAGAGTGGCACTGGTTTGGGTCTGTGTGTGTCCCTTCCAGAGGGAGGGAGCTACAATCTAAAGGTTCCAGGGAATAAAAGCCACTTCTGGGGGCAGGATTAAAAAATTTAAAAAGCAGCCACTTCCGTGTTTCCTTGGCTAAAGTCCTGAGGAAACAGAGCAGGGACGGATTTCCAGGAGATTCAACAGCGCTTTCTCAGACTTACAGTGGGGAGTTCTTTTGCTTGGTTTCCTAATTGTACAGAACTTTTTTGTTCTCCTCAGCTGATTTTGGCCTCTCTGCTCAGCTCACCCCTGAGCAGAATCTAAGGAGCTCAGTGGTCGGGACGCCTTGGTGGATGGCGCCTGAGGTTGTGCTAGGTCAACCATATGGCCCCAAAGTGGACATATGGTCTCTTGGAATTGTGGGATTCGAAATGGTGGAACGAGAAGCTCCTCACTGGAATGAAAGTCCTACCTCGGTAAGGAGCAAATACTCACTGATCCCTCTGTCTTTTTCACCTATCCTGTGTTCTGTCCTCCATCAGACAAAATCCCATTGCCGTCTGCTGGCACTGCTTCCACCAAGGTCCCCTTCTAAAAATGGCCCTGCAGCACATCAGCATCTGCTGTAGTTTTGGTTGCATCGGTGGGGGAACTCAGGCCCTACCACATGCAAACACTCTCCATTCTCAGGCAACACTTTCCTTTGGGTTTTAAGTTGTTCCAGCTCGTCTGTCTGTGTAGAGGTCTCTAATAACACAAAACACACATCTCAGAGCTGGTGTTACATTTCCAGAAAAGAAGGAAAGAAACCCAAACCAACAAAGTTTCTAAAACAGTGGTTTTCTAGAGAAGAACTGCACTCCCTGTACGGTTTCTTGGCACTTGCCTAAAACCTGGGCATGAGGGTGTAAAGGCCACATAGTGTCTTCTGCTTCTTGTGCAGTGTTGCTGAAACACTTAGTGACCATATTTCTGTCATAGCCCAAGCCACGTTCTCCATGTGACCAAGCTGCAGCCTGGTGACTCGGAGAGCCTGCCAAAACCTCCCATTTGTTACCTGGCACTTTCTGGGATGGGCACATCTTTAATGCATTGACTTGAGTATCCAGAAAAGCAGAGGGCTACCATAGGGATAGCATTTCTCCTTCTGCTGATTTGACCACGAAAAGTTTTTCTTTTGCCACATCAGAGAAGCTGGAACTTGCAGACTGCTGCGAGACAGAGCTGCAGGTGGCTCCTGTGTGCCCAAACAGGCATTTTCATCCCAATACGTTTCTGCATGCATCTTAACGTGTCTGTGTTGAATGCGAGGTTCCAAATGTTTCTTTCCTTACCTGAGCAATAACTCCCTTTTCTATAATAATACTTGAAAACAGTTAGAGCAAAGTCCCTCTTCCAAACTGCCTGTCAAGCTGGTGTGAATCTTCAGAGAAGCAAAACGTGCTTTTGCTGATGTAGTTGCCCCTAACTAGGTCAGCCAATCAAATCAGCTGCCGAGGCAAGCTCCGCTGGATGCTGGAAAAGCTGTGGCTGCTTTGGGGTTTGGGTTTTTTGTTGGTATAGGAAAGTCATCTCTGCCTCTCTGCCAAGGCAGAAATTGCCACTGCAGAGTTGAGCTTAAACAAGGGGCTCTGGGAGAGCATTTACAGACTTGAAACTGATGCCTGGAGTGGCTACCTAAAACCAGAGACTAGACAAGAATAAGAGAATCAAAATAGGTATTTATTTGAACGGCCTTCAAAGATACAGCCTGGGCAGTCAAAAGGCTACATCCAAGATGGACCCTGGGTCATGAGTTCTTCACAGTTTTGTAAGCTTGGTCCATTTCCATAGCAGGGTTAATTCTCCAATTATGAGCCCAGTAATGATGTAATTAGCCCAAGTTTGCCCCTCTTCAGAGGCTTTGAGTTCACACATTTTGGGCCCTGGGACAATCGGAGTGTCCTTGGAGAGCAAACCTAGAGAGGCTTTGTTATGTCTAACTAGCACGAGAGAACAGTAGCTAACAGGCCACACAAAACTTCCGAGCTACACACTAGGCAGTACAGGACTTGAAAAATAGAAAAGTTAAAACCTAAGGCATCAAAAGAAGCAGGTGGAGTCTTGTGTTTCCTTTTTCTCCAGGCTGAACTCCTGATAGCCACAGGAGGGACCCCACAGCTGCGGCAGCCCAACCTGTTCTCGGCTTCTCTGCGTCACTTCCTGAACTGCTGCCTGCAGAAAAACGAGGAGCGGCGCTGGTCTGCCAAGGAGCTCCTGCAGGTAAAATGCAAAGGGGCTGCAGGTCAAACAGTGTCCGAGGATGGGCTCCTCCTCCACTGAAGCCCAAGGCATCAGATGAGCCCCCTTCCTCCTCATCTCCACTCTTGGTGCTTTCCAAATGAAAATGGTGAGGAATCCTGGGCTGGGCTGGCAGGGACCTGTAAAGGCCATCTGATCCATGTGGTGTGCAATGAGCAGGGATATCTTGAAAGAGATCAGGCTGCTCAGAGCCCCTTCCCACCTGACCTGGAATGTTTCCAGGGAAGGGACACTTACCAGCTCTCAGGACAACCTGTGCCACTGTTGCACTATGCTCCTTAGACCTACTCAGAGTAAATCCCCTTTTCATTTAAAAATATTACCCCTGCCTTTGAAGCACTGAGCTTGGAAAGTCATGGTTCATTGTTCTTGGTTGGTTTTTTTCCTTTGGGCAGCATCCATTTGTAACATCAGCCAAGCCTGCATCCAGCCTGGTGCCACTGATCCAGTCACTGAAGAAGTGGAAGGAGGAGGAGAAAAGATTGCAGTGGCAATCCATCCATTCAGGACTATTTTCTCCATGACCAGCTTAGATGAGGATTGTAGAGTAGGATTGTAGAGTAGGATTGCAGAGTAGGATTGCAGAGTAGGATTGTAGAGTAGGATTCTAAATAAATAAAGTTTCTGAAACCTCAACTCATCTGTAAGATTCCTTTCTTTCTCACCTTGTGATTTAGCTCAACTTTTCCTTCTCAATTGTCCGTTGTTTCTTAAAGGTGGAAAGAGACACTTATGGCTTCTTTGGTATGGTTTGTCAGTGGGGCAGGCTCTTCTTCATTCATCCTCTCCAGACCACACTGCCTTTGCAATACGGCACACTGGCCGGTTTTTGCCCAGCCATTGTGCTTGTAGTTGAGGCAGAAAGGGCAATGGCATTTGCAGGCAAAAGCAGAGGAGGAGTTGTGCAGCCAAGACATCCTGTGCAGATGTAGGTGTTGAGCTGTGACTCGAGAGCACTGGGGTTCCTGCCACTTGGATTTGTATCCCTAAGTGCAATCTCTTTGGCTCAGGGAGAGTCTTGCTCAGCTGAGAAAGCAGAAAGCTCAGCGAGGGTGCTCTGAAAGGTCTCGTCTGAGGCAGAGCTGTCAGCGAGCGTGAGGTGAGAGCGGCCCGGCCTTGCCCAGGCCGGAGCCCCAGCAGAGCCCACGCAGAGCCCAGAGCAGCCTGAGGCTGGGCAGAGGCAGGCTGGCAGGAGGCCCTTGGAGCTGCAAGAGGCAGCAGCCTGGCACTGGGTGCCTCTTCCTGGGAGCGGGCACATGGTCCCATCTCAGAGCCAAAGCGGCAGCTGGCTGCTGCCGAGGGAAGCGTAGCCGTGCTGGGCACAGCGCAGACTGGTGCCATTGGCCGTCTGGAGGCGGCCCAGGAGGAGAGAAAGGCAAAAGGCAGCCGAGGGCTGGTGCCCCGGCTGAGGATTGCTACTCTTCTGCCGGCTGCCCTGGAAGTCCTGGGAAAGGTTAGCAGTGTGTGCAGCAGCCTGGGCACAGCGGGAGGGAGCCGGGCTGCTCCGCAGGCTCGAGCACGGGGCAGCGTCCTTCAGGCACGGCACTTCTGCCAGGGGCACCGAGGCCAACGGGAGGCAGCGACAGCTCGTCAGGTCAGATCTGCAGGAGCCAGTGCCTCACACAGCTCGGGGAGGAAGCGCCTGCAATCCTGCAGTTCTGCACTGAGTCAGAGCAAAGGTGTGGAATGCAGAGCGTTCTGCAGAAATATTCGGGACCACCAGGCCAGCCTGCTTTGTGCTCTCCGGGGCACAGCAAGCAGTGCACCATGCAGCTCTGAGTTGCTGGCAGAGAGGTGTTAAAAAGGAACTCACTTTTGGATACAATTAAATGGTAACAAAGTCGTCGAAGCAAAGGAAAACTGCTTATGAGTAACGATTCCGTTGAGCCGGGTGTGTGCCTCCCTCCCCGAGAGCTCAACACACCCCCCCTCTAAGAAAATGGCTGCTTTTTAGACCCTTTCCCAGCCGGGACGGTCCCTGTCCCCTTTCCCAATGGGTGGGTACTAAGAAACTTAGGTGCTCTCCTGACCACCTTCTTTTCTGTCCCCTCCCCTCTCATCCTACTTCCTTTTTAGTCAAGTCTTCAACCCTGCCCCTCTCCCAGCTCCCAGCAACACCCAGCAATTTAACTAGAACAGCTCCAAACCATAAATCCAACATACATCCAACAATTTTCATTCTTTGACCTAAACCCCTTTTGGCTGCAGCAAAATATTACTTCCTCTCTCAGAGGGAATCGGGGATGTGCCTGAGGCTTGTGCTTGAGTAGTGAACTGATTTGGAAGGGAGCAGAAGGCTTTCAGTAGGCAATTTGTGTTTTCTTTATTACTTTGGGAAAGAAAGATGCAATGTGGCTTCACGCAGCAAAAGCACTTGCAGGGTGCAGTGACGAAATGTTGTGTTCAATTCCCAGGGAAGGAAGGTGTAAATGACCATCAGAGGAGAATTTGAGGAATGGGTGTTACGGGTTCAGGAGGACGCCCATGCCCAGAGAACTCAAGACCCAGTTAGAATTGCAAAGCAAATGAATTTTAGTAGTCACGTTAGCAAGAAATACATACCGGCGCCTGGCTGCTGGAAAAGCCACCGAGCAGGAGAAGGAGATAGAGCATGGCTCCTGAGTGGGAGGGGCAGAAGGGCAGGACTCCTTCAGGGCATCCCCTGGATAAAAATGGCGTGCGTCATGTCGTCCTCTCCCCTCCACCCCAGGAGCACACCTTATATCTCCTCCTCAGGAGTGGCCAGTTTCAACATCATTTCGTCCAGGGCCAGCTTACGAGATGAGGTCACATTGGCCCATGATCATACTCCATGCCAACAATGGCTCCATTATGTATTGTTTCTCCTTTCCCAGGATGAGTTCCACCAGGTGACCGATACCTAGTTTCATTTCTAGAAGTTAGTCCCGCTAACTAACAATACAGTCGTCTTCTGCATTATCTTGTCGATGTGCAACACTGCGGACCAAACATGTCAGGCCTCAGATCTGTCTCCTATCCCTGACACATGGGGATGTTCCCCAAATGACCACCAGAGACCCTCAGGACACCCCTACTCTCACATCAAGAACTTCTGACAAGTGGTTTAAATATGTCAAATAGTTTGAAGTCATGTTTAGCCTGTGAGTTTCAGCAAAGTAATGAGTGTGTCTTAGTTCCATGGGTAGAAGCTAGTAAGTGAGATTGCTGGGTGTGCACGTGTTAGGGAAGTGATTCCCCATGCACCCAGCGCTGAAATCAAGTGACGCCTCCTTTCTAACGCTGAGCTGGCAGCAGGGATGGATCCCTGCTTGGTAACCTTTCATTGTGGTCACTTATATTGAACAGTAAAAAAGGTTGAAATGAAATATTTCAAGCCGTTTCCCCCTGGTTTCCCTTTTCTGGGGGCCAAGCTCTGTGCCTCAGGTGGCCTGGGTGTGTGCAGAGAAATGCAGCCCCCACAAAGCCCTTGGTTTTCCCACAAGTCATCATCACTCCTTCCCAGGTGCGCCCAGCTCTGGCAGGAGAGAGAGAGCCCACGGCGCAGTGGGCACCGTGCCCTCCCAGCCGGGGCTCTCTGGCACAGAGCAGCAGCAGCGCCAGCACCTTTCAACCCGCTCCTGGCCTTGGCTTCAGCCGGGAGCCAGAAGCCTCTGGAAATCAGCACTGCCAGTTGCATTCCCAGCTTGGAGCAGCTCCTGCGGGTGGGCAAATCCTGCCCGTTCGACTGCTTCCATAGAGGACGAAAGGCAGAGGCAGAGATGTACCTACAGAGGGGACCAGGGCGTGTCCAATAAAAGTGCAAATGTGTGGGGAGATTTGTTAGGAATTATTACAGCTGTCATGCAATTAGTGCCTTCTCTCCTGGATCTGTGCAATGCTTTGGGCCATTTTCTTGGTCTAGTTTCCTTTGCTTTGGTCCCATCTCAGTGTTCACTTGGGGTACAGGCTGTAGGTGCTTGGGGCACTCTTTGAGTTACTCTTGGAGCCCTTGAACAACAGGGTTTGGCCCACGAGGGGACTTTGTGCTGCTTTGTGACAGAGGAGAACTTCCCAGGCTATTGTGTGTTTGCTGCAGGGAAGCTTGGGTTGCTTAGCATCAATTCCCAGACCAACGCAGAGCAGCTGCTTTGTGATGTCAGGGCATGGTTGCCACGTTGTGGTGCTGTCATCAGAAGGTTGCCTTGGTGCACAGAAGGTCTCAGTGTCAGAGCAGCTCTTGGGCTTGCTCAGAGCAGGAGCATCCTCCTGGTTGAGGCCTTGTCAGGGGGCAGCTGCACTCTGACAGGAGCCTTGTTTTTTCTTGTGTTAGAGCACAGTCTGCAAACTTGCACAGCAGGGCTAAAATCATGGAGGCATTTGCTGCTGCAGTTTGCACTGTGTATGGCATTGGTTATTCTGCCTATTACCTGACTAACCTGACACGTGAGTAGAGGTTTTCCCTGGGTGTAACCCAACCTGGCTTGTGTAGGGCTTCCTGCTCTTTCTTAGTAACTGAGTTGATTTTGAAACAAAAAGACCATTAGGATGCCACTGCTTTGGTAAAGCTCCTGTCAACATGTTCAGCTCAAAAGAGGGTGTCTGTAGCCAGGGAGGTGCGGGCAGCATTTGCAAGGGAACGTGCAGGGGTTCCCTTCCCTCCACGGGAGAGTCTGTGGCAGCCGAGTCTGTCATTTCCTCAGGGGGCTGGGTGAAGCAGGACAACTTTGAAAAGGCAGCCTGGGAGGTGTTCTCAGAAGGCCTTCAAAGAACTCTGCAGTTGTGCCTGGAATTCAGGGAAAGCTTCTTTGTTTCTAAATTTTGTCATGAAAAGATTTGACTGTCTAACTCAACCCTTTAATGAGTGCTAAAATAGTGATTCTTTTTGCAATGAAGTGCAAACTCCCAAACAGTGAGTGTCTGCTCCTGAACCCCAGAGCTGCTCCTGGGCTGCTTCCCAGTCAAACTATGACATCTCAGGGGGGTTTGGGGGAAGGTTTTCTGGGCAACGGTTTTCAGTAACTTAATGGAATTAATGCATGCAACTTATTTTTTAAAAAAAGAACCTGAAGGAGAGGATAAAAAAGGCAGCTTTAGCTGTTGGGCAGAAGAGAAATATTGGGTGTTGAAGAACAATTTGCATTTTCTTGATCAAGTTTGTATTCATTTACTGGCAAAAGAGGCCAAAGCCTAGGCACAACCAAGAATATTGTCCTGCTCTCTTGCTGGATGTGTGGAAGAACTGTGTCTGCTGGAGGGCTGTTGTGAAAAGAAGACCCTCTCTGTTTGGGTGGACTTGTTCTGCGGGATTAACCAGCACAGACGGTTTTTTCACAGCATCTGGTTCATTTTCCCTTCCCACTGCAGGTCACATGATCCGTGTATTCGTCAGTCCTGATCCTGAGGTGAGTGAGACAGGAACTTTTGATGTTCCTGGTGTTTAAGAACTGTGTAGAAATCTGTGAGCTTGGCCTGTGGCAGTAGAGTAAGGAGGCTGAGCTGGGTGGGCAGAAAGAAAATCCATGTTCATGTCTGCAGCAGCAATAGCAAAGGCATCGCTGTGTAAGAGCTGCTTTTGCATTTCAGAGCTGTCTCAGAACTAAAAGCCCAGCTTTGCAGAGAGAACGTTGCTTGCTGAGAGTAGCCAGGCTGCAATATCTAATTCAGAGCAATATGCAGTACTGTTGAATTAGCCCATTTTACTTTAGTTGGAGGCACTTGGAATCCCATTGCTATGCAAGGTTATGATTTCTCCTTAGTAGAGCTGGTTGTAGAGCTGAATAGAGATAAGGTTAGAAATGACATGTAACTGCCTGTCCCTCACACTCCTGCCTGTCCACAGAGCACAGAACCAACCTCAGGCTCTCCTCTGGCTCCCTCTGCTCCTGGAGAAGAGGTTGAAGAGGCTGAAGAGGCTGAAGAGGCTGAAGAGGAGAAAAATGTCCAGAACTCTCCAGCTGTGGTCAGTCATGAATCTGAACGTCCTGAGCCGGTAAGTGGCAGTTCTGGTTGGGGCTGTCTTTAGAGGAAATCAGAGCTGCAAGTTTCTGAGCGGCCAGCACTTTCTGATGGTGGCCGAGGATGCTGAGTGCTGGAGTCCTGGCAGGACCTAGCGATTCCCCCCAGCCAGTGAGAGCTGGAACACGGCCTTTGAGCTGTCATGTTCAGGCCCCAGCTTGCTGGGATTCCAAGAGGGGCAAACGTGAATCATGAAGGCTCCCCTGTCGCCAGAGGAGGGAGCGCTCCAAAGACACCGCTCTCAGCCTTGCCAGACACGTGGGGGACACGGTGGCCTGGAGAGCCATGTCCCACTGCACAGGCTGGCCAAGTAGCTGCTGGCACAAAAGCTGTTGATGTGAGCACACAAGTGCTTTGGGTGGTTTGTCCACATGAGCTTCTTGGGTGGGCTGAGCTGGGAGTATTTCAGAGACACACTGGGGACGGGGAGGTGCTGCTTGAAGTCAGGGACTTTGGTGCCTTGGTTGCCAGGTTGTTCTCTGGCCTCTTCAGGCAGAGCAGTGAGGAGCAGAGCTGACAGGGGCTCTGAGTGCGCCTGTGTTTTTGCTTTTGATAAGCTGCAAAGAGATGGTTGTGTTGTGCACGGACCTGTGTGGGGCCACTCTTCTCCCGTGTGGCAAAAGAAGCAAAGTGCGCAGTTGGGAGCCCTTCTTCCGTGGCAGAAGCCAGAGGCTGCCATGTTTCTGCAGATACTTTCTGTTGTGAAGTCTGTTTTTAAAACTGCATTTGAAAACTGCATTGGAGCCTAGAGTGGGGGCAAAGATGTTGCTCTGAAGTAGGTGGCACTTTCATCTTTTTGTTTGTTGGTTTGTTGGTTTTCTAGGAGGAGACTCCCTGTCTTTTCTTTCTCGGCAAACAAAGGTGCTTTTACTCAACCTTTCCTGGACTTTTCTAGCACTGGACGAGATTCTGCTAGAATTTTAGCTTGCAAGCTGGCGGTTCTGGAAGTTGCAGTATTTTTGCATGAGAACACGTAGTTTGGGGCAAGGAGATTGGTGCAGAAGGAGCTGTTCTGGTGTCCGGCCAGCCAGCAGGGCCTTGCACATCACTCTCAGGTTAACAGCGCCCGTGCCTTTTGGCAGCCCAGGGGAGCAGAATGTGTTGTATTCCAGGTATGGGAATTCAGCAGGAAATCCACACCCTTGCATTCCAGCTGGTCCTCAGAGGTCAGAGGGTCTGGGAGGGGCTCAGCTTCATTTCTGAAGTGCAGCCACTTTAACATCATCAGTCTGGTTGAGTCCAAGAGAAGAACTTGCCCCAGTACAGATGCACAAAGAGTGCAGTTCCCAGTGCAGTGCCCTGGGTCTGATCGCATTCTATAAGGCCCTTCCTGCTCCAGGTTCCCCAAGAGTGTGGTTTATTGAAGCAACAGGAGAGCAAGTTCAGGATTGCTGCTGATCAGGGCACTGGCTACCAAGTGTTGATGTGTGTAGTGAGGGAAAGCATAGCATAGGAAAAGAGAGATGATAACAGTGAGATCGATCTGTCTATCTATCTATCTATCTATCTATCTATCTATCTATCTATCTATTGATCTATCTATCGATCTGTTTATCTAAATGAAACTTCCTGGCTCTGCTCCAAGGCAATTGGAGGTGCAAAGCTCACCTAAAGACATCCTTTCAGGAGAGGAGGAGAGACATGTTCCATCAAGCGATCCCGAGCAGGCAGAGATGTTTCCCCCTCCAGAGATGGTTGTTTTTTCCCCTCAGAGGTGTTTTCCTCCCCCTGTTTATCCGTGAAAGTTTGGTCTGTCCTATGGGTGTGGAGCAATCCCATCCTCTAGGTGGGGTTTGGTGACTCTGGTCAAACATGCATTACAGGACACATGGTTTCCATCACTGGCATCCTGAAGGGTGTCTAAGTTAATTTGTTAATTGGGCCTTCTGAGGGTCTCTGTTACTGCCGGTCAGAATTCTCAGTTGACAAAAGAGGGAGGACAAGAAACACCTTGGTTCCCCTCCATATACTGAGGTGGCCATAGAGGCCCTCTGACCTCCATTGGAGGCTCTTTGTTCGCATCCTCATCTCCTGAATAATCCAGGATTTGTAACAAGAGTGTAGATGTCAGAAAGGCAGGAATGGCAGTGCAGGCCTGAAGAGAACATGAACTCCAGAAGTGTCTCTCACAAGGAGCAAGCTCCCACAGGAAGCCACCTGCAGAGCCAGGGTGGGGCTGTGGCACAGGGCTGGGTGTCAGTCACTTCTGAAAGACAAGCAGGACACGGCAGAAGAGGAGCGAGGTCCTCAGCAGAGCCTTGAGAAATGCCCCACGTTCCCTGTCAGATGCCTAAGAGTCTGTTGGAGCTTCAGTCCCAGATGGAGCCTGACTGTAGTGCCAGTGTCACTTTGGAATCTGTGCCTCCCCGTGGGCAGAGAAGGACCCGGGAGAGCAGCAGCACATTGCTTTGGGAATGTGCGAGCCCATCAGTCTCTGAGTCCTGCCCCACAAATATTTTATGGGAAGTTGAAAGCCATCTTCTCTTGCTTTCTGCGCAGCTCCTTCTAGAGAAAGAGCATGAGCAGATTGCTCTATCAGAGATGCCTTGCCAGACTCGGCGAGAGCTGTTCCCAGCCCGAGAGCAGCTGCAGCAGCTCAGGCAGCAGGTGGAAGAGGCACAAGAGAATGGCCAGGTGAGCCTGCCTAGCCAGGTGACAGAGTGAAGGGCAGGAACAGGGACATAAAACGGAGCTCTTGGGACTGAGGAGGCCAGGAGTCCCACAGGCACTGAAAGCACAGAGCCTTGTCATCTGCAGAGACCAGTGCTGGGACGGGAGGGTTCCAATGGAAGCAGAGCTGGGTAGGGAAGCAGAAGGGAGGGGCTAAATGAATGTGATTTTGAGGCTGAAAGAGGAAAAAGCTGAGCCTGATGGCAGCTGCCAGTCACTTGCTCTGCATTTGTGTGTACAGAACATCAAGGCAGAGCCACAAGCAGAGCTGCCCGAAGCCAAGAGTGACATCAAGGCAGCAAAGAGGAGGAGCAAGGAAGACATCAGAAGCATCCAAGAGGAGAAGAATCTCCATCAGCACAGGAGCGATCTACAAGAGCAGGTGAGTGTAAGAGCTGAAGCCACTCCACTTGTGAGACATCCTCTCTCTGCTTCTTTGCAGAACATCGACAAAGAGCTGCAGGCAGAGCTGCAGGAAACTGAGGCTAGGATCAAGGCAAGGGAGAAGAGGCTGGATGAAGGACTGAAAATCATCCGAGAGGAAATTAATCTTCTACTCCAAAAGCATGAGGCTCTAGAAAAGCGAGTGAGTGAAACAGAGAGAGCCGCTGCAGTCACCAAACTGGTGGTTTCTGCCCTTCTTGCTTTTCCTCTGCAGAGCAGCAGGCGGGTGGGGTGATGTCTCTGAGTGCCATCCTGCTGTGGTCTCTATCACAGCCACTCTGAAGGACACGTCCTGGGCTGCTGAATCTCAGCTGCTGCCCTGGACAGTGCGACTAGTCCTTTGGCCTTTTGGCCAGCAGTCATCCAAATGGATTCCTGCTGGCCTGTTCCTGCTCTCCTTGTTTCTTGAGGTGTTTTTGCAGGTCAGCTTGGTGACCCTGATGGATCTTGAAACAAGCTGTCTGTATCCCTTGTGAACCTGTTCTTTCCCTTTCCTCACAGTCGCTGACCCACGGCTGACAGGGATAAGCTGTAGTGTCTGACTGCTTTGTTGTGTTTGACTTGAGGTGGAAGTGTTGACATCTCACCTGGCAGCCTGCAAAGACTTCCAGCAAGTGATTGGCCACAAAGAGCCCCAAGGCTGGCGTGGGGCACAGGAACTGTCCCAGCCGGACCTGCTGCAGCTTGAGCCCGTCCCGAAGATGGTGGAGGAAAAGAGGACTCCATGGGAGGAGGTAGAACATTAGAACAAGGAGATGCAAGTGTGTCCATAGCCCTTGGAGGGGGAAAAGAGTGCTTGGGAGGAAGTGGAATAGTCATTGCAGCAGTCATCCTTCAGAAAATCCATGAGAATGTTACAGGAATCTGGCCATGAACTCAAGTAAAATCAGCCTTTGGTTTTGACCCATCCGGTTTGAGAAGTGGACATGCAAAAAAATCCATTTTAAGAGCCCTGCATGTGGCTGACAGCATCTTCCTCTGGGCCTGCATTTGAAATGGGATCCCAGGGCAATCTCTGCCAGCCAGACTTTCTGACACAGCCTCATTTCTTGTCTCAGATCTACACAGGCTCTCGCATGGAACCTGCTCCTGCAGCAGCAGCAGCAGCAGCATTGTCTAAAGGAGCCTTTGCACCCCAGCCTGAGAAGTGGAGCCCGGGCAGTTTGCTCAGCTCCAACAGCGACACAGCTTCTTCCCATCAACAGGAGATGGAGGATGACCTCCTGGAGCTACTGAGTACGTCTTGTGTATTTCTTGTGTGAGGGACAGTGTATTGTGTGCATGTGTCAGCATAGCTGTGCCAAATGTTGCTCCGCAGTTTGGTGTCACAGGGACATTTAGGACTCCTCACAGGAAGTGCTGTGCTCCGAGGCAGCGAGGGAGTGCTCTGGGTGTTCCTGCTGCCTCTGAGCACAGCTCAGACTGCCTTGGCTTTGCCTGAGCTTCCCTCTCTGCTGAAGGCAGAAGCAGGGATTGTTCCTGCATCAGCTGTGACCTAGCAAATGATCTAGGCAAGTCCTCTGTGCTAGTGGCCAAACTGAACGGAATATTTGGCTTCCTAAATTCTCCTTAGACTCCTGATTTCTCAGCATTCATCAGAGCAAAAGACCTTCGCAGAAATTGTTTGGTTTTGGGGTTTTGTCTTTTGGTGGGTTTGTAAGGATTTTGGTTGGTGGTTTGTTGTTTTGGGGTTTTTTTGTGTTTGGTTTGGTTTGAGCCTTTTTTTTTTTTTTTTTGGTGAAGTTGTTTTTTCTCCATCCTGAAGGAGCTCTTCTTCCTCATGTGTCTTATTGGTGTAATTTTGATGACTGTTACTATTACCACTACTACATCTACAGTTGGTTTTTATGACAATGCAACATTTTTGCCAATGACCACTTCTTTGAAAAAACATCAAGTGACAGCACAAATTGAGAGCAAGAGGTGTTTTCCACATGTCCCCAAAGAAAAAGCAGATACTTTATAACAATCCCTATTTAATATCCTAGTTTCATGCTTATAAGGATGTGTCCAAGAGACACATTGATGTGGCGTGGTCAGGTAAAACTGCACTGCAGGCATTTCTCAGGAGTGAGCCTCCAGCCCATCCACTGTCTATCCCTCAGATCCGTGGCACTTTTTCATCCCTGATTCCCAATCATTCCCGTGACTGTTAGAATGCCACCCGTTGGCCCAAGCCCTGCACAGCTCACTCTCTAGGAAAACACATGAAGCCCTTTGTGATTCTGCAGCACAGCCCATTGAATCTGCTTCCTGCCCATAACAGCTGCCAGTGCTGTGCTCTCAGGTAAGACCTGGGGGGGGCTGAGAACAGAGCCCAGTTGACTCTGTGTCTACCATCACCTGTTGGGACAAGAAGGGCATTGATGTGCACCTCGGTGTGTCTGATCTCAAAGCCAATCCTCTTGTGTCCTGAAAGGGGGCAAGAGCTTGGAACAGGGCTCGGTCTGGCTGTGGCTTCTTCCCAGTGCTTGTCAGTGCTCATCCTTGGGCCTTCCCAGCCCTGCTGTGGTACCTGCCCTGCCCCTGACGGCCGCTGCGACTGCAGAGGCTGGAGCCTTCCTCAGCTGAGAGAGTCCTGCTGCTGCCCGGCCGCTGCAGCGCGGAGCTGCCGGGAGGCAGCAGCCCCTCGTCTGGGCCGGCTTCTGCATGGCACGGCCTGGACTCACGAGAGGCTCAGCATCTCCTCTGGGCAGCTGTCCGTGCCACGCCAGCGCCCGAGGAGCACTGCTGTCCTTGCTGCCCGTGGCCGCTGTGCCGAGCTGGGAAGGCGGGGACGTGTGCGGAGCTGAGAGGGCGAGTCCAATGCCAGCGACTGATCCGCGCAGTCAGGGGGAAGACAAGCAGTGTGGTTCTTCACATGGGACACGGGCAAGGGCATCTTTGAACTCAGCCTGCCCATAACGGCTGAGCATCCTGATGCGGAAAGCCCCGTTGGTATTGGTCACAACGTGAGCTGCTCTGGTTTACAAAAAGAAAGGCATTCTTTTGGCAAGATGCCCTCCTCTCCTGCGAATGCATCTCTCTGTGCTTTGTTTCCTCTCAAGAGATCTCTTCAGAGGACTGTAGAAAATCAGTCTCAGTGCTGGCCATCTGTGCTGCAGAGCTGCCTGGCTTGTTGCTGTTGCTGTTGTGGTTCTTGTCGCTGTTGTTGTTGTTACCCAGATGACCACAAAAGGCTCAGAGCCCCAGAGAGTGGGGCTGCCTTTTGTATCTCCTGGAAGGTGGCATGTCTGCTTTCAAGTGAGCATCTTGCACTTTGTTTCCCTCAGGGAAAATGGTGAGCATGGAAAATCCGGTGATGAAATACACTGAACTGGAAAATATCGGCAGCGGGTGAGTCCAACCACAGTTTCTTCTACAAAACCATGGGCCAGCTGTTCTGCTGGTGGAATATCTATCAAGTGTCAAGTCAGGCAAGCTGCAAACATGTTCAGACACTGGGCTTAGATTGGCCCATCTCTCAGTGCTGGTCAGAATTTGTAAGTGTGGTCAGAAGGCATTGTCAAAGACATCTCCACGCTGCCACGGTCTTGCCTGCAGCAAGGAACAAGAGCTGGAAGATCTCCTGTCTCTCAAGTGTGGGACAGCTGTGTGTTAATTTCCTTAGCATTTTTGTATGTCTCAAAATCATCCGGCCACACTAATGAAAGGAGAATCTTGCTTGCCTGAAAGAGCAGCCTAGCCCCTGGTAGCTGTCAGATAACAGTTCTCAGGAACAGTTCTTTCCAAGAGGTTGCTGAAGGAATACTCGGTGGTCAGGATTAGAACCACACAGTTTAGAAACGGAAACTCAAGATGAAAGAATAAGCTCTCTTTTTGAGCTGAGGCACTAAAGCCCAAAGCTTCAGGAACAGGCCCAGTGCCCATGCACTGGAGAGGAAAATGCATCATGTGCCCTCTGGCAGAGCCCTCATGCCTCCTGCAGGTTTTAGGCACTTAGAGCAGAGATCTCCTGTCCGGGCTGGCTTTCACGCCAAGATCTAAACAGCTTCTCCTTTCTTTGCTGCTGTTTTGTTTCTAGGGGTTTCGGAGAAGTTTGTAGAGCATTCGACAATGCCACAGGAGGAGAGGTAAATGTCAACAGTCCCTGCAGATTCTGCAGCTCTTGAGGGCTTTCCCCTCTGGTGTGAGTTGTGGCTGGAGCTTTGGGTCACCGGGAGAGCTGTGCTGCAAAGGCACAAGAAGCACAGACTGGTGCCAGCCTGCAAAATACATTTGGGACAGTCTTTGTCCTTCTCAGCTGCCAGAAGGAAGGCAAAGAGAGCAGTGGTTCCTTTTGGAGAAGGAAATGCTCACTCACTCTCAGTGGCTAAAACAAAGGTGGTGCCTTAGAGCATCTCACTGCTTTCTTGTGGCTACAGCTTCAGAGTCCTGAATTCTCATTTCTGGCTGCCAGCAAATACATCTGAACCTTACTGGTAGTTCCTTAGCAACCTGCAGTGCTGCACTTGGGAACTGCACGTAGGGAGGGATCTGCAAGGCGTCCCTAAGAGCCCTAAGCCCTGCTTATAGCCCAGGATGTATCCATAGAGTAGCAAGGCTTGGATTACTTCTCTGGATCCCAGGCAGAGCATCAGAGAGTGTGGGCAGAGCTTTGTGGGTGATAGTTGAGACACCATTGTTACCAAGTGGACAAGGCAAAACGTCAGTGGCCATGTGTCCTGTTTCTGGCCCACAAGGGAGCGGAGAAATGGGCTGTTGGAATGTCAGTTCCTAATTACTCCAGTGTCTAATCACAAGGCACTTTGGCACAGCTCAGCTGTGTCATTCCAAAATCACTCGCTCCATGTGTGTTGTGGTCTCGTGCCACCAACTTCTCAAGGTACTGATTGTCATTGTCATTTTAGGTGGCCATAAAGAAAAGTAGTCTGCAAGGACTGAGGAGGAAGGAAGTAACTGTCAATGAACTCATGATCATGAAGATGAATAGGAATCCCAACCTGGTCAACTATTTAGACAGGTGAGTGGTCGTGGTCTTATCCCATGAATGTTTGTTTACCTACTGCAAGCATGAGAGGTCAAAAACCAACTTTGGTCTGTGGCAGAAAATAGAGCCGTTAATTACTGATCAATTATTATTTCTCTTCTCATCTCCAATGGATGGGAAGAGAGTGCATTTTGTCTGCATTAGTCTTCCCTGGCACACATCGTTTGACAATTCTTCAAAAGCCTGCACCAGTGCTATCTTACTAAGTCAATACCCTCTAAGTTCACTGCCACCACGTTGTCTTGGGGCTTGATTTTTCTCAAGAGTCTTAAATGCTGATGAACCATCCGAGAGAGGATTTCCCTTGGACTGCAGCCCCTCTTTTCCATTGCTGTGCATGCCAGGAAGACTAGATGCTTTTTTTCCATAAACACCATGTGTGACAGCTTTTTATCTGGGCTGTTAGTAAACTGTGTTTTTCACTTGCTGGCCATCTAAGACATCTCCTTTTTCACAGCTGTGCCTTTCTCCTTGACACAGCACAGACCGCAATCACTGCACAGCCTAGAGGGAACGTCTATTCCTTTGAGTCTGTCCTCGTTTCAAAGGGACCTGGAAACAAGAATCAATCGTTGTCTTTTCCAAACAGTGGCGTAGCCATGCACGTTCATCTCCATGGCCTCATTTCCTTCTTTCAGCTACCTTGTGGATGATGAAGTCTGGCTGGTGATGGAGTACATGGATGGAGGCACTCTGACTGATGCCATCTATGAGATGTACATATCTGAAGATGAGATGGCAGCCGTCAGTCGGGAGGTCAGGGATCCCACCTGTGCTTCCGAGGGCTTGGGCAGGATTGTCTGGGAAACAGGGGCTGAGAACTGGAGGGATTCCATGTGCCAAACTTTGCTTCTGTGTGGCTGCTATGCTATGGGGAAGCGGGGGAACTGCGTGGCAGTGTGCCTGCACTCCCTGTACTCTGTTCTTGTACTCTTATCTCCTGCTGTTGCATTCTCACTCTGTCTCTTGTATTTGTAGTTGCTGTTCTCCACCTTGCCTCTCTGAATGCTTGCCTGGAGCCTGTCTGCACGGCATTCCTTGCCTGTAAAAGCAAAAGTGCTGGTAGCAGAATTGGAAACTAATGGTAAAAGGGACTCATTTCTCAGAGTCCTCAGCTGAAAAGGGTAATAGTGCACCCAAAATGCTGTTTGCTTCTGAAAGGCGACTCATGTGATACTTCCAAGTCTGTGCTGAGGCCAGCAAGAAAACCTTTGCCATGCAGCCTCCCACCCAAAAGTGAGCCGCTTCACAGCAAAGGGAGGGACTCTTTCTTTCTTGGCAAAGCCTTGCTTGTCCTCTGGATGAAGAAAGCACATCCACTGCAGCAGCAGTCATTCTGGCTGCTTTGCAGAGGACAGTCTAGAACAGCAATTCCCGTTGGCTCTCTCAAAAGCTGACGTGCCTTCCCTTAGAAAGGTAGTGTTGGAGCAGCAAGCTCTTCCTCTCAATGGCTCTGTGTTCTGCCATTGCACTCTATTCCCCTGGAAAGGGAATCTTTTAGAGCTGTTTCCTTTCTTGTGGGCTCAAATCACACCACTCATTTTTATCCTCCTGTCTCTGTTTTCTCTCTCAGTGCCTGCAAGGACTGGATTTTCTTCACTCAAACCATGTCATCCATCGAGATGTGAAGAGCAGCAACATCCTTCTCAGAACTGACGGCTCTGTCAAGCTGGGTTGGTATATTCTTGGCCAGGCAGAGCGTTCCGGGCATGTGGGGTTTGGGGCTGCTTTTGAGTGACTGCCAGTTCCCCCAAAGTGGTGCTGCTGGCAGTGCAGGGACCCCTGCAGCGAGCTGAAGGCACAGTTGCAACGTGCACAGAGGTATGGCGAGGAAAAAGCCGTCCAGAGTGGCACTGGTTTGGGTCTGTGTGTGTCCCTTCCAGAGGGAGGGAGCTACAATCTAAAGGTTCCAGGGAATAAAAGCCACTTCTGGGGGCAGGATTAAAAAATTTAAAAAGCAGCCACTTCCGTGTTTCCTTGGCTAAAGTCCTGAGGAAACAGAGCAGGGACGGATTTCCAGGAGATTCAACAGCGCTTTCTCAGACTTACAGTGGGGAGTTCTTTTGCTTGGTTTCCTAATTGTACAGAACTTTTTTGTTCTCCTCAGCTGATTTTGGCCTCTCTGCTCAGCTCACCCCTGAGCAGAATCTAAGGAGCTCAGTGGTCGGGACGCCTTGGTGGATGGCGCCTGAGGTTGTGCTAGGTCAACCATATGGCCCCAAAGTGGACATATGGTCTCTTGGAATTGTGGGATTCGAAATGGTGGAACGAGAAGCTCCTCACTGGAATGAAAGTCCTACCTCGGTAAGGAGCAAATACTCACTGATCCCTCTGTCTTTTTCACCTATCCTGTGTTCTGTCCTCCATCAGACAAAATCCCATTGCCGTCTGCTGGCACTGCTTCCACCAAGGTCCCCTTCTAAAAATGGCCCTGCAGCACATCAGCATCTGCTGTAGTTTTGGTTGCATCGGTGGGGGAACTCAGGCCCTACCACATGCAAACACTCTCCATTCTCAGGCAACACTTTCCTTTGGGTTTTAAGTTGTTCCAGCTTGTCTGTCTGTGTAGAGGTCTCTAATAACACAAAACACACATCTCAGAGCTGGTGTTACATTTCCAGAAAAGAAGGAAAGAAACCCAAACCAACAAAGTTTCTAAAACAGTGGTTTTCTAGAGAAGAACTGCACTCCCTGTACGGTTTCTTGTCACTTGCCTAAAACCTGGGCATGAGGGTGTAAAGGCCACATAGTGTCTTCTGCTTCTTGTGCAGTGTTGCTGAAACACTTAGTGACCATATTTCTGTCATAGCCCAAGCCACGTTCTCCACGTGACCAAGCTGCAGCCTGGTGACATGGAGAGCCTGCCAAAACCTCCCATTTGTTACCTGGCACTTTCTGGGATGGGCACATCTTTAATGCATTGACTTGAGTATCCAGAAAAGCAGAGGGCTACCATAGGGATAGCATTTCTCCTTCTGCTGATTTGACCACGAAAAGTTTTTCTTTTGCCACATCAGAGAAGCTGGAACTTGCAGACTGCTGCGAGACAGAGCTGCAGGTGGCTCCTGTGTGCCCAAACAGGCATTTTCATCCCAATACGTTTCTGCATGCATCTTAACGTGTCTGTGTTGAATGCGAGGTTCCAAATGTTTCTTTCCTTACCTGAGCAATAACTCCCTTTTCTATAATAATACTTGAAAACAGTTAGAGCAAAGTCCCTCTTCCAAACTGCCTGTCAAGCTGGTGGGAATCTTCAGAGAAGCAAAACGTGCTTTTGCTGATGTAGTTGCCCCTAACTAGGTCAGCCAATCAAATCAGCTGCCGAGGCAAGCTCCGCTGGATGCTGGAAAAGCTGTGGCTGCTTTGGGGTTTGGGTTTTTTGTTGGTATAGGAAAGTCATCTCTGCCTCTCTGCCAAGGCAGAAATTGCCACTGCAGAGTTGAGCTTAAACAAGGGGCTCTGGGAGAGCATTTACAGACTTGAAACTGATGCCTGGAGTGGCTACCTAAAACCAGAGACTAGACAAGAATAAGAGAATCAAAATAGGTATTTATTTGAACGGCCTTCAAAGATACAGCCTGGGCAGTCAAAAGGCTACATCCAAGATGGACCCTGGGTCATGAGTTCTTCACAGTTTTGTAAGCTTGGTCCATTTCCATAGCAGGGTTAATTCTCCAATTATGAGCCCAGTAATGATGTAATTAGCCCAAGTTTGCCCCTCTTCAGAGGCTTTGAGTTCACACATTTTGGGCCCTGGGACAATCGGAGTGTCCTTGGAGAGCAAACCTAGAGAGGCTTTGTTATGTCTAACTAGCACGAGAGAACAGTAGCTAACAGGCCACACAAAACTTCCGAGCTACACACTAGGCAGTACAGGACTTGAAAAATAGAAAAGTTAAAACCTAAGGCATCAAAAGAAGCAGGTGGAGTCTTGTGTTTCCTTTTTCTCCAGGCTGAACTCCTGATAGCCACAGGAGGGACCCCACAGCTGCGGCAGCCCAACCTGTTCTCGGCTTCTCTGCGTCACTTCCTGAACTGCTGCCTGCAGACAAACGAGGAGCGGCGCTGGTCTGCCAAGGAGCTCCTGCAGGTAAAATGCAAAGGGGCTGCAGGTCAAACAGTGTCCGAGGATGGGCTCCTCCTCCACTGAAGCCCAAGGCATCAGATGAGCCCCCTTCCTCCTCATCTCCACTCTTGGTGCTTTCCAAATGAAAATGGTGAGGAATCCTGGGCTGGGCTGGCAGGGACCTGTAAAGGCCATCTGATCCATGTGGTGTGCAATGAGCAGGGATATCTTGAAAGAGATCAGGCTGCTCAGAGCCCCTTCCCACCTGACCTGGAATGTTTCCAGGGAAGGGACACTTACCAGCTCTCAGGACAACCTGTGCCACTGTTGCACTATGCTCCTTAGACCTACTCAGAGTAAATCCCCTTTTCATTTAAAAATATTACCCCTGCCTTTGAAGCACTGAGCTTGGAAAGTCATGGTTCATTGTTCTTGGTTGGTTTTTTTCCTTTGGGCAGCATCCATTTGTAACATCAGCCAAGCCTGCATCCAGCCTGGTGCCACTGATCCAGTCACTGAAGAAGTGGAAGGAGGAGGAGAAAAGATTGCAGTGGCAATCCATCCATTCAGGACTATTTTCTCCATGACCAGCTTAGATGAGGATTGTAGAGTAGGATTGTAGAGTAGGATTGCAGAGTAGGATTGCAGAGTAGGATTGTAGAGTAGGATTCTAAATAAATAAAGTTTCTGAAACCCCAACTCATCTGTAAGATTCCTTTCTTTCTCACCTTGTGATTTAGCTCAACTTTTCCTTCTCAATTGTCCGTTGTTTCTTAAAGGTGGAAAGAGACACTTATGGCTTCTTTGGTATGGTTTGTCAGTGGGGCAGGCTCTTCTTCATTCATCCTCTCCAGACCACACTGCCTTTGCAATACGGCACACTGGCCGGTTTTTGTCCAGCCATTGTGCTTGTAGTTGAGGCAGAACGGGCAATGGCATTTGCAGGCAAAAGCAGAGGAGGAGTTGTGCAGCCAAGACATCCTGTGCAGATGTAGGTGTTGAGCTGTGACTCGAGAGCACTGGGGTTCCTGCCACTTGGATTTGTATCCCTAAGTGCAATCTCTTTGGCTCAGGGAGAGTCTTGCTCAGCTGAGAAAGCAGAAAGCTCAGCGAGGGTGCTCTGAAAGGTCTCGTCTGAGGCAGAGCTGTCAGCGAGCGTGAGGTGAGAGCGGCCCGGCCTTGCCCAGGCTGGAGCCCCAGCAGAGCCCACGCAGAGCCCAGAGCAGCCTGAGGCTGGGCAGAGGCAGGCTGGCAGGAGGCCCTTGGAGCTGCAAGAGGCAGCAGCCTGGCACTGGGTGCCTCTTCCTGGGAGCGGGCACATGGTCCCATCTCAGAGCCAAAGCGGCAGCTGGCTGCTGCCGAGGGAAGCGTAGCCGTGCTGGGCACAGCGCAGACTGGTGCCATTGGCCGTCTGGAGGCGGCCCAGGAGGAGAGAAAGGCAAAAGGCAGCCGAGGGCTGGTGCCCCGGCTGAGGATTGCTACTCTTCTGCCGGCTGCCCTGGAAGTCCTGGGAAAGGTTAGCAGTGTGTGCAGCAGCCTGGGCACAGCGGGAGGGAGCCGGGCTGCTCCGCAGGCTCGAGCACGGGGCAGCGTCCTTCAGGCACGGCACTTCTGCCAGGGGCACCGAGGCCAACGGGAGGCAGCGACAGCTCGTCAGGTCAGATCTGCAGGAGCCAGTGCCTCACACAGCTCGGGGAGGAAGCGCCTGCAATCCTGCAGTTCTGCACTGAGTCAGAGCAAAGGTGTGGAATGCAGAGCGTTCTGCAGAAATATTCGGGACCACCAGGCCAGCCTGCTTTGTGCTCTCCGGGGCACAGCAAGCAGTGCACCATGCAGCTCTGAGTTGCTGGCAGAGAGATGTTAAAAAGGAACTCACTTTTGGATACAATTAAATGGTAACAAAGTCGTCGAAGCAAAGGAAAACTGCTTATGAGTAACGATTCCGTTGAGCCGGGTGTGTGCCTCCCTCCCCGAGAGCTCAACACACCCCCCCTCTAAGAAAATGGCTGCTTTTTAGACCCTTTCCCAGCCGGGACGGTCCCTGTCCCCTTTCCCAATGGGTGGGTACTAAGAAACTTAGGTGCTCTCCTGACCACCTTCTTTTCTGTCCCCTCCCCTCTCATCCTACTTCCTTTTTAGTCAGGTCTTCAACCCTGCCCCTCTCCCAGCTCCCAGCAACACCCAGCAATTTAACTAGAACAGCTCCAAACCATAAATCCAACATACATCCAACAATTTTCATTCTTTGACCTAAACCCCTTTTGGCTGCAGCAAAATATTACTTCCTCTCTCAGAGGGAATCGGGGATGTGCCTGAGGCTTGTGCTTGAGTAGTGAACTGATTTGGAAGGGAGCAGAAGGCTTTCAGTAGGCAATTTGTGTTTTCTTTATTACTTTGGGAAAGAAAGATGCAATGTGGCTTCACGCAGCAAAAGCACTTGCAGGGTGCAGTGACGAAATGTTGTGTTCAATTCCCAGGGAAGGAAGGTGTAAATGACCATCAGAGGAGAATTTGAGGAATGGGTGTTACGGGTTCAGGAGGACGCCCATGCCCAGAGAACTGAAGACCCAGTTAGAATTGCAAAGCAAATGAATTTTAGTAGTCACGTTAGCAAGAAATACATACCGGCGCCTGGCTGCTGGAAAAGCCACCGAGCAGGAGAAGGAGATAGAGCATGGCTCCTGAGTGGGAGGGGCAGAAGGGCAGGACTCCTTCAGGGCATCCCCTGGATAAAAATGGCGTGCGTCATGTCGTCCTCTCCCCTCCACCCCAGGAGCACACCTTATATCTCCTCCTCAGGAGTGGCCAGTTTCAACATCATTTCGTCCAGGGCCAGCTTACGAGATGAGGTCACATTGGCCCATGATCATACTCCATGCCAACAATGGCTCCATTATGTATTGTTTCTCCTTTCCCAGGATGAGTTCCACCAGGTGACCGATACCTAGTTTCATTTCTAGAAGTTAGTCCCGCTAACTAACAATACAGTCGTCTTCTGCATTATCTTGTCGATGTGCAACACTGCGGACCAAACATGTCAGGCCTCAGATCTGTCTCCTATCCCTGACACATGGGGATGTTCCCCAAATGACCACCAGAGACCCTCAGGACACCCCTACTCTCACATCAAGAACTTCTGACAAGTGGTTTAAATATGTCAAATAGTTTGAAGTCATGTTTAGCCTGTGAGTTTCAGCAAAGTAATGAGTGTGTCTTAGTTCCATGGGTAGAAGCTAGTAAGTGAGATTGCTGGGTGTGCACGTGTTAGGGAAGTGATTCCCCATGCACCCAGCGCTGAAATCAAGTGACGCCTCCTTTCTAACGCTGAGCTGGCAGCAGGGATGGATCCCTGCTTGGTAACCTTTCATTGTGGTCACTTATATTGAACAGTAAAAAAGGTTGAAATGAAATATTTCAAGCCGTTTCCCTCTGGTTTCCCTTTTCTGGGGGCCAAGCTCTGTGCCTCAGGTGGCCTGGGTGTGTGCAGAGAAATGCAGCCCCCACAAAGCCCTTGGTTTTCCCACAAGTCATCATCACTCCTTCCCAGGTGCGCCCAGCTCTGGCAGGAGAGAGAGAGCCCACGGCGCAGTGGGCACCGTGCCCTCCCAGCCGGGGCTCTCTGGCACAGAGCAGCAGCAGCGCCAGCACCTTTCAACCCGCTCCTGGCCTTGGCTTCAGCCGGGAGCCAGAAGCCTCTGGAAATCAGCACTGCCAGTTGCATTCCCAGCTTGGAGCAGCTCCTGCGGGTGGGCAAATCCTGCCCGTTCGACTGCTTCCATAGAGGACGAAAGGCAGAGGCAGAGATGTACCTACAGAGGGGACCAGGGCGTGTCCAATAAAAGTGCAAATGTGTGGGGAGATTTGTTAGGAATTATTACAGCTGTCATGCAATTAGTGCCTTCTCTCCTGGATCTGTGCAATGCTTTGGGCCATTTTCTTGGTCTAGTTTCCTTTGCTTTGGTCCCATCTCAGTGTTCACTTGGGGTACAGGCTGTAGGTGCTTGGGGCACTCTTTGAGTTACTCTTGGAGCCCTTGAACAACAGGGTTTGGCCCACGAGGGGACTTTGTGCTGCTTTGTGACAGAGGAGAACTTCCCAGGCTATTGTGTGTTTGCTGCAGGGAAGCTTGGGTTGCTTAGCATCAATTCCCAGACCAACGCAGAGCAGCTGCTTTGTGATGTCAGGGCATGGTTGCCACGTTGTGGTGCTGTCATCAGAAGGTTGCCTTGGTGCACAGAAGGTCTCAGTGTCAGAGCAGCTCTTGGGCTTGCTCAGAGCAGGAGCATCCTCCTGGTTGAGGCCTTGTCAGGGGGCAGCTGCACTCTGACAGGAGCCTTGTTTTTTCTTGTGTTAGAGCACAGTCTGCAAACTTGCACAGCAGGGCTAAAATCATGGAGGCATTTGCTGCTGCAGTTTGCACTGTGTATGGCATTGGTTATTCTGCCTATTACCTGACTAACCTGACACGTGAGTAGAGGTTTTCCCTGGGTGTAACCCAACCTGGCTTGTGTAGGGCTTCCTGCTCTTTCTTAGTAACTGAGTTGATTTTGAAACAAAAAGACCATTAGGATGCCACTGCTTTGGTAAAGCTCCTGTCAACATGTTCAGCTCAAAAGAGGGTGTCTGTAGCCAGGGAGGTGCGGGCAGCATTTGCAAGGGAACGTGCAGGGGTTCCCTTCCCTCCACGGGAGAGTCTCCGAGTCTGTCATTTCCTCAGGGTGCTGGGTCAAGCAGGACAACTTTGAAAAGGCAGCCTGGGAGGTGTTCTCAGAAGGCCTTCAAAGAACTCTGCAGTTCTGCCTGGAATTCAGGGAAAGCTTCTTTGTTTCTAAATTTTGTCATGAAAAGATTTGACTGTCTAACTCGACCCTTTAATGAGTGCTAAAATAGTGATTCTTTTTGCAAT
Organism: Aphelocoma coerulescens; assembly: GCF_041296385.1. Taxonomy (NCBI): domain Eukaryota; kingdom Metazoa; phylum Chordata; class Aves; order Passeriformes; family Corvidae; genus Aphelocoma; species Aphelocoma coerulescens. The sequence goes on from NW_027184071.1 coordinate 570,529, forward strand.
GAAGTGCAAACTCCCAAACAGTGAGTGTCTGCTCTTGAACCCCAGAGCTGCTCCTGGGCTGTTTCACAGTAGAACTATGACATCTCAGGGGGGTTTGGGGGAAGGTTTCCTGGGCAACGGTATTCAGTAACTTAATGAAAATTAGTGCATGCAACTTATTTTTTAAAAAAAAGAACCTGAAGGAGAGGATAAAAAAGGCAGCTTTAGCTGTTGGGCAGAAGAGAAATATTGGGTGTTGAAGAACATTTTGCATTTTCGTGATCAAGTTTGTATTCATTTACTGGCAAAAGAGGCCAAAGCCTAGGCACAACCAAGAATATTGTCCTGCTCTCTTGCTGGATGTGTGGAAGAACTGTGTCTGCTGGAGGGCTGTTGTGAAAAGAAAACACTCTCTGTTTGGGTGGACTTGTTCTGCGGGATTAACCAGCACAGGCAGTTTTTTCGCAGCATCTGGTTCATTTTCCCTTCCCACTGCAGGTCACTTGATCCATGTATTCGTCAGTGCTGATCCTGAGGTGAGTGAAAGGAACCTTTGATGTTCCTGGTGTTTAAGAACTGTGGAGCAAGCTGTGAGCTTGGCCTGTGGCAGTAGAGTAAGGAGGCTGAGCTGGGTGGGCAGAAAGAAAATCCATGTTCATGTCTGCAGCAGCAAAAGCAAAGGCATCGCTGTGTAATAGCTGCTTTTGCATTTCAGAGCTGTCGCAGAACTAAAAGCCCAGCTTTGCAGAGAGAACGTTGCTTGCTGACAGTAGCCAGGCTGCAATATCTAATTCAGAGCAATATGCAGTACTGTTGAAATAGCCCATTTTACTTTAGTTGGAGGCACTTGGAATCCCATTGCTATGCAAGGTGATGATTTCTCCTTAGTAGAGCTGGTTGTAGAGCTGAATAGAGATAAGGTTAGAAATGACAGGTAACTGCCTGTCCCTCACACTCCTGCCTGTCCACAGAGCCCAGAACCAACCTCAGGCTCTCCTCTGGCTCCCTCTACTCCTGGAGAATTGGGCAAATGGGTGACAAATGTCCGGAAATCTCCAGCTGGCATCAGACGTGAACCTGAACGTCGTGAGCCGGTAAGTGCCAGTTCTGGTTGGGGCTGTCTTTAGAGGAAATCAGAGCTGCAAGTTTCTGAGCGGCCAGCACTTGCTGGTGGTGGCCGAGGATGCTGAGTGCTGGAGTCCTGCCAGGACCTAGCGATTCCCCCTAGCCAGTGAGAGCTGGAACACGGCCTTTGAGCTGTCATGTTTAGGCCCCAGCTTGCTGGGATTCCAAGAGGGGCAAACGTGAATCATGAAGGCTCCCCTGTCGCCAGAGGAGGGAGCGCTCCAAAGACACCGCTCTCAGCCTTGCCAGACACGTGGGGGACACGGTGGCCTGGAGAGCCGTGTCCCACTGCACAGGCTGGCCAAGTAGCTGCTGGCACAAAAGCTGTTGATGTGAGCACACAAATGCTTTGGGGTGGTTTGTCCACATGAGCTTCTTGGGTGGGCCGAGCTGGGAGTATTTCAGAGACACACTGGGGATGGGGAGCTGCTGCTTGAAGTCAGGGACTTTGGTGCCTTGGTTGCCAGGTTGTTCTTTGGCCTCTTCAGGCAGAGCAGTGAGGAGCAGAGCTGACAGGGGCTCTGAGTGTGCCTGTGTTTTTGCTTTTGATAAGCTACAAAGAGATGGTTGTATGATAGAAACAAATTTGCTTCTCTTTTGTCTAGCAGGACAGGTGTAAAATCCTACCACATCCAGAGAGCGAGGCGTGGAAATGACTTGAAGGAGCAAGTCAAGTAAAGTAAATTCGGTGCTGGAAGAGTGAAGTTCTGTCACTCTAAATCAGCGTGATGCCTGGAGGGTTTTATACCAGGTTTGCACCTAAGCTGATGCTAAAGAAGTACATAAGGTCCAACATAGACCTAAGGTTTGCACAGCAGAGTTTAGGCTGACAGCTAAGGGAGCATAAATTCAATGGTCTTTCCAACCCAAAAGGCTAATGAGAAATGTTGGTATTTCTGCTCTCCTTCATTGTTTACACTATAGAAACATATTTTCTGAGATTTTGCAATTGCAGCTAAAAATCGTGGCCAGGTTAAGTTATGTAAGTAGTTGTTGTGCCTTTAGAATTGCGCAGGTCAATATCAGTGTAGCTGCTTCTGGTCATACAAAAAGCTCTTTCAAGATACATCTTAAAGAGAAATGGGTTTTTCCTTTTCATTCTTAAGTGCAAAGCCTTCTCCAGGACGTACAGCAAACAGGTTATCTAGATTGCCTTTTCACAGTGACAGAACACTCCCCCTTTAATCTGCCTGGATTGCACAATTCTCATCTGTATTAAGGAATTTCATTTAGTCTCTGCTGTAAGTAAGTGATTTCTGTGCAAGAGGGTTGATCAAGGATAAACCCAAATTAACAAGAGTGGTATTTGTTAGGGCTCATCACACACTTTGAACAAGCCATACCATCAAGCCCAAAGCTAATATGGCTCCTTGTTAAATATTTCTGATGGATTGCACATCCTTGTGTGAAGAGGGAATTGGGATTTAAAGCCAGTATTTATGCATATATAAGCATTGTGCATGAACATTGCATGTTCAGAATGAAAACCAAATATCACCTGTACAGGGTAAACACTGCAATAACACAAACACGCTTCTCCCATCAGGTTCACAGGCAGCTTAACCAATTCTGTGCTTGCACATAGCCTGTTCTGGCATCTGGTGTCATTCTGAACCGGGGAAAGTCACACATAGATACTGTAGGACCATGAAAATCTCTCCAAATACAAACCAGTCTCCAGGTGACACGAGTGACTACAGCAACCTCCAATAACGTAGCAGGGAACCCAGATTTGTTGTGTTCTCTTTGTCATTATGGGTTTATAATTCACAGACTCCGAGAAGGGCTTGAGTTGGAAGGGACCTTAAAGACACTCTAGATCCAGCCCCTCTGCCATGGGCAGGGACACATTCCACTAGCCCAGGTGGCTCAGACCACATCCAAGCTTTGGCAAATACCCAAGGACACCTTTTCTGTTTTTCAAGGTCAGATTTCCATGCTCCTATTCACAGATGGCTCCAGTCTCATGCAGAGGATTGCTGGGTTGGTCACTCTCATCTCCACAACCCAGCAATGGTCCTATTTTGGATGGCCCCAGGGACCAGCTACTGCCTTTGTTCCTTCCGCTTTCCTTTCCAGGATCAGTGATTTACCGCTACTTCCTCCACGTCTGAGACAACTGGAAGAGATAAGGCACTGCGGATGCAGCTTCTGACAGAGAGCTGATAACACTCAGCTGAGTATTTTATTCTCCTGCCACTACGCTGTCAGGCTGCCTACACAGAGTTCCTCCTGCTTGGAAAGGGGCTGGTGGGAGCAGCAGGAATTGATGCTGGCTGGAACACTTCAAAGAACTGGACAAAAGCAGCCTTCTCTGGAAGGCCACCAGCTGCCCTTTGCCAGCAGCACAAGGTGTGAAGGCCCCTTTGAAGGCCATCCCTGCACAAGGACAGCCTGGCCTTCCAGTACCTCCGCCAGTACCCAGAACACCTTTCAGGCTTTGGGGCCGGCCCTGTCCCTCGCTCTGGAGAAGCAGGTTGCTGTTAGAGCTCACATATCCACAGTTTCTGGCTGGATTACCACGTTTTACCACAGACAGCCCTTCCGACAACAGTACACAGAGGCTCAATCTGCAATACAAGGGCATTTTTTTCCAACTTCTCCCTTGGATCAGTGTGCAGCAAGCACACCTGGGCCTCATTCAACTCTCTGTGTGGGCCAGGTGTCAGCTTCTGTTGGGAATTTAAAGCTTTTACCCTACTTTCCACAGCAAATCATGAAGCAAACTCAGCTGCACCAAAGCCCAAATTTCACTTTAAAAATTACAATTTTCATTTTCCTCTATTCAAGCCATGAAGAAAACAAACTTTACTTGAGTGAGCTGGAGGCACAGCGTCCTCCCAGATCATTCACGAGCAGAACAATACTCCAGGGGAAGACTGGCAAAGCCAGAGTTTCCTGATACTTAGGAAGCTTTGCAAAACCTTCCCACCTGTGGTGGTACTGCACCCTGCTGAATTCCTGGAGCCCTCACTCACCTCAGGTAGAGTTTGGACAGGAAGGGGCAGGAGGAGGGAAGACTTTGCAAACCCTGTCACGAGGCCAGGGCTGTTTTCATTTATGGTGACACGTTGCAGTACATAATCTTTTATTTAATGGGAGGGAGGGAGGTGCTGAAGGGCAAAAATTCTCAGTAACAAGGACATCTTCCACTTAAACAGCAAGGTAAATGAAGGGGAAAGTGCAATCCTATCTTTCCTGGAAGGGATTTTATACACATTATTGTTGCTGAATACATGCCTAGACAGTGGTGATTTAGGGCATCTAATCAAGCTCCCACAGTATCACCACATCTGTTTTGCCACATTTTCTTTCTTGTTTTCATTGTGCACGATTTCTCCTCCCCGGCTGGCTCCTGGCTGCAGTTCTACGCTCAGGGGAGCCCCGCTTTCTCAGCAGGCCTCTGCAGCGAGTCTGTAGCCAACGTGTGGCTCTGCTGCCAGCCCAAATGTGCCGTTCCCTTGCCCAGCCTGGCTGCAGCTGGGGGATCTGCTGGGCACGGCTGGCGATTTTCATGGCCAAAATCCTCCAGCGTCCTCACGTCTACATCTGCCCCTTGCTTTGGAGAGCACAAATCACAGGACACTCATCTCAGTTGACAAATGTCATTTATTACAAATTGCTACACCCGCGCTGACAATATATAACTATACAGATCTAACTTCAAGTTCAAAAAAGTAATTTATTAGACTTCTACAACAATGCAATGTAAAACTATACAAATACCCACTTCCGTTAACAAAAATTAATTTATTGCCAACCTCTACAACAACTCACTATACACAAAGATCAACTGAAGGTTAACAACTTAATTTATTGCATACTACTACAACCGTACAGCCCATATATCAGTACAAAAATATCACTATCCTTCTCTAAATAGCCCTATGCCAAGAACTCAATAAACAGCATTCTACAACTATACAACTTCACACATATTTAAATAGAAATAAAGACATTTATAACCACCACAAGATACAGATATAGATGAAATATTAGATAGTACATACTATATCTATAAATACATACATACAACAAACCTATCTCTAGGCAACCATACCAATCTCCATATCCATACAACTGAATCAATACCAATATATAGCTGTACATCTCAACACATATGTAAATATAGTTATACATAGAAATAGATCAATATACATATAAAAATATAAAAATAGACATATATACCTAACCAAATACCACTATACCTATTTAAGTAGCCATATGCCTAGAACTACATCAATAGAAATAGATACCTAGAAAACAGTATACATAGGAAACAGAACTTAACACAGACATAACAACATACATATATCCTTAGATAGATAGATACACATATATATAATTACAAACATATATATATATACAGCATACATCCATAAATATAACAACATACATATAGAAATATACCTATACAAATAGCAACCTACATATAAATATCCATGTAATTATCACTATCTTATGAGCAAGTCCATACATCTTTAAACAGAAATACAAGCAGAGGGATTCCAGCCGCCCCATTTTCAAAGCCTCTCCCTCGGTCTCTTCCTCCCGTGCAGAGCAGCTCTCCTGGACGGGGACAGCAGATGGGACACCTGGGAAGCAAAGGGAACACTGAGTCAGGATCGGGACGTTTCCCTTGGCAGCAGCTGCACTTCCATCAGGGAAGAGAAATCTCAGAGCCTCCCCAGGAGGCTTAGAAAGCAAAACCAGGCGCAGCGGGCCGGGCTGTGGCGAGCGCAGCCCCGGCGGGACCGTCCCGCAGCCCCCGGCAGCGCGGCACAGCCGGCACCGCTCCCGGGCCCTGCCGGCGCAGCTGCCTTGCCCAAGGACAGCCCCTGTGCCGCCCGGGGCAGCCGCGCTGAGCGGCCCCAGCACGGGCAGGGCCCGCTCCTGCCCAGCCGGCCAGTGCCCGCGGCCAAAGCCCACGCCAGCCTCACGCCCACCCTGCCTCACCGGCCCTGGGGCCTCACCCAGGCTCTCGGGCGGCAGCAGCAGGTCCCCGTTCACTGCTCTTGCTCGGCTGGGCCTTCAGCTTCTCCCTGCTGGTTCTCATCAGTCTCTGGATGTTCTCAAGGACTTCAGGGCAGCTGTGGCAAAAGTGGAGACTCTGGAATTGGTTCCATGGCCTGGCAGAGCTGCAGTCCCAGATCCCTCTGTGCTCCCTGCTGGCCCCCTCCATCCCCTCAGCCCTGCCATGCCCTCGGCAAACGCACAGCCGCCTTCAGTTTCTTCAGACGCCCACAGTCCTCTCACGCCCCTCAGTCCCTTCAGATCCATCCTGTCCCCTTAGACCTGCCACCCCCCTCAGCCTGTGCCACTTCCCTGTTACCTCAGTGCCACTTCGCCCTCTGCTCCCCCAAACCCCCCAGTCCCACCAGCACCTCAAGGTCACCGTCCTTTCAGTGTCGCTGCCTCCTCAGCGCCCTCAGCCCCCTCTGGCTCACCGTCCTCCAGCAGCTCCTCAGGGCACAGTGCCTGCGGCCACCGGCAGCTCCCACCGCTCCAGGGACACCGGGGCTGCAGCTGCTGCTGCGCCCGGCCCGGCCGCCAGCTCGGAGCCAGCACAGGAAGAGGGGACAGAGGGGGCACAGGGGAAAACAAGAGATTAGAAAGGTGGCTGAGGGCAGAAAGAGCTTAGAATGCAGCCTAGGCCTATATAAACATCAATCTATGTATCTAAACATCCAAATACCTCTTATGGTATAACTGTGTACATTTACAAATATAACTTAGATATATAAATATTTTTCTCTACACATATATAAATCTGCAAATCTATAACTTTAACTGCCTATGTATAAATATAATTACATCACATCTATAACTATATATATAAATTTAACTACACAGATCTATAAATACATTCACCTATAAACACAACTCTATAAATCTATAAATACTATATGTAACTAATAAGTATAGTATAAATACTATAAATAACTATATGGATATATAAATATAACTATAGACATCTATAAATCTATCTATAAACAGAGGGATTCCACCTGCCTGATGGTCACAGGCTCTCCCTCGGTCCCTTCCTCCCACGCAAGGCAGCCCTCCTGGAGAGGTAGATCAGATGGATATCTGGGAAGCAAAAGGAACACTGAGTCAATATTGGCCTTCAGGCATCTCTCCTTTTGGAAGTAATTGCCTTTCTATCAAAGACTGTAGAAGGTGACCTGAAAGGCAGACTCTCCCTTGGGAATTTGAAGCCTGCTCTTTAAAGAACAGGGAGCATTCCAAGTTTTCAAAACCTCCGAAGGTTTGAAGTCTCCCGATAAAGTCTCAGCACCCGCAGTGCAAATGGCACCCACGAGAGCTTGAAGCACAGACAGTCCCAGCTCCCACACAGAAGCCCAGCCTTGTTCCTCCTCTGTGCTGACACAGACACCTCAGTCCTCACTGAAAGAGCTGAAGCTGAAGGGTGCTGTGAGCTGAGTTACGAACCAGCTCCATTACCTGGGACCTACAAACTGCCCTCTGCAGTGAGCAACAGCGGCTTCAACTCGACCATCAGCTCTGGCAGGAAGAGCTGGGAGGGAAAGATCTCCCCATGAGGCCTGCAGGCTGCACCAGCCTTGCTCAAGAATGCAGATCCAAGGTGCTCTCTCTCTCCTATTAGTTCTCGCTAATTTGGGGTAAGTTTTTCCTTTCCAAATCATAAATCCTTGTGTTTTATCATTTGCTTGGCCTCAGAGCTTCTGCTGCTTGTATTTTTAATGTGTCTCACTAGGCCTACCAGCAGATTGGTCATACATTGATTTAATGTTCTGAGACAAAAAGCTCAGACTTCTACATTGACTTTCTGCTGGGGTTTTGCTCTCTTGCTTCAGGAGTCGCTCAGTGTTGCCTCCAGAGCACTGTCACCCTGCAGCAAACTCATCCACAGACTTCAGCTCCAAATTGGGACACCTGGGTTGGTGACACAACTCCCACAGGGTCAGGGTTATTCATGGCTCTCTGGCCACAGCACAGCACTCGGTGTCAGTGCCTCTGGAGAAGCGTGGAGGGCAGGGCTCGGGGAGGCTGTGCCAGGGCAGGATTTGACCTAAAGGCACCAGGAAGCACCAACCCTGCAGACAAGAGCTCAACTCTTCTCATCTCCCTTCCTGCCAGAGGCAGGCTCAGAGCAGCTGCCTCAGAGCTCTCTAAAGCAGTGTGGGCTCTCTCCTTACCAGGCTCCTCGGGCTCCAGGGACCTCTTTCTGCAGCTCATGGCGCCAGGCAAAGCTCCCTCTGCTGCAGCCCTGTTCCCGGCCTCCCTTCCTGAAGACTCAGGGGCAACACTACGATTGTCCTGAAAACCAGAAAGAAAGAAACCCAAAGATCACTCACTGTTTTCTGCAGGGACACAATAGATCAGAGCCTGCCACATTTTCTTCTCTTGAAGAAGAAAATGCTTTTGAAAACTGCTGTGTCTGAGTTTACAGAAGACGAAAGGTCATCACACTTAGCAATGAGATACTGGGGATCCCAAAAAATCCCACTCACCACCTTGACTCTGCCCTTTCTGGCTAATAAATCTGCAGCAGGCAGTGGGTCTGCATATTAAACAAAACAGAGAAATTCTTTGGCAAAGTTGTATAATAATATGCAAAAAGGCCTGTGCCAACACAGGAACTGAACACTCCAGGCACATCTGGGAAGAGGCAAGAGTTAAGAGGAAGGGGATTCCTAATCCAAAGAGGGAATCTGTCAAACACAAGGACTCATGGTCCCTGACTGAATTGCTCTTCCACACAGAAGAAGCCCCTGGGCTTAAAGGAGTCCTTAACCCGTTCATGTCCAGCATCATCATTGTCCTGCTCACCAATCACACAAGTCATGGGGCCTCAAAACCAACACTTCTGCCCCCTAAAAGCTCCACTGCTCACACACTTCCATCCCTTGTTCCTAACAAAGAAGTCTGGGCCCCAAAGGCCTTCAACAGTGGAGAAGACTGACTTCTCAAACACAGTCCAAAAGCTGCCAAAGCTGACAAAGTTGAATGTGGGGCTCACACTGAACACATGAAGTGGGCACTAAGGAAGGAGTTCTGCCAGCTCCTGGCACAGGGATGTGCTCCTCCCTCCACAGCCCTGAGCAGAACAGCAGAACACTCTCATCCAGGCTGCAGCTTTGCAGGGTCTGGATGGGAACACACATCTCTTCCCACAGAGATGCCCAAGAGGAAGGTGCCTGAGCTCTGGAACACGGAGAGCAAGGCTGGCAAGTTTGCCCAGCTGAGGATTTGCCAGATAGAAACAGGAATGGAGGCACCAGGCTACTGAGAGGACAAGAAAGCTGCAGCTCCAGCCCATCCCCAAACAGGGCTCTGGCAGCGCCTGCACGCTCGGCACGGCTCACACAGCAGCAGCAGCAGCTGCAGCCCAGCCCTTGCTTTGCCTTGGCCTTCCCACCCAAAACAGGCAGAGCCCACGTCTGCTGCTCTAACGGAGGCACCTCTCGCCTGCCCCTCCCTGCATGGGACACTTTGCCTTCAGTGGCAATTCTCCCCACACTCTTCTCTTCTTTCCCATCACACAGAGCCTCTTAGAACCTACAGAGCATCACCACAAAGGCCCCTGCACCAGGGATTCTCCCCAGCAAAAGGAGCACCCAAACCTGGCCACCACCAGCTCAAACCTCTCATCCTCCCTAAGGGGGGAGACTTTTCATTCCCTCTTCTTTTGGAAATCTTGCTTGACCAAGCAAATCCTTCCTCGTCCATTCAAAGCTTAATCCAAGAAGCCTTTGCTTCTCAGCCATGCAACAACATCCACAGCTCTCAGCCCAGCCCCTTTCCCTCCCACCCAATGGAGTTACCTGAGCAAAGGGAGACCTTTCAGGCAGGGATGGTGACAGCATCTCCTCCAGTGTCTTAAGAACAAGGTCTAGATCCAGGGGTGGCAATTCCTCGTCCCCAGGACTATTCCAAGCCCAGCTGGAGGCCGTCCACGCTGCCCAACCAGCACTGCCAGCTGGAGCACTGGGGGCTGAACTGCCTGGCGTGGCTGCAGGAATCCAAACACATTGGTCAGCCTCCAGAATGTGGCTTTGGGACACAGAGCTCTATTGCTGCCTTGCAGCAAACATCACAGGAAGCACACAGAAACTCAATTCCAGAAATGTATTCCAACTTCCCAGGGGATTGGAAGACTGATTTCTTCCTCTCAAACAGTGTTTCCTCTAATTGATGGGTATGGATATTAAAGGATGGATTGTAAAACTGATCTACACACAAAGACTTTGTAATCTCAGCCTTTTCTATCTCCCCAGCAGCTTTTAGATGTGGCTGCTTCTGAGTTTCTCATCCCAACAGACCACAGAAAGTGGATTCACCCAGGAAGAGCCCAGATCTGCAGACACACATGCTAAAATTCAACTCTGATTGTATTGTAAAAAGCAACCTTGTGGGTGAGGCTGTATTCTGCAGCTGCAGCAGTTCTGGGGACACACAGAGCTCACTGAAATTTAATAGCCTTCTTTGCAGGAGAGACAACCTGTAAGCTCTGCAATATCCTGTCAGCATCCTAGTTTGGGCTTCATTTCAAGAGAGATGGGGGTGCACGTGACACTGACCAGTTGTGGACCAATGTTTTCTGCCTCTCCCTTTCATCCCTACAGAGAGGCTGTCTGGAAAATGGCCAGAACAGCCTCCAAATCTGGAGGAAGGACAGGAAAAGCAGACAGAGACTGGTTTTGTTTTCATGGTCCTGCTTCCCCATACACTTGACACTTTCTACCTGATTCTCACTTGAGATCTACCCATGACAGAACACTGTGCAAAAAGACTTTAAATGGTCACTTTCCAGGACCTGTTTGAAAAGCAAGGGTACAAACTGTCTCCCTACCTGATGGGCTGTAGGCTGGGGTGTGCTGCTCTGAAGATGTGCAGCTGCGCTTCTGCGGAAGGGCCACGGAAGTTCTCGGATGGTCTACAGGCACCAGTGGAACCATGAGCTCAGGGTGGCGTTTAAGGTCCATGCGAACCAGTGGAATGACGAGCTCACGCTTGAGTGGAAATTTGCATGTGCCTGGTTCCTCAGATGAGACCCCAGGAAGTCCAGAGGTGGTAAACATTCTCTTGGGAGCTGGTGGGGAAGCGTCAGACTCCTGAGCACCTGGACTTGTCCTGGGAGGTCCGGGAGGCAGCTCTAAACCCTCAGGTGAGACAGCACCGAGGTGCTGGGATGAGGGAGCTGTGTAGGAGGCAGGGAAGAGGAAAGGAAGACTAGGTGAGGCAAAGGGAAGACTAGGTGAGTATTGGTTCTCAGGTATGTTTCCCTTGGCAGCAACTGTACTTCTATCAGGGAAGAGAAAAGCTCCCATCCTCCCAAGCAGGATTACAAAGAAGAAAAAAAAAAAACCATGCTCCCGGGCTATTCAACAACCAATTCCTTGTCTACTTAGCTCTCCCCTACTCATTCAACCGTCTGGGAAAACCGTCCCGCTGCAAATCCTTGGCAGGAGGCAGCTGCCAGAAACCCAACTGCCGGGTCTTTTCCCTCTGCTCCAAAGGGACAGGAGGCTCCCTCCAGCTGGGCGGGACCACAGCCGGGCCCTCGGCTTACACACCCGCACGGAGAGCTCCCCAAGCAACCCCAGGGCCGGGCCAGGAGCAGAGCCAGCCACGGCTCAGGGCTGGGCCGGCTGCAGGCCCAGCGGGCCGGGCTGTGGCGAGCGCAGCCCCGGCGGGACCGTCCCGCAGCCCCCGGCAGCGCGGCACAGCCGGCACCGCTCCCGGGCCCTGCCGGCGCAGCTGCCTTGCCCAAGGACAGCCCCTGTGCCGCCCGGGGCAGCCGCGCTGAGCGGCCCCAGCACGGGCAGGGCCCGCGGCCAAAGCCCCCGCCAGCCTCACGCCCGCAGCTCCCACCCCGTCTCACCGGCGCCGGGGGGGTGCCCGGCGGGGAAGTGCAGCAGCGGCCGCTCCGTGTTGAGCTGCTGGAAGCGGCTGGGCTGGCGGCTGCGCACCTCCAGCCCGGCTGCCAGCCGCTGCCTGTTGGCCCTGGTCAGGCGCTTGATGCGCAGGAGGAGGTCGGGGCGGTCGCGGCGGAAGTTGGGATTCTTGAAGTGCACGACGGCCCCGGCATCGCCCGGCACAGCCGCGCCAAACCAACCCAGCACCTTCTGGAAGCCGTACAGATTGAGCTGCCGGACGACGCTGCCGAAGTGCGTGGCTTTGAAGGAGTCCGGCAGCGCCGCCCCTCCCTCTCCGCCCGCCCCGTCGGCGCCGGCCGGGCTGAGCAGCTCCTGCTCAAAGAGGGCGCGGTCGATGAGCACCCCCTGGCCCTGGGTGTCCCAGCGCACGGAGCGGACGCGGGGGCTGTTCGCCAGGCGCCACAGCTTGGCGGGGAAGGTGCTGGCATTGAGCCCGGCGGGCAGCGGCAGCTCGGCCATCGCGCCTGTCGCCCACTGGCGCCGCAACGGCCGCAGCTGCACCGGCGGCGCGCGGCCTGAGGGGGGCGCTGCGCTCGGCCCCGCGCGGGAGCGAGCGGCACAAAGCCGGGGCTGCGGGCACAGCGCGGGCGGGGCGGCTCCCGGGGCGCTGCCCGGGCGCGGCACGGACCGGAGCGGGGCAAAGCCTTTCTTTCTCTGCGTGGAATCGTCCCTCTGCCTTTGGCTCGCAGCACGACCCCAAACCACCAAGGCAAGCGCAGCCAGTTTCAGAAAGGGTCCAAACTGAGGAATCCCATGGGAAACTGTTCCTATGTGTCAAGTGGCAGCCACATCTCTCTGTGTTCTGCATGGCTGAAGGGAGGGAGGAAAAAGATCTTCCACTGAGTAGCTTCACTCTTTTGCTTGGGGTTGCTACCAGAGTTGCCTACTTCAAAGCAGACTGGTCCAACAAGACCAGGGGAAATGATGAAAAGGAGAGACTTGAGGACTTGCTTTTTGCCTCTTTTCCAGCTAACTGACTGGCTCTTTCCCACTGGCTCTGCCTGTCTTGGGCAGATTTGGCCCATTTCTCATTCTTTGGAGTCAGAAGCAGCAACAGGAAGGGGCAGCAGTTTTGTCAGCGTTGCCATCAAAGCTTAAATCGTGCGCCGTGGATGGATGTTGCTTTCCCCAAGGGATTAATGACCTAGAGTTGTAGTGAACTCCCGCTGATGTCTCTCCAAGAGATTGTGCCTTTTTCTTTCCTCAGGAATCATTTCTTCTCTTCTTTTTTTTCCCCAGTCTGGGGAGAGTTCCAATGCAAAATCCCTCCTGCAGCCAAGTCTTTTCAATGGAGACTAACAAAGGTGATCTTCCAATCCTCTGTGCTTAGTGTCACTTGTTCTTTTAAATTCTCTCTTGAACTGGAAAGATTTTTCTGTTCATAGCAGGAAAAAATAGACCTAATTCTTCCATCTCTTTAATTCCTGCCTTTTTTTTTTTTTTTTTTTTTTATGTCTCTACATCATTTAACCCTGCGGGCTCATGTGAGTATGTTTGGTGCTGTGGCATAAGCTCATCCCACACACAGAGGGGATGTTCTCCTTACATCCAGCTTGTCTTGAGTTCCAGCTAACACTGCCTTCTCTTGCCCTCCTTCCAGGTCCCTTTGTGAGGAGCCCTGCCCTGTCACTTTGGTCCCTGCCCTATGGGTGACACAAGGATTGTTGGTCTCACCACATTCTGGAATAGTCTTTTGCACTGAGTGGTTTAAAGATGCCCTGTCATCTCTTCCTGTGTGTGCTGGCTTTCTCAGAAAAATGGAAACCCACTACCCAGAAAATCTCTTCCCAATTCATCTTAAACAGCTTAAAACAGTACCTGAATTCCGAATGATGCACCTCAGTGGGATGGGGTTTGTCTTTCTTTAAACACAGTGTAACAACTCTTGTAAAAATTATCCCAGCGACCGAATTGCAACAACATTTCTAATGAATAGGCAAAAAGGAGAAGACAGGAGTTCAGAAGAGAAGGGACATCTTTCTTCATGTTTCATGGCCCTTATTTCCCACACATTTGTCTATGTGCTGCTTCATCCAGAAAAGTCTCGTTTTGAAGATCTCCTCTGTACTCTCTGTGAGTTATGAGAAACACACGATCACTGGACCGGTGCCCTACTGGAGATGAGGAAGCAGGTGGCTGAAAAGCGGATTGTCCACTGGAATGTTTAGTCACCCCTGAAGTATGGTTATGTTTATGCATTGACTTTTCCACAGTACTCTGTGGCTAAGAATGAGAAGTTACCCTTAGCTGTGTTTTAAGGCTACTGAAACTTGAAAAGAAGTGTGCTTATCTTGTGTCTGGCAGCATGACTCATTCCCAATTTTCTACCTACTGGTAGAATTTAATGTCAGTTACAAACACCACAAGACAAATGATGGATATTATATTTCAGTGTTTGGGCCAAAAATTGGTTTAATAATTAACAACAGAAAAGGTTGTTAAGTTTTAGGAAAGAAAAATCCTTAAAACTGTGGTATGTGGTTTTAGATTAAGATTTTTCTCTTAAAATTACTCCTTTCCCCTTTAAAAGTAATTTGTAGAGAACATCACTCAATGTACAGGCCTGATGACTTTAAGTATTATTACTGTTCCATATCTTTCCTTTTTCCCTACATGGCACTGTAGCTTTTGAATCCCAATTTTTACCACTTTGAAAATGCAGTTTTAATGTTTTTCCTACTGGTGAATACTTACCAGTTCCAAGTTAAAGAGCAGTCAGTTCTGAAAGCGAAATATGCCTTATGTAAATATATTTTTTCCCTAGTCTCTTGGTATTACGTGCAACAGGGGCAACGTTAAAACAGTCTATACTGACTTATTTTAGAAGCTGTTAGAAATTATAAATATTTTCAGTATATCTGCCATACATTAGTGTGTGTTTCAGGTGAAACTGTCCTTTGTGCTCTTCTGCTAGCATGTAAGATCTCCTTGCGGCGTAGGAAGACACAATTTTCACTTTCTGATTGGCCCACAGCTGTGTCACTGCCTTCACCTTTCCATCTCAGATGCTCAGACAGTTTTTCCTCCAACACCTGCCATAGCAATGTCCCTTAAGGTGATGCAGACATGGTGGGCATGCAGCACCCAAGCTGTTCCTGATTTTCTGGGAACTAACTGCTGGTCCTGAACCCATCCTTTGCTGTTTACTTCTATACTGTACTTGTGGCAAAGGCTGTTCCTGCCAGTGTTGTAGGTTACTTGGTCTAACCACAGCAGCATGAAGAGTAGAAGCTGAAGAAAGAAATGTACATTTTTCTGACCAATTTAGCTGGAGTCTGTATTTGGACTTACATTGCTGATAAAAGTGAGAAATTCCTGGCAAACAAGTAATAAGTCATTGAATTTAGCATGTATTTCTTGGGTTCCTTGGCAACAGAACGGGGAAGAGAATCTTCATCACTTTCTTCCTCCTTACAGATGTGGTTTTAACCCAGTATAGGAACACCTAGACCCCAAGTTTGACATAACTAAAAATATTGGCATAGGAGGTAGAATCCCACCAGGCAAAGGGAATCTTACTGCAACAGCAGGTACAGAGCATCCACGCTTTTGAGTCCAGTGAATTCAAAACACAGGTTTTGAAACCTGCTCACCAGCACTGAGGGGGCCACCTTAGTCCCTGGACTTTAGAGGGTAAGAAGAGAGAACATAAAGTCTTTTCTACAGAAAAACAGAACCACAAAGCAAAACTTCATGGTAACTGCCCTGAAACTGCACCTCCGTTTTGGGATGAACTTGGTCTGAAATGGTTCTTTGCTGAACTTCACAAGCAGCTTCTGCCTCTTTCTGTTTGCTCCCTTGGGTTTGTTTGTCTGCAAACACCATCTCAGGTTGTTCTAGTGCTGCTCCCCCCGACTAAAATCTCTCTGTACATTCTGCAGCCTCCACTGAATATCTGCATGAACTGTTTTGTGTGATGTCTGCACAAGTCTTGTTAAACCTGAAGCTGTGATGCCCTGGTTTGGGTCTCCCTGTCTCCTGGATATGCTGCTCAGGTCTGCCAGGATGGTTCTCCTCCCTCAAGTGAGCTGAGCTAGTGGAAGCGCTCCAGGGACGTTTAAGAGCGCAGGTACCTCAGGTGGAAGAAATTCTCATCGTCTGTGCCTGTTCAGGCTGGCTGTGACTGTGCCGAGGGGAAATGGCATTTGTTACCTGAGTAGCTCCAGGAGGACTAAAGGTCATGGTGAAATACTCTGGTGAGGGCTGTGGCAAAGGAACAAAACTGGGATTAAGGGGAGTTTTCAGTAATAATTGCATCTCGTTCTGGCTTCTGTCACAGGTAGTTTAGTCACTGGCTAAGGTAGCTCAGAAGTGATTTTGGAATACTGCTGTTGGACTTTAAATGGTATGGACTCTTCCTCATCCAGATGTGTGGCTGTGGGCCTGTGTGTTTATCAGTGACACACAAGCTGAGAGAGGCAGACAAATTCTGCAGGGCTCCTGGGGTTCAGGTGCCCTCCAGCATCCTTCTGCTTGCTGGAAAAGCTTCTTGCCAAGCAATGGAAGAAATATCTCCCTCTTCTTCTCCAGGAATATCAACTTGGCCACCTGCATCTTGCAGCTCATGTCAGGGGAAGTACTGGGAAGTTGGACATCTCATAGACTCAAAACTCACCTCATATGTTTGCCGTGTCCTTCAGTAAAGAATGTCTTCTTACCAGAAGAACTTGAAGACATTCGACACCTAAGCCAAAGTAAAAGAAAAGAAAGAAATTAAAGCATCCGTTGTCAGTATTTAGGATCAAGAAAATGCAAATATTTGCAAAAGGCTCAAGTGAAGAAATGAAGAAACAAAGCAGGGTTTACTCTATTAAAGCTAGGGATATAAGTCTGCCTGCTTATGCACCCAACTGCTTTCCAGGTGTGCACCTGCCAGGGATTTTACCTTTCTGTATGCTGTAGGTCTCAGGCTAAAACCATCAACAGGCAAACCCAACCAAACCAAACTAACCAACCAACCAAAAAAAACTCCACAAAAATCCCCAACTCAGAACTAATCTGAACTAAACTGAACTAAACTAACAAAAAAACCCCCCCAAACACCAATCCCCCACCAAACGAAATAAAAAGTAGGTGGAGAAACTTGTTCCCATAATGTCACTCCTTTGACACAAGACAGTTTAGACCTCTTTTTGAATGTGAAAGAAAACTATACGTTCTAGGTAGCAAGATTCAATTATCACTGAATAAATAAGAAGGACATTTTAGTGTCGGGAGAATTTGACCCTTACTCTTAAGTGATGTTTCCTGGAAACATCACTTCTTTTTATGGTATTACAGTCCCTTCTGACCGGGCCAAATAACAGCTCCTTGTCTGCCGACAAATACAGCCATGATTCTCAGGTATTTCGGTGTGTGGAGATGAGCAGCGGGTGAAAAGGAGCACAAGCCATCTCCTCTGAGCTCCTGCTGTTTATGGGAACAGATACGGGCCTTGGGGATGTTTGCTAAAACACTGCACTCCAGCAATCAAACTCCACACATTCAGAGTGCTGAGTGCTGAGGCACACTCAGCACTCGCTGGCACCAGCTGAGGACTGTGTGCTTCTGTGAAGCCAACACACAAAATTAACCCCTGTTAAGGTCAAAGCAATGGCATTGTTTAAGAATTAGACAAGTTTATCGGACAAAATTATTTTGATGACAGAATGTAAATTTATTTTTTGCAGGCAGCACAGCAGATGATGGAAATTGCAATCAAAGATGTCTGTTGTAGGCAAACTAGAATGCAAGGCTGATTGTTTCATTCTGAGATTTCGATCTGAACTGTATTTGTGCTGGACAAACAATAGGATATACCATTACAAGGAGAAAGAGGTGGAAATGCTTTGAGAAAGGAGGAGCATGAGCCATCTTAGCATGAAAAGCAGGGGTCTGTGCTTGCTGGGCTCTCCCACAGGCCCAGCTTTGTGCCACATGGCCAGTCTGATTCTAGTTATGAACCCTGTGGAGAGCAATAACTGTCCTGACTTAAGCAGTGGAAAAGGGAATGTGCTTGCTGGGGTAAATTGGTAGTTTTCTAGTAAATCTTTGTCTGAACGTGAAAGAATAAGGGAAGAGACAAGAATTTTATAACACCATTTGAAGGAGCTGGGAAAAAACTGTGGAGTTGTTCTCTTCCTCTGGTCTGAAATCAACAACAGTTTTTAAAGTCTGATGCCCAAAACCTGGGCAAGAGAGCAGTCCTCCGTAGTATAAGGCCTATAGAGCAGGTATTTGTTTATTGGACACCAGGAGGGAGGGAGGGAGGGGAGTAACTCCACCACAAACTCACTCCATTCTTCACACAGTAGTAGATTTTATACTTTTTTTCCTTAATGTGCACATTATACTTTCCTAACCTTCATATTGCAAGACATTTTCTAATCACACGTTTATGTCAGCCCTTGGAGCACATGCACAGTCTCTGCACGCGGTGGTCGTCAGCCTCCTGGTGGTCATTTCTGATGAAGGCTCCTAAGTCTTCCTGAACTTCTCACCCCTGCTTCCTGCACGTGCTCTCTAAGATTGCCGGCTCAAATAGCCAGTGGTTAGCTTTTGCAGTTAGCCTGTCCTGCTAAATGTGCTGGTTTCTAAAAAGGGCTTCATTCACATACCCTGTTACAAAGGAACTACTTCTTTCTGCATAGCTACAGCTTTTTGCAGAGCTCAAGCATTATCTTGTTGCCTAGGCAGCAGTAGCCTGGCTTTGATAGTGCTGAACAACCAGTCTGACAGAACTTGTATTGCAGGGACATCTGATTTCATTCTACTGTTTCCTTCCAAAGCCCAGCCATGGCTGGAGGAGGAACCGAGGGAGTTGTCTTGGATCCTACACCCCAAACAGGGCCACACGTGGTCTTGTCCGCATTCTAAATACTGAAAGGTAAAGACACGTTCCACCAATGAAGGGCTGCACAGATCCCATTGATGGTAATGCCTGGTTAAGGAGCAGACCCGTAGAACATTTGGTCAGAAGGGTCATCTAGAGGGCAACTTTGGCTCAGGGCCTGTTGCTGAGGCCTCAGTCCTTCCGTGTTTTGTGGTGCAAATGAATGCCCTGGAGGGCTGGAAAGGAACAAGTCCCTCTTTAGCAGGTTGCAGACAGGGAACGGGATTAGCCCTGCCAGGCCGGGCTGGGGCCAAGAGCAGAAGGCCGGCACGCTGCGTTTGCCCACGGGCAGCCGTGCAGAGCAAGGAGGCCGCTCCTGCCCAGGGGCTGAGGTGCCCGAAGCTGCCTCCCTGCTGCGCAGCTCTGCGGGGCCCGTGGTGCGCAGCGTCCTGGGCAGCCAGGGCAGCCCAGCTGCCTTGGAGCACGAGGAGCGTCCCAGAGAAGCTGCGGCCCTTTGCTTTGGAGCTCTTTCTCCCAGTAGTTCTTCCGAGTTCTTCTTTGGACTATTTCTCCGAGTCTTGTCATTAATCCATAGATTCTGACGTGTTTTCCTTTCTCCTTGCAAATTTAAGACATCTTTTTGAGAGAAGTGACTGACGTAGCTTCTGCTGCGGGTGGTGCTTTAGTCTGCAGGTCAGGGCAGGTGATTTTAACCAAGGATGGAGTCCAAAGGTAACGTTCCAGTTTTGCCAAGTCAATAAAACCATTTACAATGGGGGTGCTGATGCTGAGCAGCTTTCCTAGTTTTTGGAAAGTTGCAACCTTAAAACCCTAACAGGTTTTCCTACCTGAGGATACCAGCAGTAGCATGATGCCAATTCTTTGCACCTCTTTTCTGTATCTTTGGTGCTTTTAAGAGTTCCTCAGTCCCCAGCAGGAAAGAAAGCACGTGTGATAATGTAAGTGATTTGAGAGCTGTGTGTTGTGCCTTGCCCCATCAGCGTTCGTGCCAAGCTGGGCACCCCACTGGTAGGTCTGTCGAGTTGAATTCACCCTAATTGTGTGCAAACAGCAGCCCAGAGATGCCGAGAAGAGCAAGGACGGTGGGTGGGTGTGCACGGACACACCCGTGGGCTGATGGCTGTGTGGGCAGAAGGCTTTGGACAGCAGTACATCTTCACTCTCCCAAGTTGGAAGAATATTTCAAATCTACATGAAATGAAAATATTTCTCAACATGTATCAAATAATACATATTAATTTATCATCTCTTCAATTTATCCTATATAGTATGATATACAATATATTTTAATAGATATAATAAATAGAATATGTCAAATTTCTACTTGATCTTTTCCTAAGCCATAGCCTGTGGGGCTTATAGACCATCTCCTAGCAGTGCTACATTTTTGCCTTCTGGTCCTACTTATTACAGCAGCGTTTCCCCTGCGAGTTCCTTCAGGGAACTTCACAAAAAGGGCTTCCATCATTTCAGCGCTTGTGAGAACTTGTTGCTTCCCAGTTGTCCAGCATCCTTCTGGATTTTGGAGCATTTCAGCACTTGGGTCAATGGCCCTTCCCTCATCCCTGCCCTGCAGCAGTTACAGTCACTGTTCCCTCGCCCTGGCTCCAGACCTTTTGCCAAAGTGCTGCCAAAGGCAGCGCAGCTGGCTCAGGATCCCTGGTTGCTGCTGCTCTCCAGGATGACCTTCAGAGGGACACTTGGAGCGCTCCCTAAAGAGCTTCCGGTGGGATGGGGGTGGATTTCTCCTCCCCGGGTGGCTCCTGGTTACAGTTCTACGCTCAGGGTGATGCCTTTTCCTGGTCTTAAAATCAAGAGTCAAACACGGTTAGAAGGGGAAAAGGGATTTTACCTTGGGATTTATTTTAAGGATCCTTAGGTGCACATGTCCAGGTCATCTGCATGGAGAATGACAGCAGTGGAAAAACTCAATTGGGAAGTACAGGGACCACCCAGAGAGAGTAGCTATGTGTGTAGAAATGGGACCCTCTAAACCCAGATTTGCAAGATTTGTCAAGAGACATCCATGACGTGGGTTCAAGCCCTGCCTGTAGCCTTGCTGAGAGTCCGCATACAGCCAAGGAGAAGGGACAACATCAGTCCCTATGAAATATTATATGGCAGGCCATAGCAGGTTCCACATATCCCAGGGGAAATTCATATGAGAAGTAAAAATGATTTGCAAAAGTGTTTAATGGCTCTGAGTTCCACTTTGCAGAAGCTCCAGAGATTCGTCGTGTTATCCAAACCAATAGGATTGGACACAGCTGCTCATCCATTCCAGCCTGGAGACTGAGTCTACATCAAGTGGTGGGACAGCGACCCCTTGCAAGCCAAGTGGAAGGGACCATTCCAAGTTTTGCTGACCACTTTTACTGGGGTCAAGGTTGCTGGCAAGGGACCGTGGATCCACTACTCCAGGGTGAAGAAAGCTTCTGCTCCCAAAATCACCGAGATTTGATACAGAGACTGATACAAATCAGAAAGATGCAGTTTAAACTGTTTTTGACATGTTTCCTGTTTGTCCAACTGGTAACCATGGTTCAAGGTTCACCCCATGATTTGCATAAGACTGTGGTCCAAAATGTGTCCAAAATTCTTAATAAGAGCGATTGCTAGATCTGTACTCAGTTACCACCCCTAGATGGGAAGGGTCAGTGGCCATTGATTGGCATTTTAATGGAAGAGAACCGCACTGAAATGTGGGAACCAATGAATAGCACCCTTCTGCCCCCCATTACCCTGAGTAGCCTGGTAGAGCATGCCAACTATAAGGTTCCTTGTGCAATTGTAAACGCCACAGGAAAAGCCGTTCTTCCTTCATATTGTCATCAGACCCATTTCAGGGAAATAATAGACCCAAGAATTGCAGCAAAGATGAAACTGACAGGGTGGAGACTGGCTCAGTCGTTTGGGATGGGGTTGTATTGGATATGTGGTAATAAGGCCTGGAAAGTTATGCCTGTGAACAAAGACCAGGCTTGTGCTATTGGGGCTGTGGTCTCAAATATAACAATATTTGACCATCTTGAAAAACCAAATGAGAAGAAAAAAAGGTCTCTTAATCCCCTCATTGAACGTCCCACACTTTTTCATAGCATAATCAGAGCCCTTGTACCCGCTTACGGAGTAGTTGAACTGGAAAGAACAGTTGTAAACATCTCGGCTGTCATTGAACGTATTGAGCAGCATACTGCAGATGCAATTTCAGCCTTACAGGAGGAAGTTGACAGTCTGTCCCGTGCAGTTATGCAAAACAGGGTAGCTCTCAATTTCAAACTTGCTGCACAAGGAGGTGTATGTGCTATTGTCAATACCACTTGTTGTTCTTATGTGGACCAAAGTGGAAGAATTAAGAAAGATTTAGATGACATTTGGAAGAGAACTCAAATTCTACATGAAGTAGCTTCTAGAAATAACACCTTAAAATTTGATCATGTTTTTGATACCCTCACCTCCTGATTACCAAACTGAGCCCAGGTAAAAGAAATATTCATAACAGCTGTAATTGTAGTTATTATCTGTGTAATTTGCTGTGGAGCAGCTGGTTGTGTAAACAGGTTCTGCGGGTAAAGAATAGAGACCAGACAAGACAAAGTTTTGTTAGTCTCTAAAACGGGGGCAATGATGCCATGAAGATTTTTGCCTTTTCTTTTATAGCCATTATACCTTTTTACAACTTCTGTATTCTTCGTGCTTTTTGCCGACATTCTTAGACTTGTTTGTCAAACTGAGAGATGAAACATTTTAGAAGCTTGGTAGCTAGGGATCAGTGTGCCCCAGAGCCCAAGGTCCTCTCCAGAACACATTCTGTAAAGCAAGATAGAACCATGGCAGGGGAAGGTTCCTTAGAGAAGGGGGCTCACTTGAGCCTCTCCTTGGGGAACCTTTGATAGATCTGCTAATTAGTAAAACCTATAATGTTATACCCGATGTTGGGGAGACACACACATACTCAGCGGGGTGCATCTCAATGCATACGACCTGGACGTGTGCGCCTAAGGATCCTTAAAATAAATCCCCAGGTAAAATCCCTTTTCCCCTTCTAACCATGTTTGACTCTCGATTTTAAGACCAGGAAAAGGCATCAAGGGGAGTCCCGCTTTCTCAGCAGGCCTCTGCAGCGAGTCTGTAGCCAACGTGTGGCTCTGCTGGCAGCCCAAATGTGCCGTTCCCTTGCCCAGCCTGGCTGCAGCTGGGGGATCTGCTGGGCACGGCTGGGGATTTTCATGGCCAAAATCCTCCAGCACCATCCTGTTTACATCTGCCCAGTCCTTTGTACAGCACAAATCTACCCTTCTTGCAGTTTAAACATGGAAATTATGGCAGATTGCCACCCTTGCACTGCTAATGTACAAATACACAAAAAGCAACTTCAGTTTAAAAATGACATTTGTTTTAAATTGCTACACCCACGCTGCTAATACATGAACATAAAACTATCAACTGAAGTTTACAAAACTAATTTATTGTTACAGTCATGCTATGTACATATA
The DNA here is from genome assembly GCF_041296385.1 of Aphelocoma coerulescens. NCBI lineage: Eukaryota > Metazoa > Chordata > Aves > Passeriformes > Corvidae > Aphelocoma > Aphelocoma coerulescens. The sequence goes on from NW_027184071.1 coordinate 593,886, forward strand.
TACAAATACCCACTTCAGTTAAAAAAAATTAATTTACTGGAACCCTCTACTACCACTACACACAAATATCAACTGAAGTTTAACAATTTAATTTATGACATAATTCTACAACTGTACGGCCCATATATGAATACAGAAATACAGATATCCCTCTCTAAAGAATCCCAGATCCAGAACTAAATAAATAGAATTCTAGAACTATACAATTCCATAAATCTGAAATGTAAGTAAATACATATCAAATACAAATACATATAAAAACACACAGATGTAAATATCTATTAAATATTTCATGTGAGATATAACGAGACATCTATAATACACACATATCAAATCCCTCTATAAATATGCAAATATCAATGTACTAATATAAAAATCATTCCAACCCCATCAATCGATCTCTAGAGGTACCCAACTGAACAAGTATGTAAATATAACTACAGATGTAAACAGATCGATATACATGCATCAATATACCCATACAAATAGATATACAGGTGTCAATATCCCCATTCTTCTAACGCTCTTAGTCATACTCCACACATTTATAACTAGAATTATATCAGGAGGGATTGCAGCCGCCGATATTCCCAGGCTCTCCCTCGGTCTCTTCCTCTTGTGCAGAGCAGCTCTCCTGGACGGGGACAGCAGATGGGACACCTGGGAAGCAAAGGGAACACTGAGTCAGGATCAGGACGTTTCCCTTGGCAGCAGCTGCACTTCCATCAGGCAAGAGAAATCTCAGAGCCTCCCCAGGAGGCTTAGAAAGCAAAACCAGGCCCAGCGGGCTGGGCTGTGGCGAGCGCAGCCCCGGCGGGACCGTCCCGCAGCCCCCGGCAGCGCGGCACAGCCGGCACCGCTCCCGGGCCCTGCCGGCGCAGCTGCCTTGCCCAAGGACAGCCCCTGTGCCGCCCGGGGCAGCCGCGCTGAGCGGCCCCAGCACGGGCAGGGCCCGCTCCTGCCCAGCCGGCCAGTGCCCGCGGCCAAAGCCCACGCCACCGTTTGTGCCTGCAGCTCCCACCCTGGTTTTTGCTTTGCCACCAGCGGTTCCTGCTGCTCCCGTCAGGTGTGGGCAGCCAAGACCGGGGGCTGAAAGTGCTGCTCAGCTGGGCCTGGCCGCCAGCCCAGCCCCCAGCATGGCCACAGGGCACGGAGCTGGCACAGCAGACAAGGCAATGGGGACAGAGGCAGCAGAGTGGGGATAGATGTGGCAGAGCAGCAGATGCCTTGACAGGTACCAAGAGACGTACCTAATTATCCATTGACATGGAACATGTGAAAGAGCGGCCTCTAGAATGAAAACCTTAGCTTGATAGGTGTCACTATAAACATCTAGAAGCAGAACTAGAGGGAGAGGGGTTCCAGCTGCCCCACCTTCACAGCTTCTCCCTCAGCCCCTTCGTCCCGCCCAGAGCCATCCTCCTGCAGAGGTTCAGCACGTGGGCGTGGAGGAAGCCAAGGGCTGCAGAGCCCCTGCACAGCTGCCATGGAGCTCTTGCCAAGCCCTGCCCAGCACCAGCCCCTGCCGGCCCTTGCCAGTGCCTTGGGCTGACTCAGGGCAGTGTGGAGAGGAGGGTGGGCAGCAGAGCCTGGCACATCCATACCTGGGCTTCTTGGGCTGGCAGAGCTTCCTGCATTTCTCCAGTCTTCTTTGGTGTGTCCTCCTCCTTTCCCTTTCTGGCTGCTATTCCCTGTCTTCTGGCCAGGCCTCTGCTCGCTGTCTTTTCCTTCTCTTTTTCTCTTCCTGGGGCTAGCAGCCTACAAGCCTTTAGCCACAAAGTTGGATTAGAGAGGCAAAGGTGGGAGGCACAAGCTCAGTCCCTTCTTGTTGGAACCAATGTGGGCTCCTTTTACCTTCCTGACACAGAAAGGCTCGTCAGGGCTTCGGCCTTGGCCAGCGACTCTGGGGAGCTCTGGTGGGTGTTTGGAGACAAAGCTGGAGGTGCCTGAAGCAGAAATTCTGGAGGTGGGGGGATGGAGGGATGAGGGGGATAAGGAGGGAGGGAGGAGAGAGTGGGAAAGGGAGGGAGGGAGGGAGGGAGGGTAGAAGGGAGGAAAGCAGGGAGGAAGGGAGGCCAGAGGCTGCAGAGCTGTGCTGTCAGGAGGAGGCACAGCAGCTCCTTGGCCCCATGACAAACTGCCTGTCTCCCTGGGACACATTGTTCCAGGATTTGTGCAGCTGCCATACCTCTGCTCTTTGGACCTCCAGCACCGTGGCCTCTTCTCCATCTCCCTGCCGGGTCTCAGGCAGGGAAGGGGATGCATCCAGATTGCTTTCTGCCTGGGGCTTGTTGTCTTCTCTTCCTGCAGGGCCACTTTGCTCTTCCCTGTGCATCTCTAGAAAGCAAAAGCATGTGCAGCAAAGTGACGACTTGGAAGACAAGAACAAAGAAACCAAAACCCACAGGCAAGCCCTACACTGCTTGGCCTCTTGATGCTGAGATTTCTGGGGCCCTGAGTCCCAGGCTGGGACAAGGCTCTGTTCCTGCTCCTACCTGTGCATAGCTCTGTGGGTGCTGGTGACTCGTTGGGGCCAGCTACCTGTTCCCCAAAGATGTCACCTGAGTTCTCCAGCGGGATGTCCACCAGAGCATTCGCCTGCACACAGGAAAGCCTTGCTCTCAGCTCAGAGGCCCGAGAGCGTGCCAAGCAGCCCTGGCCATCACGGCTGAGCCTTGCCTCTGCACAGGAGGAAGGCGCTGGCTGGGGGGCAGCTCTTGCAGGCAGCTCCCGCAGCAGCCTTGGCTGGACACAGGGGGCCGCCAGGCACAGGCACCTCTGGGCAGCCAAGTTGCCTTTGGCCAGCAAGGCTGCAGCCGGCTGCTGAAGCCAGCCTTACCTGCTTGTTCTCGGCCAGCATGGCCTCGAGCTCCAGCTGCTGCTCCTGCGGTGGGCTCAGCAGCTTTGGCCCCAGGCAGACGGCCAGGCTGCTGCAGGTCATTCTGCTGCTGGACACGTGCTGGCCGATGAGTCGCAGCAGTGCCAGCAGCTGCCTGAGGAGGAGCAGCTTTGCTGCGGGCAACTTCTTGGCCCCCCGAGGGAACAGGAAGGCAGCGTCCATCAGCAGGCCCACGTTGCCCACGGCCGTCCCCAGAGCTGGCCCCAGGCAGGGAGCAGCCAGCGGCTGCTGCGCAGCTCCGCAGGCGCTCTCGGCCAGCGCTCAGGGCTCCAGCGCTCCCGCGGGAAGGATGCAGGGCGTTGCTGCCCAGCTCCTGATTTCCCCCGAGCTCACGCAAGGGAACGCTCCCCGTGCATTGCCCCAAAATCAGACTGCCAGCCAGCAAGAGCAAGCTGTCCAAAAACACAGCCCCTTCAGGAGAGTGTCCCCTTTCAGGAGAGTGCCAGGCTTCCAGCAGTGCCTGCTGCGGAGCTGGAAGCTGCTGCCCACGTTTACTCTTTGAGCTGACAGATCTTGTCCTCCCTGCTGGCCATCTGCATCGCAGCCGTCCAGTCCTCGTAGAGGTCGGTGACGAGGAGCTTGCCGGGGATGCTTCCCAGGAAGTCCTGCCATGCCAAGGGCTGCCGGTGAGCCTTGGAGCACGGTGGCGCAGGCAGGAGCCTTTGCAGCTGCAGCTCAGGAGGACTCACCTTGAGGAGCATGGCCAGCAGCAGCACTGGCTGGCTTGCCATGTCGACGTGCAGGCCATGGTCCAGGGCCTGCCGCAGCTCCTGTCAGGCTTTGGCGCTCTCTGCTTTCTGGAAGATGCCTTCTGTTGTGGGCCCTTCCTGGTGCAGGACAGCCAGCAGCTCCTGCAGGAGAGGCGGGAGGGCAGGGGCTTGTGTGAGGAGCTGCCCTGTTTGCAGAGCTCTGCCCCAGCCTGGGCTCGCTGCCTCCTGCTGCAAAGGGGCTGGGAGCAGGAGCCTGAGGCACGGCTGAAGAGCCCAGTGCCCCATGGCTGGGGGACATGCGTGGGGACACTGGCTGTGCAGCATCCAGAGGGAGGGACGGGCAGCCCTGTGCGGCCGCCTCACCTGGATGGGCCGGGGCAGCGTGCCGTCCTCCGCGCAGACGGCTGCCAGGGGCTGCCCGAAGAGCGCCCTGCTGCAGCCGGAGCCCTCCTGCCCTGGCGCCCGCGCAGCCCTGGCTGGGCCCCGCCGCAGAGCAAAGGGCCAGGGCAGCCACCTCCTCCTTGTCCTGCCGCTGCTGCTGCTGCTGCCGCTGCTGCCGGTCCCTGCTGCTGCAGAGGAAAAGAGAACCAAAGGCATCAGTGGAGACAGCCAGGCCAGCGCTGCCACAGCCTGCCCTGCCCTGCCCTCAGCACCGTGTGGAGCCATGCAGAACCCCAAGCAGTGAGCAGGCAACTGCAAGTGTGGCTGCACCTTGGAGGCTTCTGAGAGCTGGAGTGTCACTGGGAGAAGCTGCCCCGGGCCTGAGCCTGCCCTTCTCCAAGCTGTGGGCAGCACTGCAGGCTCTCTGTCCATGCACAACCATCTCCAGTGGTCACAGTCCAGCAGGTGCCCTTGCCCATGTCCAGGGGATGCCCTCCTCAGGGTGCCACAGCTGCATGGCCACACTTGGGGCACAAGTGAGGGCAGCTCGGCCAGAAGAAGAGATCGTCTTTGCTTTTACTTGGTCTCTAGTGAGGTGGAACATTCGGATGAGAGCTGGAGCATTCTGATGGAACACTGCATGGCTCAGCTGGGCTTGCTGGAATCTGTTAGGCACATTCGCTAACTCAATGGGCATTGCTAGGGCATCTGCTCTCCTGTTCCCTTTGGCATTAAATCCTGGCAGGTCAGTGTGTGATCTCACACACTATGCATGACATAGAATGGTTGCTTTCAGTGGGAGATCAGTTGAATCAATTTCGAAAGCAAGTTATGAAGTTTTGGGTTTGCAACCTCCTTTAGTAAGGCTCTCTCTGCCCTGGAAACTACACCTGCAACATAGGCTGAGTCAGTTATCAAATTAAATGGTTCACTGAACCACTCAAATGCCCTGACCATGGCTGCAAGTTCTGCCACTTCAGGATCCTTCAACTACCTGTACATCAGACTCCCACTTCTGAGTGCAGGGATACTTCCATGTGATGACAGACTTGCAGGAATGACCGCAGGCATCTGAAAAGATTGTCAAGGCATTTAATGGTTTTCTGCTTTGAATTTCTTTTGGAATCAGTTTGAAAAGGCAGACCTGGGGCTCAGTGGTGTGCCTGCTGGGACGACAGCGCTTCCTGTACCTTACAGATGGACTGTCTCACCTCCTCTGTTAGATGCCTGGGTGATGGGAGGTCATCTTTCCCTCACAGGAGGTTGAACAGAGGAGCGAGATCTTCTGTTGTCAGCTCTAGGAGAGGCCTCACCCAATTGATGGACCCGCAGAGCTGATGGAGTTCCTGCAAGGTCTTAGGGTTATCAATTATTTTGACTTGTTGGGGAACCCCAGTCTGCTCATGGATTTTTAGTCCAAGGTATTTAAATGGAGAGGTTTTCTGGACCTTTGTGGCCTGGATTTCAAATCCATTTGCCTCTAAGGCCTCAATTACCTTCCCCAATGTCCAGTCTAAATAGGATTGGTTAGGAGCACACACCAAAACATCGTCCATATAGTGGAGCACTATTGCCTTTGCTGCTAACTTTCTGACAGGGGACAGAATGCGAGCTACATACCACTGGCAGATGGTGGGTGAGTTCTTCATGCCTTGTGGCAAAACTCACCACTGCTAGCGCTGCACGGGAGCCTTTCGGTCGATGGAAGGGACCGAGAAGGCAAACCAGGGCGCATTGTCTGAGCGTAGTGGGATCTGGAAGAAACACTCTTTAATATCAATGACTGCTACCTTCCACTGCCTGGGGAGCATGGAGGGTGAAGGCATTCCGGGCTGCAGGGGTCCCATGTCCTCTATGACTGCATTTATTTTCCGCAAGTCCTGGAGGAGGCGCCACTGGTCTTTCCCCAGCTTTTTGATTCCAAATACCAGAGAATTCCAAGGGCTCTTACATGGTTCGATATTTCCTCTTTTCAATTGCTCCTCCATGAGTGTGCTGAGTGCCTTTAATCTGTCATTTTTCAAAGGCCATTGATCCATCCAGATGTGTTTGTCAGAGATCCAATTTAATTTCTGGAAGGGGCACTCCGCAGTGGCCTGTACAAAAAATGTTGGGGTTGAGATGGAATTTCGACTCGAGCCCCCCACTGGGACATGAGATCTCTGCCCCGCAATGGAAATCCAGAGTCAATTACAAAAGGACGGACTGATGCTATCTGTCCCTCTGGACCCTCAATTTGGACAAGTGCCTTGCTTCTTTGAGCAGATATAGATCCCCCCACACCCGTCACAATACCTTCTGCCAGCTGCAGCTCCCAGTGTGACAGCCAGTTGTGGGAAGAAATGACTGTCACGTCTGCTCCCATGTCCATCATTCCTGCCAGGCTGATGTCTGAGCCTTGGCCAGACAGTTTGCAATTAAGCATGGGTTTGTCATTCCCAGCTGCCTCAGCCCAGAAGACAGAGGGGTTGTAGTCCTGTGGCGGACTACTGGGCATGAGAATAGCTTGGGCCACAACCTGGTTAGCAGCAAGAAAATAGGGAGGGTTAACACACTGGATATTGACAGTAAAGAACCCTTGTGGGCCCACTTGAACAATTTCTGGTGTAACACAAATGTCAGCTGGTGAATGTACAACATCTTTTAACACAAACAATATACAGTCTCTCAGACTCTCACAACTCACGACGATTCTCTGGGGTGTCACCGAGTCCATTTGAGTTGCAGTGGTCGTGGTAACCATTTTCCTGGTGGCAGTTTCTTCATTCATTCCCCCATGTGGCCCTGCCAATCCACACAGTCCTGTCAGTGTTTTGGCTGCATCCCATCGGCGGCAGGCGATGTCATTTTCCCTGGGGAGACAGCTCAGGAACCCTGATTAACTGAAGCCAGAGCTCTGCAGTTTTGGGCCAAGTGCCCTGGTTTGCCACACCTGTGACAGACCCAATTAGCATTTCTATTGCCCTGAGATGCTGTTGCATCAGCAGCGGTTGCAATTTCTATTAAGTTTTTCCCCGTTTTTAAATTTGGCTGATGAATTGGCACCAATGTCGTGCAAGCACGAATCATTTGACTTAAGGTCGGTGGAGGTTCGAATGGAAGACCCAAAACCACTCTATTACAAGCATCATTGGCATTAATCTTTGCAATTTGCGTTAGAATATGCTCTCTTGTTTTCGGATCTTCCACTTGTTTTTCCACTACCAGCCTCAGTTTATCCACAAAATCAATAATTGGCTCATTTTGCAGTTGCCGAATCTCAGTGTAATTCAATTGAGGTGCTAATTTAGGGGGCATCATTAAGAACGCTTGCTGTGCTGCTTGCTTTACAGCATTCAGGACCGGCTCTGGTGTATTTTGAGCCTGGTTCTGGGGCTTGGCTAATAACCCCTCACTGGTAAGGTGATCCGTAGAAACCCCCGCGTTGTTTGGATCCTGCAGTAAAATAAGGAGGACCTCTCCCAGTTGCTTTCTCCAACCTTCTTCCCATATTTGAAACTTGGATGGGGAAAGCAAGCAGGAGAAAGTGCTTTTGAGGTCATGTGGCACAATCACTGTACCGGTGAGAGTTATCTTAAGAAGGTTCTTAAAATACTGATTCTCCCTCCCAAATGCTTTCTGGGCTTTGCAAAGCTCTTTCAGCCCTGCAGAATCAAAAGGTTTCCATGTGGGATTACTGCCAGTTCAATCATATGTTACAGGAACAGCAAAGGGATAGGAAGGGGCTGAGGAGACTCCCGGACCTGATTTCAACATGGTTCCGGTTTCTACCCCGTGGGAACTGGAATGGGGGGCGTGTGAGAGCCAGGAAGTCCTCCACAGGGGGCGGGGTTGGAGGACCAGGAGGCGTGGTCACAGGATGGGCGGGGATTCCCAACGCAGGGGGCAGTACCCAATGCATGGGAGGAACCCGATGACATCACATCTCGGGGAGGGGATAGGAAAGGGTTGGGGGTAAGAGGGCGAAAGGGCCTGGGGGAAGAACAAGGGGGGGAGGGGTGAACTGTGCCATGTGGTCAGCGCCATTGTTCAGACACGTGGAGTGGGGGGGGACAATGGCAAACAGCATTTAAAACAGTTTTCTGGGCTTACAACTGGGGAGGAGGGTAAGGGATACGGGGTTTGGGAAGAGGTCGAGGCAGCTTGACCAGAGCTACCCCAACAGGGTGGCTGAAAAGACTGAGAGGGGTCAGAGAGAAGGTAGCAACTCTGTGCCTCTGGGCATATCACCCCATTCAGTTTTTCCAACGAAGGGGAAGTGGGATGAGGAGCAGGAGGGGAGGAAGGAGGGATACAGGAAGAACTGCAAGGGGATTTGTGCTTTTCTTTTACTTTCTGATCCATTTTATGCAAGTCCCGAAGGACTAGAACTAGAGGAAAGAATTTTTCTCCAGAGGAGTCCCCTTTTCGCTTTAAATCAGTAATCTTATGCCCCACAGCCTTCCAGAAGGCAGGAGATTTTAAATTTGCAGGAGTCACTTGAGGAAGGTAAAAGAAAAGCCAGCGAACAAACTGTTTTAACAGACCCTTTGAAAATTTGAAACCAGTAACTGAAAGGAATTTCACAACTTGGAGAAAAACCTCTCTTTGGGGCTGAGAGAGTTTGGATCCCATCTCTCTTTGGGCACTTCTTCCGCCCACCACCTGAAAAAAAGAAAAAAGAAACAAAATATCAGGGACCAGGGATACTCGCACAAGTTTCAGACATCAGCACAAATTTGTCTGGTCCCACAGTAAAAAGCACAGGTTGGGTTCTCTGAGGCACAGCTGCTCTCCAAAGTCAGTTCAGTGCAGAGTGAGTGGGAGTTAGCAGCCTTCTCTCAGGGCACTGCTCCTAAAACAGAGCAGACTGCTCCGAGAGGCGTTAGCAGTCCAAAGTCGCTTCTTATCGCTGTCCACTGACAGCCACGATGTCGCAGGGATCCACTCGTGTGAGCCCCGTGCTTGGTGCGCCAACCTAGCGAAGTTCTTGCTGCTCAGGGCACGAGCTCTGGCGTGCCCCAGGTCAGAGACAGCCCAGCTGCGTTACTTCTGCCCGCCGCGGAAGCGACTTCAGCATCAGGAAAAGAGCTGCTGGCTGAGTTAGCTAGCTGGCTTCTCGGCAGAGGAAACATGGCAGGAGCCGATGGTATCAGCTCACGTTAGCTCGGAGACAAAGGAAGAGAGAGGCTGTTCTGGTCTGGCTCCTAACAGATTTATTGTTAGAAGTTTCGCAACCCGAACGAGCTGGGAAGGGATGGAATGCGATGGGATCCTCCCTGAGGCTTGTCCGCAGTTTTATAGAGTTTGAAAACTGCGGGGAAAGGGGAAAACAACCAATGAGTTACAAGCCAGGGGGAGGAAACAATTTCACAAGAACCACTGGGGGAAACCGAGGCGGGAGTTATAACAGAGAACCAGTGAACAACCAAGGAACCGAGAATTTTCCCGAACCGGGGGAGGCGGCTTGTACCCGGGCACTGCCCAGGGGGGTGCGGCTTAGGCTTCTGAGCCGCCCATTGACCCATCCTCTGAGTCTGCCTCTTCGGGAAACTCGATCCAGTGGATGGGCTGGTGTAGTGGTTTGGTCCAAATACTCATTCCTGTTTACCTTGTGTGACATAAGAATGAGGAGAAACGCAAAGCAGGCACCAAACTTGAAAGAATATAAAGAAATTTATTAACAGACCTAAAAGAGGGAAAAAAAAAAAATAAAATCATACCACACCTTCAGAACACTTCTCCTCCCCCCCCCCTTTCTCCCATCTCCCACTGACAATATAAAAAGACAACCCTTGGGATGTTCAGTCTGTTTACCACTTCCATAATTGTTCAGTCCGTTTAGGAAGACGAGTCTCTCTTGCCCATGCTATGGAGGAATTAGCACAATGAGACAGCTGCCCGGGTTGGTTCTCTGCTCACATGTGAGTCCCTTCCCCCGACATGCAGCTTTTCCCACAACTGCTTTCGAGGGTCCACTCTTGAATTACTGGGGTACAAATTGAAGGTTGAGCCATTCAGAAACAAAAGTTCTCTTCAGCCATCTCTGGGAGCATTTCATCTCTAAGAACAGAGGCCCTAATCCTTCCCTGGGAGCAAAGGGTCCTCCTCATCTTCATCTCTAGGGCTATCTCTGGGAGCATCTCTAGGAACTGAGGTCTTCTCCTTTTCCATTTGGAGCAAAAGTCCTCATCACTTCCATCTCTCCCTGTTCAAACTTCTCCTCAAATTACAGCTGCTTCAGCATCTGCCTATCTCAGCGCAGGTGCTTTGGCTCACAAGTACAAGTTGAACACTCCACCCCCCCATGCCTTCATGAAATTACAACAGGTACTCTGATACATCATAGCTTTACAACAGAATATCAGCTTTAAGCATCTCGTCTTTCTTCTCCCTCAGGTTTTCAGCTCTTCACAGCACTAAAAGGGTTAATCTCACCTAGGCCTTGCAGCTGGAATTTCGCTTATCGCTGTTGGTCACACGATCTTTTGCCGGACAGCAGGGCAGCTTCAGCTGAATCTTGGCCGCACTGGAGAGGGGGAGCCGGGCTGCTCCGGCTGCCCATAGCAGGGCTGTGGGGGTGTTCCGCGGGTGGAACAGGGCCCACCGGCTCCAGGATGGCTGTGGCGCGGCCCGGCCTGGCCCGAGCAGGGCCTGGGCTGGGCCCGCTGGGCCCCCGCACAGGGCCCACAGCCTCCTGTCCCAGCAGCAGAAACGAGAGAGGGCTCTGCCTGGGGTGTGTCTATTCTTAAGTGTGGATCACAGAGGCCACAATTTTTAGTGGCTTCAAGAATTGTCCGTATTCAAACTGGCCAGCTGATAGGCTCTGTCAGGTCACAGAGGAAGCTGTAAGCACCCCTTTGCAAGAGCATCACTTCTGGGATTATGCTTTGCTAACCCATGACAGCTGGGATTGATTGGCATCAGGCTGCCCCAGCCCCGCAGTGGGCTGGGTCACACCAACAATTTCAACTGTTTGTTTCCTTACCTGAGGAAAATCGGATGGATTTCCTGTCTTTTCTTCCAATTACCATTGTTTTCAAGAAGAGGATAAAAAGCTTGATGAGTTTTGTTTAATGGAAGCTGCGCTTAAGGGACCAACAAGAGCTGCAGAGATCCTTCTCATGTAATAATCCTTAGAGATAGTATAGATAGTTAGTATAGCAAAGTCCCTCTTCCAAACTGCCTGTCAAGCTGGTGGGAATCTTCAGAGAAGCAAAACGTGCTTTTGCTGATGTAGTTGCCCCTAACTAGGTCAGCCAATCAAATCAGCTGCCAAGGCAAGCTCTGCTGACTCTTGGAAAAGCTGTGGCTGCTTTGGGGTCTGAGTTTTTTGTTGGTATAGAAAAGTCATCTCTGCCTCTCTGCCAGGGCAGAAATTGCCACTGCAGAGTGGGCTCTGGGAGAGCATTTACAGATGTGAAAGAAGTAGGTGGAGCCTCATGTTTCCTTTTTCTCCAGGCTAAACTCCTGATAGCCACAGGAGGGAGACCAAAGCTGCAGCAGCCCAACCTATTCTCAGTTTTGCTGCGGCACTTCCTGAGCTGCTGCCTGCAGACAAAGGAGGAGCGGCTCTGGTCTGCCAAGGAGCTCCTGCAGGTAAAATGCAAAGGGGCTGCAGGTCAAACAGTGTCCGAGGATGGGCTCCTCCTCCACTGAAGCCCAAGGCATCAGATGAGCCCCCTTCCTCCTCATCTCCACTCTTGGTGCTTTTTAAATGAAAATGGTGAGGAATCCTAGGCTGGGCTGAGCTGGTAGGAACCTGTAAAGGTCATCTGGTCCAAACAGCCTGCAATGAGCAGTCCCTGCAATGAGGGACAACTTGAAAGAGATCAGGTTGCTCAGAGCCCCTTCCCACCTGACCTGGAATGTTTCCAGGGAAGGGACACTTACCAGTTCTCAGGACAACCTGTGCCACTGTTGCACTATGTTCCTTAGACCTACTCGGAGTAAATCCCCTTTTCATTTAAAAATATTACCCCTGCCTTTGAAGCACTGAGCTTGGAAAGTCATGGTTCATTGTTCTTGGTTGGCTTTTTTTTCCTTTGGGCAGCATCCATTTGTAACATCAGCCAAGCCTGCGTCCAGCCTGGCACCACTCATTATTTCAGTGAAGAGGTGGAAAGAGAAGAAAAGACTGTGACAATCACGTCAGGACTGTTTTCTCCATGACCAGCTTAGTGTAGGATTGTAGAGTAGGATTGCAGAGTAGGATTGTAGAGAAGGATGGCAAATAAATAAAGTTTCTGAAACCTCAACTCATCTGTAAGATTTCCTTCCTTTTTACCCTGTGAATGAGCTCAAGATTTCCTTCTCAATTGTCCATTGTTTCTTAAAGGTGGAAAGAGACACTTATGGCTTCTTTGGTATGGTTTGTCAGTGGGGCAGGCTCTTCTTCATTCATCCTCTCCAGACCACACTGCCTTTGCAATACGGCACATTGGCCGGTTTTTGCCCAGCCATTGTGCTTGTAGTTGAGGCAGAAAGGGCAATGGCATTTGCAGGCAAAAGCAGAGGAGGAGTTGTGCAGCCAAGACATCCTGTGCAGATGTAGGTGTTCAGCTGTGACTCGAGAGCACTGGGGTTCCTGCCACTTGGATTTGTATCCCTAAGTGCAATCTCTTTGGCTCAGGGAGAGTCTTGCTCAGCTGAGAAAGCAGAAAGCTCAGCGAGGGTGCTCTGAAAGGTCTCGTCTGAGGCAGAGCTGTCAGCGAGCGTGAGGTGAGAGCGGCCCGGCCTTGCCCAGGCCGGAGCCCCAGCAGAGCCCACGCAGAGCCCAGAGCAGCCTGAGGCTGGGCAGAGGCAGGCTGGCAGGAGGCCCTTGGAGCTGCAAGAGGCAGCAGCCTGGCACTGGGTGCCTCTTCCTGGGAGCGGGCACATGGTCCCATCTCAGAGCCAAAGCGGCAGCTGGCTGCTGCCGAGGGAAGCGTAGCCGTGCTGGGCACAGCGCAGACTGGTGCCATTGGCCGTCTGGAGGCGGCCCAGGAGGAGAGAAAGGCAAAAGGCAGCCGAGGGCTGGTGCCCCGGCTGAGGATTGCTACTCTTCTGCCGGCTGCCCTGGAAGTCCTGGGAAAGGTTAGCAGTGTGTGCAGCAGCCTGGGCACAGCGGGAGGGAGCCGGGCTGCTCCGCAGGCTCGAGCACGGGGCAGCGTCCTTCAGGCACGGCACTTCTGCCAGGGGCACCGAGGCCAACGGGAGGCAGCGACAGCTCGTCAGGTCAGATCTGCAGGAGCCAGTGCCTCACACAGCTCGGGGAGGAAGCGCCTGCAATCCTGCAGTTCTGCACTGAGTCAGAGCAAAGGTGTGGAATGCAGAGCGTTCTGCAGAAATATTCGGGGCCACCAGGCCAGCCTGCTTTGTGCTCTCCAGGGCACAGCAAGCAGTGCACCATGCAGCTCTGAGTTGCTGGCAGAGAGATGTTAAAAAGGAACTCACTTTTGGATACAATTAAATGGTAACAAAGTCGTCGAAGCAAAGGAAAACTGCTTATGAGTAACGATTCCGTTGAGCCGGGTGTGTGCCTCCCTCCCCGAGAGCTCAACACACCCCCCCTCTAAGAAAATGGCTGCTTTTTAGACCCTTTCCCAGCCGGGACGGTCCCTGTCCCCTTTCCCAATGGGTGGGTACTAAGAAACTTAGGTGCTCTCCTGACCACCTTCTTTTCTGTCCCCTCCCCTCTCATCCTACTTCCTTTTTAGTCAGGTCTTCAACCCTGCCCCTCTCCCAGCTCCCAGCAACACCCAGCAATTTAACTAGAACAGCTCCAAACCATAAATCCAACATACATCCAACAATTTTCATTCTTTGACCTAAACCCCTTTTGGCTGCAGCAAAATATTACTTCCTCTCTCAGAGGGAATCGGGGATGTGCCTGAGGCTTGTGCTTGAGTAGTGAACTGATTTGGAAGGGAGCAGAAGGCTTTCAGTAGGCAATTTGTGTTTTCTTTATTACTTTGGGAAAGAAAGATGCAATGTGGCTTCACGCAGCAAAAGCACTTGCAGGGTGCAGTGACGAAATGTTGTGTTCAATTCCCAGGGAAGGAAGGTGTAAATGACCATCAGAGGAGAATTTGAGGAATGGGTGTTACGGGTTCAGGAGGACGCCCATGCCCAGAGAACTCAAGACCCAGTTAGAATTGCAAAGCAAATGAATTTTAGTAGTCACGTTAGCAAGAAATACATACCGGCGCCTGGCTGCTGGAAAAGCCACCGAGCAGGAGAAGGAGATAGAGCATGGCTCCTGAGTGGGAGGGGCAGAAGGGCAGGACTCCTTCAGGGCATCCCCTGGATAAAAATGGCGTGCGTCATGTCGTCCTCTCCCCTCCACCCCAGGAGCACACCTTATATCTCCTCCTCAGGAGTGGCCAGTTTCAACATCATTTCGTCCAGGGCCAACTTACGAGATGAGGTCACGTTGGCCCATGATCATACTCCATGCCAACAATGGCTCCATTATGTATTGTTTCTCCTTTCCCAGGATGAGTTCCACCAGGTGACCGATACCTAGTTTCATTTCTAGAAGTTAGTCCCGCTAACTAACAATACAGTCGTCTTCTGCATTATCTTGTCGATGTGCAACACTGCAGACCAAACATGTCAGGCCTCAGATCTGTCTCCTATCCCTGACACATGGGGATGTTCCCCAAATGACCACCAGAGACCCTCAGGACACCCCTACTCTCACATCAAGAACTTCTGACAAGTGGTTTAAATATGTCAAATAGTTTGAAGTCATGTTTAGCCTGTGAGTTTCAGCAAAGTAATGAGTGTGTCTTAGTTCCATGGGTACAAACTAGTAAGTGAGATTGCTGGGTGTGCACGTGTTAGGGAAGTGATTCCCCATGCACCCAGCGCTGAAATCAATTGACGCCTCCTTTCTAACGCTGAGCTGGCAGCAGGGATGGATCCCTGCTTGGTAACCTTTCATTGTGGTCACTTATATTGAACAGTAAAAAAGGTTGAAATGAAATATTTCAAGCCGTTTCCCTCTGGTTTCCCTTTTCTGGGGGCCAAAGCTCTGTGCCCCAGGTGGCCTGGGTGTGTGCAGAGAAATGCAGCCCCCACAAAGCCCTTGGTTTTCCCACAAGTCATCATCACTCCTTCCCAGGTGCGCCCAGCTCTGGCAGGAGAGAGAGAGCCCACGGCGCAGTGGGCACCGTGCCCTCCCAGCCGGGGCTCTCTGGCACAGAGCAGCAGCAGCGCCAGCACCTTTCAACCCGCTCCTGGCCTTGGCTTCAGCTGGGAGCCAGAAGCCTCTGGAAATCAGCACTGCCAGTTGCATTCCCAGCTTGGAGCAGCTCCTGCGGGTGGGCAAATCCTACCCGTTCGACTGCTTCCATAGAGGACGAAAGGCAGAGGCAGAGATGTACCTACAGAGGGGACCAGGGCGTGTCCAATAAAAGTGCAAATGTGTGGGGAGATTTGTTAGGAATTATTACAGCTGTTATGCAATTAGTGCCTTCTCTCCTGGATCTGTGCAATGCTTTGGGCCATTTTCTTGGTCTAGTTTCCTTTGCTTTGGTCCCATCTCAGTGTTCACTTGGGGTACAGGCTGTAGGTGCTTGGGGCACGCTTTGAGTTACTCTTGGAGCCCTTGAACAACAGGGTTTGGCCCACGAGGGGAGTTTGTGCTGCTTTGTGACAGAGGAGAACTTCCCAGGCTATTGTGTGTTTGCTGCGGGGAAGCTTGGGTTGCTTAGCATCAATTCCCAGACCAACGCAGAGCAGCTGCTTTGTGATGTCAGGGCATGGTTGCCACGTTGTGGTGCTGTCATCAGAAGGTTGCCTTGGTGCACAGAAGGTCTCAGTGTCAGAGCAGCTCTTGGGCTTGCTCAGAGCAGGAGCATCCTCCTGGTTGAGGCCTTGTCAGGGGGCAGCTGCACTCTGACAGGAGCCTTGTTTTTTCTTGTGTTAGAGCACAGTCTGCAAACTTGCACAGCAGTGCTAAAATCATGGAGGCATTTGCTGCTGCAGTTTGCACTGTGTATGGCATTGGTTATTCTGCCTATTACCTGACTAACCTGACACGTGAGTAGAGGTTTTCCCTGGGTGTAACCCAACCTGGCTTGTGTAGGGCTTCCTGCTCTTTCTTAGTAACTGAGTTGATTTTGAAACAAAAAGACCATTAGGATGCCACTGCTTTGGTAAAGCTCCTGTCAACACGTTCAGCTCAAAAGAGGGTGTCTGTAGCCAGGGAGGTGCGGGCAGCATTTGCAAGGGAACGTGCAGGGGTTCCCTTCCCTCCACGGGAGAGTCTGTGGCAGCCGAGTCTGTCATTTCCTCAGGGGGCTGGGTCAAGCAGGACAACTTTGAAAAGGCAGCCTGGGAGGTGTTCTCAGAAGGCCTTCAAAGAACTCTGCAGTTGTGCCTGGAATTCAGGGAAAGCTTCTTTGTTTCTAAATTTTGTCATGAAAAGATTTGACTGTCTAACTCGACCCTTTAATGAGTGCTAAAATAGCGATTCTTTTTGCAATGAAGTGCAAACTCCCAAACAGTGAGTGTCTGCTCCTGAACCCCAGAGCTGCTCCTGGGCTGTTTCCCAGTCAAACTATGACATCTCAGGGGGGTTTGGGGGAAGGTTTTCTGGGCAACGGTTTTCAGTAACTTAATGGAATTAATGCATGCAACTTATTTTTTAAAAAAAGAACCTGAAGGAGAGGATAAAAAAGGCAGCTTTAGCTGTTGGGCAGAAGAGAAATATTGGGTGTTGAAGAACAATTTGCATTTTCTTGATCAAGTTTGTATTCATTTACTGGCAAAAGAGGCCAAAGCCTAGGCACAACCAAGAATATTGTCCTGCTCTCTTGCTGGCTGTGTGGAAGAACTGTGTCTGCTGGAGGGCTGTTGTGAAAAGAAAACCCTCTCTGTTTGGGTGGACTTGTTCTGCGGGATTAACCAGCACAGACGGTTTTTTCACAGCATCTGGTTCATTTTCCCTTCCCACTGCAGGTCACATGATCCGTGTATTCGTCAGTGCTGATCCTGAGGTGAGTGAGACAGGAACTTTTGATGTTCCTGGTGTTTAAGAACTGTGTAGAAATCTGTGAGCTTGGCCTGTGGCAGTAGAGTAAGGAGGCTGAGCTGGGTGGGCAGAAAGAAAATCCATGTTCATGTCTGCAGCAGCAATAGCAAAGGCATCGCTGTGTAATAGCTGCTTTTGCATTTCAGAGCTGTCTCAGAACTAAAAGCCCAGCTTTGCAGAGAGAACGTTGCTTACTGAGAGTAGCCAGGCTGCAATATCTAATTCAGAGCAATATGCAGTACTGTTGAATTAGCCCATTTTACTTTAGTTGGAGGCACTTGGAATCCCATTGCTATGCAAGGTGATGATTTCTCCTTAGTAGAGCTGGTTGTAGAGCTGAATAGAGATAAGGTTAGAAATGACATGTAACTGCCTGTCCCTCACACTCCTGCCTGTCCACAGAGCACAGAACCAACCTCAGGCTCTCCTCTGGCTCCCTCTGCTCCTGGAGAAGAGGTTGAAGAGGCTGAAGAGGCTGAAGAGGCTGAAGAGGAGAAAAATGTCCAGAACTCTCCAGCTGTGGTCAGTCATGAATCTGAACGTCCTGAGCCAGTAAGTGGCAGTTCTGGTTGGGGCTGTCTTTAGAGGAAATCAGAGCTGCAAGTTTCTGAGCGGCCAGCACTTGCTGATGGTGGCCGAGGATGCTGAGTGCTGGAGTCCTGGCAGGACCTAGCGATTCCCCCCAGCCAGTGAGAGCTGGAACACGGCCTTTGAGCTGTCATGTTCAGGCCCCAGCTTGCTGGGATTCCAAGAGGGGCAAACGTGAATCATGAAGGCTCCCCTGTCGCCAGAGGAGGGAGCGCTCCAAAGACACCGCTCTCAGCCTTGCCAGACACGTGGGGGACACGGTGGCCTGGAGAGCCATGTCCCACTGCACAGGCTGGCCAAGTAGCTGCTGGCACAAAAGCTGTTGATGTGAGCACACAAGTGCTTTGGGGTGGTTTGTCCACATGAGCTTCTTGGGTGGGCTGAGCTGGGAGTATTTCAGAGACACACTGGGGACGGGGAGGTGCTGCTTGAAGTCAGGGACTTTGGTGCCTTGGTTGCCAGGTTGTTCTCTGGCCTCTTCAGGCAGAGCAGTGAGGAGCAGAGCTGACAGGGGCTCTGAGTGCGCCTGTGTTTTTGCTTTTGATAAGCTGCAAAGAGATGGTTGTGTTGTGCACGGACCTGTGTGGGGCCACTCTTCTCCCGTGTGGCAAAAGAAGCAAAGTGCGCAGTTGGGAGCCCTTCTTCCGTGGCAGAAGCCAGAGGCTGCCATGTTTCTGCAGATACTTTCTGTTGTGAAGTCTGTTTTTAAAACTGCATTTGAAAACTGCATTGGAGCCTAGAGTGGGGGCAAAGATGTTGCTCTGAAGTAGGTGGCACTTTCATCTTTTTGTTTGTTGGTTTGTTGGTTTTCTAGGAGGAGACTCCCTGTCTTTTCTTTCTCGGCAAACAAAGGTGCTTTTACTCAACCTTTCCTGGACTTTTCTAGCACTGGACGAGATTCTGCTAGAATTTTAGCTTGCAAGCTGGCGGTTCTGGAAGTTGCAGTATTTTTGCATGAGAACACGTAGTTTGGGGCAAGGAGATTGGTGCAGAAGGAGCTGTTCTGGTGTCCGGCCAGCCAGCAGGGCCTTGCACATCACTCTCCGGTTAACAGCGCCCGTGCCTTTTGGCAGCCCAGGGGAGCCGAATGTGTTGTATTCCAGGTATGGGAATTCAGCAGGAAATCAACACCCTTGCATTCCAGCTGGTCCTCAGAGGTCAGAGGGTCTGGGAGGGGCTCAGCTTCATTTCTGAAGTGCAGCCACTTTAACATCATCAGTCTGGTTGAGTCCAAGAGAAGAACTTGCCCCAGTACAGATGCACAAAGAGTGCAGTTCCCAGTGCAGTGCCCTGGGTCTGATCGCATTCTATAAGGCCCTTCCTGCTCCAGGTTCCCCAAGAGTGTGGTTTATTGAAGCAACAGGAGAGCAAGTTCAGGATTGCTGCTGATCAGGGCACTGGCTACCAAGTGTTGATGTGTGTAGTGAGGGAAAGCATAGCATAGGAAAAGAGAGATGATAACAGTGAGATCGATCTGTCTATCTATCCATCTATCTATCTATCTATTGATCTATCTATCGATCTGTTTATCTAAATGAAACTTCCTGGCTCTGCTCCAAGGCAATTGGAGGTGCAAAGCTCACCTAAAGACATCCTTTCAGGAGAGGAGGAGAGACATGTTCCATCAAGCGATCCCGAGCAGGCAGAGATGTTTCCCCCTCCAGAGATGGTTGTTTTTTCCCCTCAGAGGTGTTTTCCTCCCCCTGTTTATCCGTGAAAGTTTGGTCTGTCCTATGGGTGTGGAGCAATCCCATCCTCTAGGTGGGGTTTGGTGACTCTGGTCAAACATGCATTACAGGACACATGGTTTCCTTCACTGGCATCCTGAGGGGTGTCTAAGTTAATTTGTTAATTGGGCCTTCTGAGGGTCTCTGTTACTGCCGGTCAGAATTCTCAGTTGACAAAAGAGGGAGGACAAGAAACACCTTGGTTCCCCTCCATATACTGAGGTGGCCATAGAGGCCCTCTGACCTCCATTGGAGGCTCTTTGTTCGCATCCTCATCTCCTGAATAATCCAGGATTTGTAACAAGAGTGTAGATGTCAGAAAGGCAGGAATGGCAGTGCAGGCCTGAAGAGAACATGAACTCCAGAAGTGTCTCTCACAAGGAGCAAGCTCCCACAGGAAGCCACCTGCAGAGCCAGGGTGGGGCTGTGGCACAGGGCTGGGTGTCAGTCACTTCTGAAAGACAAGCAGGACACGGCAGAAGAGGAGCGAGGTCCTCAGCAGAGCCTTGAGAAATGCCCCACGTTCCCTGTCAGATGCCTAAGAGTCTGTTGGAGCTTCAGTCCCAGATGGAGCCTGACTGTAGTGCCAGTGTCACTTTGGAATCTGTGCCTCCCCGTGGGCAGAGAAGGACCCGGGAGAGCAGCAGCACATTGCTTTGGGAATGTGCGAGCCCATCAGTCTCTGAGTCCTGCCCCACAAATATTTTATGGGAAGTTGAAAGCCATCTTCTCTTGCTTTCTGCGCAGCTCCTTCTAGAGAAAGAGCATGAGCAGATTGCTCTATCAGAGATGCCTTGCCAGACTCGGCGAGAGCTGTTCCCAGCCCGAGAGCAGCTGCAGCAGCTCAGGCAGCAGGTGGAAGAGGCACAAGAGAATGGCCAGGTGAGCCTGCCTAGCCAGGTGACAGAGTGAAGGGCAGGAACAGGGACATAAAACGGAGCTCTTGGGACTGAGGAGGCCAGGAGTCCCACAGGCACTGAAAGCACAGAGCCTTGTCATCTGCAGAGACCAGTGCTGGGACGGGAGGGTTCCAATGGAAGCAGAGCTGGGTAGGGAAGCAGAAGGGAGGGGCTAAATGAATGTGATTTTGAGGCAGAAAGAGGAAAAAGCTGAGCCTGATGGCAGCTGCCAGTCACTTGCTCTGCATTTGTGTGTACAGAACATCAAGGCAGAGCCACAAGCAGAGCTGCCCGAAGCCAAGAGTGACATCAAGGCAGCAAAGAGGAGGAGCAAGGAAGACATCAGAAGCATCCAAGAGGAGAAGAATCTCCATCAGCACAGGAGCGATCTACAAGAGCAGGTGAGTGTAAGAGCTGAAGCCACTCCACTTGTGAGACATCCTCTCTCTGCTTCTTTGCAGAACATCGACAAAGAGCTGCAGGCAGAGCTGCAGGAAACTGAGGCTAGGATCAAGGCAAGGGAGAAGAGGCTGGATGAAGGACTGAAAATCATCCGAGAGGAAATTAATCTTCTACTCCAAAAGCATGAGGCTCTAGAAAAGCGAGTGAGTGAAACAGAGAGAGCCGCTGCAGTCACCAAACTGGTGGTTTCTGCCCTTCTTGCTTTTCCTCTGCAGAGCAGCAGGCGGGTGGGGTGATGTCTCTGAGTGCCATCCTGCTGTGGTCTCTATCACAGCCACTCTGAAGGACACGTCCTGGGCTGCTGAATCTCAGCTGCTGCCCTGGACAGTGCGACTAGTCCTTTGGCCTTTTGGCCAGCAGTCATCCAAATGGATTCCTGCTGGCCTGTTCCTGCTCTCCTTGTTTCTTGAGGTGTTTTTGCAGGTCAGCTTGGTGACCCTGATGGATCTTGAAACAAGCTGTCTGTATCCCTTGTGAACCTGTTCTTTCCCTTTCCTCACAGTCGCTGACCCACGGCTGACAGGGATAAGCTGTAGTGTCTGACTGCTTTGTTGTGTTTGACTTGAGGTGGAAGTGTTGACATCTCACCTGGCAGCCTGCAAAGACTTCCAGCAAGTGATTGGCCACAAAGAGCCCCAAGGCTGGCGTGGGGCACAGGAACTGTCCCAGCTGGACCTGCTGCAGCTTGAGCCCGTCCCGAAGATGGTGGAGGAAAAGAGGACTCCATGGGAGGAGGTAGAACATTAGAACAAGGAGATGCAAGTGTGTCCATAGCCCTTGGAGGGGGAAAAGAGTGCTTGGGAGGAAGTGGAATAGTCATTGCAGCAGTCATCCTTCAGAAAATCCATGAGAATGTTACAGGAATCTGGCCATGAACTCAAGTAAAATCAGCCTTTGGTTTTGACCCATCCGGTTTGAGAAGTGGACATGCAAAAAAATCCATTTTAAGAGCCCTGCATGTGGCTGACAGCATCTTCCTCTGGGCCTGCATTTGAAATGGGATCCCAGGGCAATCTCTGCGAGCCAGACTTTCTGACACAACCTCATTTCTTGTCTCAGATCTACACAGGCTCTCGCATGGAACCTGCTCCTGCAGCAGCAGCAGCAGCAGCATTGTCTAAAGGAGCCTTTGGACCCCAGCCTGAGAAGTGGAGCCCGGGCAGTTTGCTCAGCTCCAACAGCGACACAGCTTCTTCCCATCAACAGGAGATGGAGGATGACCTCCTGGAGCTACTGAGTACGTCTTGTGTATTTCTTGTGTGAGGGACAGTGTATTGTGTGCATGTGTCAGCATAGCTGTGCCAAATGTTGCTCCGCAGTTTGGTGTCACAGGGACATTTAGGACTCCTCACAGGAAGTGCTGTGCTCCAAGGCAGCGAGGGAGTGCTCTGGGTGTTCCTGCTGCCTCTGAGCACAGCTCAGACTGCCTTGGCTTTGCCTGAGCTTCCCTCTCTGCTGAAGGCAGAAGCAGGGATTGTTCCTGCATCAGCTGTGACCTAGCAAATGATCTAGGCAAGTCCTCTGTGCTAGTGGCCAAACTGAACGGAATATTTGGCTTCCTAAATTCTCCTTAGACTCCTGATTTCTCAGCATTCATCAGAGCAAAAGACCTTCGCAGAAATTGTTTGGTTTTGGGGTTTTGTCTTTTGGTGGGTTTGTAAGGATTTTGGTTGGTGGTTTGTTGTTTTGGGTTTTTTTTGTGTTTGGTTTGGTTTGAGCCTTTTTTTTTTTTTTTGGTGAAGTTGTTTTTTCTCCATCCTGAAGGAGCTCTTCTTCCTCATGTGTCTTATTGGTGTAATTTTGATGACTGTTACTATTACCACTACTACATCTACAGTTGGTTTTTATGACAATGCAACATTTTTGCCAATGACCACTTCTTTGAAAAAACATCAAGTGACAGCACAAATTGAGAGCAAGAGGTGTTTTCCACATGTCCCCAAAGAAAAAGCAGATACTTTATAACAATCCCTATTTAATATCCTAGTTTCATGCTTATAAGGATGTGTCCAAGAGACACATTGATGTGGCGTGGTCAGGTAAAACTGCACTGCAGGCATTTCTCAGGAGTGAGCCTCCAGCCCATCCACTGTCTATCCCTCAGATCCGTGGCACTTTTTCATCCCTGATTCCCAATCATTCCCGTGACTGTTAGAATGCCACCCGTTGGCCCAAGCCCTGCACAGCTCACTCTCTAGGAAAACACATGAAGCCCTTTGTGATTCTGCAGCACAGCCCATTGAATCTGCTTCCTGCCCATAACAGCTGCCAGTGCTGTGCTCTCAGGTAAGACCTGGGGGGGGCTGAGAACAGAGCCCAGTTGACTCTGTGTCTACCATCACCTGTTGGGACAAGAAGGGCATTGATGTGCACCTCGGTGTGTCTGATCTCAAAGCCAATCCTCTTGTGTCCTGAAAGGGGGCAAGAGCTTGGAACAGGGCTCGGTCTGGCTGTGGCTTCTTCCCAGTGCTTGTCAGTGCTCATCCTTGGGCCTTCCCAGCCCTGCTGTGGTACCTGCCCTGCCCCTGACGGCCGCTGCGACTGCAGAGGCTGGAGCCTTCCTCAGCTGAGAGAGTCCTGCTGCTGCCCGGCCGCTGCAGCGCGGAGCTGCCGGGAGGCAGCAGCCCCTCGTCTGGGCCGGCTTCTGCATGGCACGGCCTGGACTCACGAGAGGCTCAGCATCTCCTCTGGGCAGCTGTCCGTGCCACGCCGGCGCCCGAGGAGCACTGCTGTCCTTGCTGCCCGTGGCCGCTGTGCCGAGCTGGGAAGGCGGGGACGTGTGCGGAGCTGAGAGGGCGAGTCCAATGCCAGCGACTGATCCGCGCAGTCAGGGGGAAGACAAGCAGTGTGGTTCTTCACATGGGACACGGGCAAGGGCATCTTTGAACTCAGCCTGCCCATAACGGCTGAGCATCCTGATGCGGAAAGCCCCGTTGGTATTGGTCACAACGTGAGCTGCTCTGGTTTACAAAAAGAAAGGCATTCTTTTGGCAAGATGCCCTCCTCTCCTGCGAATGCATCTCTCTGTGCTTTGTTTCCTCTCAAGAGATCTCTTCAGAGGACTGTAGAAAATCAGTCTCAGTGCTGGCCATCTGTGCTGCAGAGCTGCCTGGCTTGTTGCTGTTGCTGTTGTGGTTCTTGTCGCTGTTGTTGTTGTTACCCAGATGACCACAAAAGGCTCAGAGCCCCAGAGAGTGGGGCTGCCTTTTGTATCTCCTGGAAGGTGGCATCTCTGCTTTCAAGTGAGCATCTTGCACTTTGTTTCCCTCAGGGAAAATGGTGAGCATGGAAAATCCGGTGATGAAATACACTGAACTGGAAAATATCGGCAGCGGGTGAGTCCAACCACAGTTTCTTCTACAAAACCATGGGCCAGCTGTTCTGCTGGTGGAATATCTATCAAGTGTCAAGTCAGGCAAGCTGCAAACATGTTCAGACACTGGGCTTAGATTGGCCCATCTCTCAGTGCTGGTCAGAATTTGTAAGTGTGGTCAGAAGGCATTGTCAAAGACATCTCCACGCTGCCACGGTCTTGCCTGCAGCAAGGAACAGGAGCTGGAAGATCTCCTGTCTCTCAAGTGTGGGACAGCTGTGTGTTAATTTCCTTAGCATTTTTGTATGTCTCAAAATCATACGGCCACACTAATGAAAGGAGAATCTTGCTTGCCTGAAAGAGCAGCCTAGCCCCTGGTAGCTGTCAGATAACAGTTCTCAGGAACAGTTCTTTCCAAGAGGTTGCTGAAGGAATACTCGGTGGTCAGGATTAGAACCACACAGTTTAGAAACGGAAACTCAAGATGAAAGAATAAGCTCTCTTTTTGAGCTGAGGCACTAAAGCCCAAAGCTTCAGGAACAGGCCCAGTGCCCATGCACTGGAGAGGAAAATGCATCATGTGCCCTCTGGCAGAGCCCTCATGCCTCCTGCAGGTTTTAGGCACTTAGAGCAGAGATCTCCTGTCCGGGCTGGCTTTCACGCCAAGATCTAAACAGCTTCTCCTTTCTTTGCTGCTGTTTTGTTTCTAGGGGTTTCGGAGAAGTTTGTAGAGCATTCGACAATGCCACAGGAGGAGAGGTAAATGTCAACAGTCCCTGCAGATTCTGCAGCTCTTGAGGGCTTTCCCCTCTGGTGTGAGTTGTGGCTGGAGCTTTGGGTCACCGGGAGAGCTGTGCTGCAAAGGCACAAGAAGCACAGACTGGTGCCAGCCTGCAAAATACATTTGGGACAGTCGTTGTCCTTCTCAGCTGCCAGAAGGAAGGCAAAGAGAGCAGTGGTTCCTTTTGGAGAAGGAAATGCTCACTCACTCTCAGTGGCTAAAACAAAGGTGGTGCCTTAGAGCATCTCACTGCTTTCTTGTGGCTACAGCTTCAGAGTCCTGAATTCTCATTTCTGGCTGCCAGCAAATACATCTGAACCTTACTGGTAGTTCCTTAGCAACCTGCAGTGCTGCACTTGGGAACTGCACGTAGGGAGGGATCTGCAAGGCGTCCCTAAGAGCCCTAAGCCCTGCTTATAGCCCAGGATGTATCCATAGAGTAGCAAGGCTTGGATTACTTCTCTGGATCCCAGGCAGAGCATCAGAGAGTGTGGGCAGAGCTTTGTGGGTGATAGTTGAGACACCATTGTTACCAAGTGGACAAGGCAAAACGTCAGTGGCCATGTGTCCTGTTTCTGGCCCACAAGGGAGCGGAGAAATGGGCTGTTGGAATGTCAGTTCCTACTTACTCCAGTGTCTAATCACAAGGCACTTTGGCACAGCTCAGCTGTGTCATTCCAAAATCACTCGCTCCATGTGTGTTGTGGTCTCGTGCCACCAACTTCTCAAGGTACTGATTGTCATTGTCATTTTAGGTGGCCATAAAGAAAAGTAGTCTGCAAGGACTGAGGAGGAAGGAAGTAACTGTCAATGAACTCATGATCATGAAGATGAATAGGAATCCCAACCTGGTCAACTATTTAGACAGGTGAGTGGTCGTGGTCTTATCCCATGAATGTTTGTTTACCTACTGCAAGCATGAGAGGTCAAAAACCAACTTTGGTCTGTGGCAGAAAATAGAGCCGTTAATTACTGATCAATTATTATTTCTCTTCTCATCTCCAATGGATGGGAAGAGAGTGCATTTTGTCTGCATTAGTCTTCCCTGGCACACATCGTTTGACAATTCTTCAAAAGCCTGCACCAGTGCTATCTTACTAAGTCAATACCCTCTAAGTTCACTGCCACCACGTTGTCTTGGGGCTTGATTTTTCTCAAGAGTCTTAAATGCTGATGAACCATCCGAGAGAGGATTTCCCTTGGACTGCAGCCCCTCTTTTCCATTGCTGTGCATGCCAGGAAGACTAGATGCTTTTTTTCCATAAACACCATGTGTGACAGCTTTTTATCTGGGCTGTTAGTAAACTGTGTTTTTCACTTGCTGGCCATCTAAGACATCTCCTTTTTCACAGCTGTGCCTTTCTCCTTGACACAGCACAGACCGCAATCACTGCACAGCCTAGAGGGAACGTCTATTCCTTTGAGTCTGTCCTCGTTTCAAAGGGACCTGGAAACAAGAATCAATCGTTGTCTTTTCCAAACAGTGGCGTAGCCATGCACGTTCATCTCCATGGCCTCATTTCCTTCTTTCAGC
Organism: Aphelocoma coerulescens; assembly: GCF_041296385.1. Lineage (NCBI taxonomy): Eukaryota > Metazoa > Chordata > Aves > Passeriformes > Corvidae > Aphelocoma > Aphelocoma coerulescens. The sequence continues at coordinate 620,180 of NW_027184071.1, forward strand.
TACCTTGTGGATGATGAAGTCTGGCTGGTGATGGAGTACATGGATGGAGGCACTCTGACTGATGCCATCTATGAGATGTACATATCTGAAGATGAGATGGCAGCCGTCAGTCGGGAGGTCAGGGATCCCACCTGTGCTTCCGAGGGCTTGGGCAGGATTGTCTGGGAAACAGGGGCTGAGAACTGGAGGGATTCCATGTGCCAAACTTTGCTTCTGTGTGGCTGCTATGCTATGGGGAAGCGGGGGAACTGCGTGGCAGTGTGCCTGCACTCCCTGTACTCTGTTCTTGTACTCTTATCTCCTGCTGTTGCATTCTCACTCTGTCTCTTGTATTTGTAGTTGCTGTTCTCCACCTTGCCTCTCTGAATGCTTGCCTGGAGCCTGTCTGCACGGCATTCCTTGCCTGTAAAAGCAAAAGTGCTGGTAGCAGAATTGGAAACTAATGGTAAAAGGGACTCATTTCTCAGAGTCCTCAGCTGAAAAGGGTAATAGTGCACCCAAAATGCTGTTTGCTTCTGAAAGGCGACTCATGTGATACTTCCAAGTCTGTGCTGAGGCCAGCAAGAAAACCTTTGCCATGCAGCCTCCCACCCAAAAGTGAGCCGCTTCACAGCAAAGGGAGGGACTCTTTCTTTCTTGGCAAAGCCTTGCTTGTCCTCTGGATGAAGAAAGCACATCCACTGCAGCAGCAGTCATTCTGGCTGCTTTGCAGAGGACAGTCTAGAACAGCAATTCCCGTTGGCTCTCTCAAAAGCTGACGTGCCTTCCCTTAGAAAGGTAGTGTTGGAGCAGCAAGCTCTTCCTCTCAATGGCTCTGTGTTCTGCCATTACACTCTATTCCCCTGGAAAGGGAATCTTTTAGAGCTGTTTCCTTTCTTGTGGGCTCAAATCACACCACTCATTTTTATCCTCCTGTCTCTGTTTTCTCTCTCAGTGCCTGCAAGGACTGGATTTTCTTCACTCAAACCATGTCATCCATCGAGATGTGAAGAGCAGCAACATCCTTCTCAGAACTGACGGCTCTGTCAAGCTGGGTTGGTATATTCTTGGCCAGGCAGAGCGTTCCGGGCATGTGGGGTTTGGGGCTGCTTTTGAGTGACTGCCAGTTCCCCCAAAGTGGTGCTGCTGGCAGTGCAGGGACCCCTGCAGCGAGCTGAAGGCACAGTTGCAACGTGCACAGAGGTATGGCGAGGAAAAAGCCGTCCAGAGTGGCACTGGTTTGGGTCTGTGTGTGTCCCTTCCAGAGGGAGGGAGCTACAATCTAAAGGTTCCAGGGAATAAAAGCCACTTCTGGGGGCAGGATTAAAAAATTTAAAAAGCAGCCACTTCCGTGTTTCCTTGGCTAAAGTCCTGAGGAAACAGAGCAGGGACGGATTTCCAGGAGATTCAACAGCGCTTTCTCAGACTTACAGTGGGGAGTTCTTTTGCTTGGTTTCCTAATTGTACAGAACTTTTTTGTTCTCCTCAGCTGATTTTGGCCTCTCTGCTCAGCTCACCCCTGAGCAGAATCTAAGGAGCTCAGTGGTCGGGACGCCTTGGTGGATGGCGCCTGAGGTTGTGCTAGGTCAACCATATGGCCCCAAAGTGGACATATGGTCTCTTGGAATTGTGGGATTCGAAATGGTGGAACGAGAAGCTCCTCACTGGAATGAAAGTCCTACCTCGGTAAGGAGCAAATACTCACTGATCCCTCTGTCTTTTTCACCTATCCTGTGTTCTGTCCTCCATCAGACAAAATCCCATTGCCGTCTGCTGGCACTGCTTCCACCAAGGTCCCCTTCTAAAAATGGCCCTGCAGCACATCAGCATCTGCTGTAGTTTTGGTTGCATCGGTGGGGGAACTCAGGCCCTACCACATGCAAACACTCTCCATTCTCAGGCAACACTTTCCTTTGGGTTTTAAGTTGTTCCAGCTCGTCTGTCTGTGTAGAGGTCTCTAATAACACAAAACACACATCTCAGAGCTGGTGTTACATTTCCAGAAAAGAAGGAAAGAAACCCAAACCAACAAAGTTTCTAAAACAGTGGTTTTCTAGAGAAGAACTGCACTCCCTGTACGGTTTCTTGGCACTTGCCTAAAACCTGGGCATGAGGGTGTAAAGGCCACATAGTGTCTTCTGCTTCTTGTGCAGTGTTGCTGAAACACTTAGTGACCATATTTCTGTCATAGCCCAAGCCACGTTCTCCACGTGACCAAGCTGCAGCCTGGTGACACGGAGAGCCTGCCAAAACCTCCCATTTGTTACCTGGCACTTTCTGGGATGGGCACATCTTAAATGCATTGACTTGAGTATCCAGAAAAGCAGAGGGCTACCATAGGGATAGCATTTCTCCTTCTGCTGATTTGACCACGAAAAGTTTTTCTTTTGCCACATCAGAGAAGCTGGAACTTGCAGACTGCTGCGAGACAGAGCTGCAGGTGGCTCCTGTGTGCCCAAACAGGCGTTTTCATCCCAATACGTTTCTGCATGCATCTTAACGTGTCTGTGTTGAATGCGAGGTTCCAAATGTTTCTTTCCTTACCTGAGCAATAACTCCCTTTTCTATAATAATACTTGAAAACAGTTAGAGCAAAGTCCCTCTTCCAAACTGCCTGTCAAGCTGGTGGGAATCTTCAGAGAAGCAAAACGTGCTTTTGCTGATGTAGTTGCCCCTAACTAGGTCAGCCAATCAAATCAGCTGCCGAGGCAAGCTCCGCTGGATGCTGGAAAAGCTGTGGCTGCTTTGGGGTTTGGGTTTTTTGTTGGTATAGGAAAGTCATGTCTGCCTCTCTGCCAAGGCAGAAATTGCCACTGCAGAGTTGAGCTTAAACAAGGGGCTCTGGGAGAGCATTTACAGACTTGAAACTGATGCCTGGAGTGGCTACCTAAAACCAGAGACTAGACAAGAATAAGAGAATCAAAATAGGTATTTATTTGAACGGCCTTCAAAGATACAGCCTGGGCAGTCAAAAGGCTACATCCAAGATGGACCCTGGGTCATGAGTTCTTCACAGTTTTGTAAGCTTGGTCCATTTCCATAGCAGGGTTAATTCTCCAATTATGAGCCCAGTAATGATGTAATTAGCCCAAGTTTGCCCCTCTTCAGAGGCTTTGAGTTCACACATTTTGGGCCCTGGGACAATCGGAGTGTCCTTGGAGAGCAAACCTAGAGAGGCTTTGTTATGTCTAACTAGCACGAGAGAACAGTAGCTAACAGGCCACACAAAACTTCCGAGCTACACACTAGGCAGTACAGGACTTGAAAAATAGAAAAGTTAAAACCTAAGGCATCAAAAGAAGCAGGTGGAGTCTTGTGTTTCCTTTTTCTCCAGGCTGAACTCCTGATAGCCACAGGAGGGACCCCACAGCTGCGGCAGCCCAACCTGTTCTCGGCTTCTCTGCGTCACTTCCTGAACTGCTGCCTGCAGAAAAACGAGGAGCGGCGCTGGTCTGCCAAGGAGCTCCTGCAGGTAAAATGCAAAGGGGCTGCAGGTCAAACAGTGTCCGAGGATGGGCTCCTCCTCCACTGAAGCCCAAGGCATCAGATGAGCCCCCTTCCTCCTCATCTCCACTCTTGGTGCTTTCCAAATGAAAATGGTGAGGAATCCTGGGCTGGGCTGGCAGGGACCTGTAAAGGCCATCTGATCCATGTGGTGTGCAATGAGCAGGAATATCTTGAAAGAGATCAGGTTGCTCAGAGCCCCTTCCCACCTGACCTGGAATGTTTCCAGGGAAGGGACACTTACCAGCTCTCAGGACAACCTGTGCCACTGTTGCACTATGCTCCTTAGACCTACTCAGAGTAAATCCCCTTTTCATTTAAAAATATTACCCCTGCCTTTGAAGCACTGAGCTTGGAAAGTCATGGTTCATTGTTCTTGGTTGGTTTTTTTCCTTTGGGCAGCATCCATTTGTAACATCAGCCAAGCCTGCATCCAGCCTGGTGCCACTGATCCAGTCACTGAAGAAGTGGAAGGAGGAGGAGAAAAGATTGCAGTGGCAATCCATCCATTCAGGACTATTTTCTCCATGACCAGCTTAGATGAGGATTGTAGAGTAGGATTGTAGAGTAGGATTGCAGAGTAGGATTGCAGAGTAGGATTGTAGAGTAGGATTCTAAATAAATAAAGTTTCTGAAACCTCAACTCATCTGTAAGATTCCTTTCTTTCTCACCTTGTGATTTAGCTCAACTTTTCCTTCTCAATTGTCCGTTGTTTCTTAAAGGTGGAAAGAGACACTTATGGCTTCTTTGGTATGGTTTGTCAGTGGGGCAGGCTCTTCTTCATTCATCCTCTCCAGACCACACTGCCTTTGCAATACGGCACACTGGCCGGTTTTTGCCCAGCCATTGTGCTTGTAGTTGAGGCAGAAAGGGCAATGGCATTTGCAGGCAAAAGCAGAGGAGGAATTGTGCAGCCAAGACATCCTGTGCAGATGTAGGTGTTGAGCTGTGACTCGAGAGCACTGGGGTTCCTGCCACTTGGATTTGTATCCCTAAGTGCAATCTCTTTGGCTCAGGGAGAGTCTTGCTCAGCTGAGAAAGCAGAAAGCTCAGCGAGGGTGCTCTGAAAGGTCTCGTCTGAGGCAGAGCTGTCAGCGAGCGTGAGGTGAGAGCGGCCCGGCCTTGCCCAGGCCGGAGCCCCAGCAGAGCCCACGCAGAGCCCAGAGCAGCCTGAGGCTGGGCAGAGGCAGGCTGGCAGGAGGCCCTTGGAGCTGCAAGAGGCAGCAGCCTGGCACTGGGTGCCTCTTCCTGGGAGCGGGCACATGGTCCCATCTCAGAGCCAAAGCGGCAGCTGGCTGCTGCCGAGGGAAGCGTAGCCGTGCTGGGCACAGCGCAGACTGGTGCCATTGGCCGTCTGGAGGCGGCCCAGGAGGAGAGAAAGGCAAAAGGCAGCCGAGGGCTGGTGCCCCGGCTGAGGATTGCTACTCTTCTGCCGGCTGCCCTGGAAGTCCTGGGAAAGGTTAGCAGTGTGTGCAGCAGCCTGGGCACAGCGGGAGGGAGCCGGGCTGCTCCGCAGGCTCGAGCACGGGGCAGCGTCCTTCAGGCACGGCACTTCTGCCAGGGGCACCGAGGCCAACGGGAGGCAGCGACAGCTCGTCAGGTCAGATCTGCAGGAGCCAGTGCCTCACACAGCTCGGGGAGGAAGCGCCTGCAATCCTGCAGTTCTGCACTGAGTCAGAGCAAAGGTGTGGAATGCAGAGCGTTCTGCAGAAATATTCGGGACCACCAGGCCAGCCTGCTTTGTGCTCTCCGGGGCACAGCAAGCAGTGCACCATGCAGCTCTGAGTTGCTGGCAGAGAGATGTTAAAAAGGAACTCACTTTTGGATACAATTAAATGGTAACAAAGTCGTCGAAGCAAAGGAAAACTGCTTATGAGTAACGATTCCGTTGAGCCGGGTGTGTGCCTCCCTCCCCGAGAGCTCAACACACCCCCCCTCTAAGAAAATGGCTGCTTTTTAGACCCTTTCCCAGCCGGGACGGTCCCTGTCCCCTTTCCCAATGGGTGGGTACTAAGAAACTTAGGTGCTCTCCTGACCACCTTCTTTTCTGTCCCCTCCCCTCTCATCCTACTTCCTTTTTAGTCAGGTCTTCAACCCTGCCCCTCTCCCAGCTCCCAGCAACACCCAGCAATTTAACTAGAACAGCTCCAAACCATAAATCCAACATACATCCAACAATTTTCATTCTTTGACCTAAACCCCTTTTGGCTGCAGCAAAATATTACTTCCTCTCTCAGAGGGAATCGGGGATGTGCCTGAGGCTTGTGCTTGAGTAGTGAACTGATTTGGAAGGGAGCAGAAGGCTTTCAGTAGGCAATTTGTGTTTTCTTTATTACTTTGGGAAAGAAAGATGCAATGTGGCTTCACGCAGCAAAAGCACTTGCAGGGTGCAGTGACGAAATGTTGTGTTCAATTCCCAGGGAAGGAAGGTGTAAATGACCATCAGAGGAGAATTTGAGGAATGGGTGTTACGGGTTCAGGAGGACGCCCATGCCCAGAGAACTCAAGACCCAGTTAGAATTGCAAAGCAAATGAATTTTAGTAGTCACGTTAGCAAGAAATACATACCGGCGCCTGGCTGCTGGAAAAGCCACCGAGCAGGAGAAGGAGATAGAGCATGGCTCCTGAGTGGGAGGGGCAGAAGGGCAGGACTCCTTCAGGGCATCCCCTGGATAAAAATGGCGTGCGTCATGTCGTCCTCTCCCCTCCACCCCAGGAGCACACCTTATATCTCCTCCTCAGGAGTGGCCAGTTTCAACATCATTTCGTCCAGGGCCAACTTACGAGATGAGGTCACATTGGCCCATGATCATACTCCATGCCAACAATGGCTCCATTATGTATTGTTTCTCCTTTCCCAGGATGAGTTCCACCAGGTGACCAATACCTAGTTTCATTTCTAGAAGTTAGTCCCGCTAACTAACAATACAGTCGTCTTCTGCATTATCTTGTCGATGTGCAACACTGCGGACCAAACATGTCAGGCCTCAGATCTGTCTCCTATCCCTGACACATGGGGATGTTCCCCAAATGACCACCAGAGACCCTCAGGACACCCCTACTCTCACATCAAGAACTTCTGACAAGTGGTTTAAATATGTCAAATAGTTTGAAGTCATGTTTAGCCTGTGAGTTTCAGCAAAGTAATGAGTGTGTCTTAGTTCCATGGGTACAAACTAGTAAGTGAGATTGCTGGGTGTGCACGTGTTAGGGAAGTGATTCCCCATGCACCCAGCGCTGAAATCAAGTGACGCCTCCTTTCTAACGCTGAGCTGGCAGCAGGGATGGATCCCTGCTTGGTAACCTTTCATTGTGGTCACTTATATTGAACAGTAAAAAAGGTTGAAATGAAATATTTCAAGCCGTTTCCCCCTGGTTTCCCTTTCCTGGGGGCCAAAGCTCTGTGCCCCAGGTGGCCTGGGTGTGTGCAGAGAAATGCAGCCCCCACAAAGCCCTTGGTTTTCCCACAAGTCATCATCACTCCTTCCCAGGTGCGCCCAGCTCTGGCAGGAGAGAGAGAGCCCACGGCGCAGTGGGCACCGTGCCCTCCCAGCCGGGGCTCTCTGGCACAGAGCAGCAGCAGCGCCAGCACCTTTCAACCCGCTCCTGGCCTTGGCTTCAGCCGGGAGCCAGAAGCCTCTGGAAATCAGCACTGCCAGTTGCATTCCCAGCTTGGAGCAGCTCCTGCGGGTGGGCAAATCCTGCCCGTTCGACTGCTTCCATAGAGGACGAAAGGCAGAGGCAGAGATGTACCTACAGAGGGGACCAGGGCGTGTCCAATAAAAGTGCAAATGTGTGGGGAGATTTGTTAGGAATTATTACAGCTGTTATGCAATTAGTGCCTTCTCTCCTGGATCTGTGCAATGCTTTGGGCCATTTTCTTGGTCTAGTTTCCTTTGCTTTGGTCCCATCTCAGTGTTCACTTGGGGTACAGGCTGCAGGTGCTTGGGGCACTCTTTGAGTACTCTTGGAGCCCTTGAACAACAGGGTTTGGCCCACGAGGGGAGTTTGTGCTGCTTTGTGACAGAGGAGAACTTCCCAGGCTATTGTGTGTTTGCTGCAGGGAAGCTTGGGTTGCTTAGCATCAATTCCCAGACCAACGCAGAGCAGCTGCTTTGTGATGTCAGGGCATGGTTGCCACGTTGTGGTGCTGTCATCAGAAGGTTGCCTTGGTGCACAGAAGGTCTCAGTGTCAGAGCAGCTCTTGGGCTTGCTCAGAGCAGGAGCATCCTCCTGGTTGAGGCCTTGTCAGGGGGCAGCTGCACTCTGACAGGAGCCTTGTTTTTTCTTGTGTTAGAGCACAGTCTGCAAACTTGCACAGCAGGGCTAAAATCATGGAGGCATTTGCTGCTGCAGTTTGCACTGTGTATGGCATTGGTTATTCTGCCTATTACCTGACTAACCTGACACGTGAGTAGAGGTTTTCCCTGGGTGTAACCCAACCTGGCTTGTGTAGGGCTTCCTGCTCTTTCTTAGTAACTGAGTTGATTTTGAAACAAAAAGACCATTAGGATGCCACTGCTTTGGTAAAGCTCCTGTCAACACGTTCAGCTCAAAAGAGGGTGTCTGTAGCCAGGGAGGTGCGGGCAGCATTTGCAAGGGAACGTGCAGGGGTTCCCTTCCCTCCACGGGAGAGTCTGTGGCAGCCGAGTCTGTCATTTCCTCAGGGGGCTGGGTGAAGCAGGACAACTTTGAAAAGGCAGCCTGGGAGGTGTTCTCAGAAGGCCTTCAAAGAACTCTGCAGTTGTGCCTGGAATTCAGGGAAAGCTTCTTTGTTTCTAAATTTTGTCATGAAAAGATTTGACTGTCTAACTCGACCCTTTAATGAGTGCTAAAATAGTGATTCTTTTTGCAATGAAGTGCAAACTCCCAAACAGTGAGTGTCTGCTCCTGAACCCCAGAGCTGCTCCTGGGCTGTTTCCCAGTCAAACTATGACATCTCAGGGGGGTTTGGGGGAAGGTTTTCTGGGCAACGGTTTTCAGTAACTTAATGGAATTAATGCATGCAACTTATTTTTTAAAAAAAGAACCTGAAGGAGAGGATAAAAAAGGCAGCTTTAGCTGTTGGGCAGAAGAGAAATATTGGGTGTTGAAGAACAATTTGCATTTTCTTGATCAAGTTTGTATTCATTTACTGGCAAAAGAGGCCAAAGCCTAGGCACAACCAAGAATATTGTCCTGCTCTCTTGCTGGCTGTGTGGAAGAACTGTGTCTGCTGGAGGGCTGTTGTGAAAAGAAAACCCTCTCTGTTTGGGTGGACTTGTTCTGCGGGATTAACCAGCACAGACGGTTTTTTCACAGCATCTGGTTCATTTTCCCTTCCCACTGCAGGTCACATGATCCGTGTATTCGTCAGTCCTGATCCTGAGGTGAGTGAGACAGGAACTTTTGATGTTCCTGGTGTTTAAGAACTGTGTAGAAATCTGTGAGCTTGGCCTGTGGCAGTAGAGTAAGGAGGCTGAGCTGGGTGGGCAGAAAGAAAATCCATGTTCATGTCTGCAGCAGCAATAGCAAAGGCATCGCTGTGTAATAGCTGCTTTTGCATTTCAGAGCTGTCGCAGAACTAAAAGCCCAGCTTTGCAGAGAGAACGTTGCTTGCTGAGAGTAGCCAGGCTGCAATATCTAATTCAGAGCAATATGCAGTACTGTTGAATTAGCCCATTTTACTTTAGTTGGAGGCACTTGGAATCCCATTGCTATGCAAGGTTATGATTTCTCCTTAGTAGAGCTGGTTGTAGAGCTGAATAGAGATAAGGTTAGAAATGACATGTAACTGCCTGTCCCTCACACTCCTGCCTGTCCACAGAGCCCAGAACCAACCTCAGGCTCTCCTCTGGCTCCCTCTGCTCCTGGAGAAGAGGTTGAAGAGGCTGAAGAGGCTGAAGAGGCTGAAGAGGAGAAAAATGTCCAGAACTCTCCAGCTGTGGTCAGTCATGAATCTGAACGTCGTGAGCCGGTAAGTGGCAGTTGTGGTTGTGGCTGTCTTTAGAGGAAATCAGAGCTGCAAGTTTCTGAGCGGCCAGCACTTGCTGGTGGTGGCCGAGGATGCTGAGTGCTGGAGTCCTGGCAGGACCTAGCGATTCCCCCCAGCCAGTGAGAGCTGGAACACGGCCTTTGAGCTGTCATGTTCAGGCCCCAGCTTGCTGGGATTCCAAGAGGGGCAAACGTGAATCATGAAGGCTCCCCTGTCGCCAGAGGAGGGAGCGCTCCAAAGACACCGCTCTCAGCCTTGCCAGACACGTGGGGGACACGGTGGCCTGGAGAGCCATGTCCCACTGCACAGGCTGGCCAAGTAGCTGCTGGCACAAAAGCTGTTGATGTGAGCACACAAGTGCTTTGGGGTGGTTTGTCCACATGAGCTTCTTGGGTGGGCTGAGCTGGGAGTATTTCAGAGACACACTGGGGATGGGGAGCTGCTGCTTGAAGTCAGGGACTTTGGTGCCTTGGTTGCCAGGTTGTTCTCTGGCCTCTTCAGGCAGAGCAGTGAGGAGCAGAGCTGACAGGGGCTCTGAGTGCGCCTGTGTTTTTGCTTTTGATAAGCTGCAAAGAGATGGTTGTGTTGTCCCCGGACCTGTGTGGGGCCACTCTTCTCCCGTGTGGCAAAAGAAGCAAAGTGCGCAGTTGGGAGCCCTTCTTCCGTGGCAGAAGCCAGAGGCTGCCATGTTTCTGCAGATACTTTCTGTTGTGAAGTCTGTTTTTAAAACTGCATTTGAAAACTGCATTGGAGCCTAGAGTGGGGGCAAAGATGTTGCTCTGAAGTAGGTGGCACTTTCATCTTTTTGTTTGTTGGTTTGTTGGTTTTCTAGGAGGAGACTCCCTGTCTTTTCTTTCTCGGCAAACAAAGGTGCTTTTACTCAACCTTTCCTGGACTTTTCTAGCACTGGACGAGATTCTGCTAGAATTTTAGCTTGCAAGCTGGCGGTTCTGGAAGTTGCAGTATTTTTGCATGAGAACACGTAGTTTGGGGCAAGGAGATTGGTGCAGAAGGAGCTGTTCTGGTGTCCGGCCAGCCAGCAGGGCCTTGCACATCACTCTCAGGTTAACAGCGCCCGTGCCTTTTGGCAGCCCAGGGGAGCAGAATGTGTTGTATTCCAGGTATGGGAATTCAGCAGGAAATCCACACCCTTGCATTCCAGCTGGTCCTCTGAGGTCAGAGGGTCTGGGAGGGGCTCAGCTTCATTTCTGAAGTGCAGCCACTTTAACATCATCAGTCTGGTTGAGTCCAAGAGAAGAACTTGCCCCAGTACAGATGCACAAAGAGTGCAGTTCCCAGTGCAGTGCCCTGGGTCTGATCGCATTCTATAAGGCCCTTCCTGCTCCAGGTTCCCCAAGAGTGTGGTTTATTGAAGCAACAGGAGAGCAAGTTCAGGATTGCTGCTGATCAGGGCACTGGCTACCAAGTGTTGATGTGTGTAGTGAGGGAAAGCATAGCATAGGAAAAGAGAGATGATAACAGTGAGATCGATCTGTCTATCTATCTATCTATCTATCTATCTATCTATCTATTGATCTATCTATCGATCTGTTTATCTAAATGAAACTTCCTGGCTCTGCTCCAAGGCAATTGGAGGTGCAAAGCTCACCTAAAGACATCCTTTCAGGAGAGGAGGAGAGACATGTTCCATCAAGCGATCCCGAGCAGGCAGAGATGTTTCCCCCTCCAGAGATGGTTGTTTTTTCCCCTCAGAGGTGTTTTCCTCCCCCTGTTTATCCGTGAAAGTTTGGTCTGTCCTATGGGTGTGGAGCAATCCCATCCTCTAGGTGGGGTTTGGTGACTCTGGTCAAACATGCATTACAGGACACATGGTTTCCATCACTGGCATCCTGAAGGGTGTCTAAGTTAATTTGTTAATTGGGCCTTCTGAGGGTCTCTGTTACTGCCGGTCAGAATTCTCAGTTGACAAAAGAGGGAGGACAAGAAACACCTTGGTTCCCCTCCATATACTGAGGTGGCCATAGAGGCCCTCTGACCTCCATTGGAGGCTCTTTGTTCGCATCCTCATCTCCTGAATAATCCAGGATTTGTAACAAGAGTGTAGATGTCAGAAAGGCAGGAATGGCAGTGCAGGCCTGAAGAGAACATGAACTCCAGAAGTGTCTCTCACAAGGAGCAAGCTCCCACAGGAAGCCACCTGCAGAGCCAGGGTGGGGCTGTGGCACAGGGCTGGGTGTCAGTCACTTCTGAAAGACAAGCAGGACACGGCAGAAGAGGAGCGAGGTCCTCAGCAGAGCCTTGAGAAATGCCCCACGTTCCCTGTCAGATGCCTAAGAGTCTGTTGGAGCTTCAGTCCCAGATGGAGCCTGACTGTAGTGCCAGTGTCACTTTGGAATCTGTGCCTCCCCGTGGGCAGAGAAGGACCCGGGAGAGCAGCAGCACATTGCTTTGGGAATGTGCGAGCCCATCAGTCTCTGAGTCCTGCCCCACAAATATTTTATGGGAAGTTGAAAGCCATCTTCTCTTGCTTTCTGCGCAGCTCCTTCTAGAGAAAGAGCATGAGCAGATTGCTCTATCAGAGATGCCTTGCCAGACTCGGCGAGAGCTGTTCCCAGCCCGAGAGCAGCTGCAGCAGCTCAGGCAGCAGGTGGAAGAGGCACAAGAGAATGGCCAGGTGAGCCTGCCTAGCCAGGTGACAGAGTGAAGGGCAGGAACAGGGACATAAAACGGAGCTCTTGGGACTGAGGAGGCCAGGAGTCCCACAGGCACTGAAAGCACAGAGCCTTGTCATCTGCAGAGACCAGTGCTGGGACGGGAGGGTTCCAATGGAAGCAGAGCTGGGTAGGGAAGCAGAAGGGAGGGGCTAAATGAATGTGATTTTGAGGCTGAAAGAGGAAAAAGCTGAGCCTGATGGCAGCTGCCAGTCACTTGCTCTGCATTTGTGTGTACAGAACATCAAGGCAGAGCCACAAGCAGAGCTGCCCGAAGCCAAGAGTGACATCAAGGCAGCAAAGAGGAGGAGCAAGGAGGACATCAGAAGCATCCAAGAGGAGAAGAATCTCCATCAGCACAGGAGCGATCTACAAGAGCAGGTGAGTGTAAGAGCTGAAGCCACTCCACTTGTGAGACATCCTCTCTCTGCTTCTTTGCAGAACATCGACAAAGAGCTGCAGGCAGAGCTGCAGGAAACTGAGGCTAGGATCAAGGCAAGGGAGAAGAGGCTGGATGAAGGACTGAAAATCATCCGAGAGGAAATTAATCTTCTACTCCAAAAGCATGAGGCTCTAGAAAAGCGAGTGAGTGAAACAGAGAGAGCCGCTGCAGTCACCAAACTGGTGGTTTCTGCCCTTCTTGCTTTTCCTCTGCAGAGCAGCAGGCGGGTGGGGTGATGTCTCTGAGTGCCATCCTGCTGTGGTCTCTATCACAGCCACTCTGAAGGACACGTCCTGGGCTGCTGAATCTCAGCTGCTGCCCTGGACAGTGCGACTAGTCCTTTGGCCTTTTGGCCAGCAGTCATCCAAATGGATTCCTGCTGGCCTGTTCCTGCTCTCCTTGTTTCTTGAGGTGTTTTTGCAGGTCAGCTTGGTGACCCTGATGGATCTTGAAACAAGCTGTCTGTATCCCTTGTGAACCTGTTCTTTCCCTTTCCTCACAGTCGCTGACCCACGGCTGACAGGGATAAGCTGTAGTGTCTGACTGCTTTGTTGTGTTTGACTTGAGGTGGAAGTGTGGACATCTCAGCTGGCAGCCTGCAAAGACTTCCAGCAAGTGATTGGCCACAAAGAGCCCCAAGGCTGGCGTGGGGCACAGGAACTGTCCCAGCCGGACCTGCTGCAGCTTGAGCCCGTCCCGAAGATGGTGGAGGAAAAGAGGACTCCATGGGAGGAGGTAGAACATTAGAACAAGGAGATGCAAGTGTGTCCATAGCCCTTGGAGGGGGAAAAGAGTGCTTGGGAGGAAGTGGAATAGTCATTGCAGCAGTCATCCTTCAGAAAATCCATGAGAATGTTACAGGAATCTGGCCATGAACTCAAGTAAAATCAGCCTTTGGTTTTGACCCATCCGGTTTGAGAAGTGGACATGCAAAAAAATCCATTTTAAGAGCCCTGCATGTGGCTGACAGCATCTTCCTCTGGGCCTGCATTTGAAATGGGATCCCAGGGCAATCTCTGCGAGCCAGACTTTCTGACACAACCTCATTTCTTGTCTCAGATCTACACAGGCTCTCGCATGGAACCTGCTCCTGCAGCAGCAGCAGCAGCAGCATTGTCTAAAGGAGCCTTTGGACCCCAGCCTGAGAAGTGGAGCCCGGGCAGTTTGCTCAGCTCCAACAGCGACACAGCTTCTTCCCATCAACAGGAGATGGAGGATGACCTCCTGGAGCTACTGAGTACGTCTTGTGTATTTCTTGTGTGAGGGACAGTGTATTGTGTGCATGTGTCAGCATAGCTGTGCCAAATGTTGCTCCGCAGTTTGGTGTCACAGGGACATTTAGGACTCCTCACAGGAAGTGCTGTGCTCCGAGGCAGCGAGGGAGTGCTCTGGGTGTTCCTGCTGCCTCTGAGCACAGCTCAGACTGCCTTGGCTTTGCCTGAGCTTCCCTCTCTGCTGAAGGCAGAAGCAGGGATTGTTCCTGCATCAGCTGTGACCTAGCAAATGATCTAGGCAAGTCCTCTGTGCTAGTGGCCAAACTGAACGGAATATTTGGCTTCCTAAATTCTCCTTAGACTCCTGATTTCTCAGCATTCATCAGAGCAAAAGACCTTCGCAGAAATTGTTTGGTTTTGGGGTTTTGTCTTTTGGTGGGTTTGTAAGGATTTTGGTTGGTGGTTTGTTGTTTTGGGGTTTTTTTGTGTTTGGTTTGGTTTGAGCCTTTTTTTTTTTTTTTTGGTGAAGTTGTTTTTTCTCCATCCTGAAGGAGCTCTTCTTCCTCATGTGTCTTATTGGTGTAATTTTGATGACTGTTACTATTACCACTACTACATCTACAGTTGGTTTTTATGACAATGCAACATTTTTGCCAATGACCACTTCTTTGAAAAAACATCAAGTGACAGCACAAATTGAGAGCAAGAGGTGTTTTCCACATGTCCCCAAAGAAAAAGCAGATACTTTATAACAATCCCTATTTAATATCCTAGTTTCATGCTTATAAGGATGTGTCCAAGAGACACATTGATGTGGCGTGGTCAGGTAAAACTGCACTGCAGGCATTTCTCAGGAGTGAGCCTCCAGCCCATCCACTGTCTATCCCTCAGATCCGTGGCACTTTTTCATCCCTGATTCCCAATCATTCCCGTGACTGTTAGAATGCCACCCGTTGGCCCAAGCCCTGCACAGCTCACTCTCTAGGAAAACACATGAAGCCCTTTGTGATTCTGCAGCACAGCCCATTGAATCTGCTTCCTGCCCATAACAGCTGCCAGTGCTGTGCTCTCAGGTAAGACCTGGGGGGGGCTGAGAACAGAGCCCAGTTGACTCTGTGTCTACCATCACCTGTTGGGACAAGAAGGGCATTGATGTGCACCTCGGTGTGTCTGATCTCAAAGCCAATCCTCTTGTGTCCTGAAAGGGGGCAAGAGCTTGGAACAGGGCTCGGTCTGGCTGTGGCTTCTTCCCAGTGCTTGTCAGTGCTCATCCTTGGGCCTTCCCAGCCCTGCTGTGGTACCTGCCCTGCCCCTGACGGCCGCTGCGACTGCAGAGGCTGGAGCCTTCCTCAGCTGAGAGAGTCCTGCTGCTGCCCGGCCGCTGCAGCGCGGAGCTGCCGGGAGGCAGCAGCCCCTCGTCTGGGCCGGCTTCTGCATGGCACGGCCTGGACTCACGAGAGGCTCAGCATCTCCTCTGGGCAGCTGTCCGTGCCACGCCGGCGCCCGAGGAGCACTGCTGTCCTTGCTGCCCGTGGCCGCTGTGCCGAGCTGGGAAGGCGGGGACGTGTGCGGAGCTGAGAGGGCGAGTCCAATGCCAGCGACTGATCCGCGCAGTCAGGGGGAAGACAAGCAGTGTGGTTCTTCACATGGGACACGGGCAAGGGCATCTTTGAACTCAGCCTGCCCATAACGGCTGAGCATCCTGATGCGGAAAGCCCCGTTGGTATTGGTCACAACGTGAGCTGCTCTGGTTTACAAAAAGAAAGGCATTCTTTTGGCAAGATGCCCTCCTCTCCTGCGAATGCATCTCTCTGTGCTTTGTTTCCTCTCAAGAGATCTCTTCAGAGGACTGTAGAAAATCAGTCTCAGTGCTGGCCATCTGTGCTGCAGAGCTGCCTGGCTTGTTGCTGTTGCTGTTGTGGTTCTTGTCGCTGTTGTTGTTGTTACCCAGATGACCACAAAAGGCTCAGAGCCCCAGAGAGTGGGGCTGCCTTTTGTATCTCCTGGAAGGTGGCATGTCTGCTTTCAAGTGAGCATCTTGCACTTTGTTTCCCTCAGGGAAAATGGTGAGCATGGAAAATCCGGTGATGAAATACACTGAACTGGAAAATATCGGCAGCGGGTGAGTCCAACCACAGTTTCTTCTACAAAACCATGGGCCAGCTGTTCTGCTGGTGGAATATCTATCAAGTGTCAAGTCAGGCAAGCTGCAAACATGTTCAGACACTGGGCTTAGATTGGCCCATCTCTCAGTGCTGGTCAGAATTTGTAAGTGTGGTCAGAAGGCATTGTCAAAGACATCTCCACGCTGCCACGGTCTTGCCTGCAGCAAGGAACAGGAGCTGGAAGATCTCCTGTCTCTCAAGTGTGGGACAGCTGTGTGTTAATTTCCTTAGCATTTTTGTATGTCTCAAAATCATCCGGCCACACTAATGAAAGGAGAATCTTGCTTGCCTGAAAGAGCAGCCTAGCCCCTGGTAGCTGTCAGATAACAGTTCTCAGGAACAGTTCTTTCCAAGAGGTTGCTGAAGGAAATACTCGGTGGTCAGGATTAGAACCACACAGTTTAGAAACGGAAACTCAAGATGAAAGAATAAGCTCTCTTTTTGAGCTGAGGCACTAAAGCCCAAAGCTTCAGGAACAGGCCCAGTGCCCATGCACTGGAGAGGAAAATGCATCATGTGCCCTCTGGCAGAGCCCTCATGCCTCCTGCAGGTTTTAGGCACTTAGAGCAGAGATCTCCTGTCCGGGCTGGCTTTCACGCCAAGATCTAAACAGCTTCTCCTTTCTTTGCTGCTGTTTTGTTTCTAGGGGTTTCGGAGAAGTTTGCAGAGCATTCGACAATGCCACAGGAGGAGAGGTAAATGTCAACAGTCCCTGCAGATTCTGCAGCTCTTGAGGGCTTTCCCCTCTGGTGTGAGTTGTGGCTGGAGCTTTGGGTCACCGGGAGAGCTGTGCTGCAAAGGCACAAGAAGCACAGACTGGTGCCAGCCTGCAAAATACATTTGGGACAGTCGTTGTCCTTCTCAGCTGCCAGAAGGAAGGCAAAGAGAGCAGTGGTTCCTTTTGGAGAAGGAAATGCTCACTCACTCTCAGTGGCTAAAACAAAGGTGGTGCCTTAGAGCATCTCACTGCTTTCTTGTGGCTACAGCTTCAGAGTCCTGAATTCTCATTTCTGGCTGCCAGCAAATACATCTGAACCTTACTGGTAGTTCCTTAGCAACCTGCAGTGCTGCACTTGGGAACTGCACGTAGGGAGGGATCTGCAAGGCGTCCCTAAGAGCCCTAAGCCCTGCTTATAGCCCAGGATGTATCCATAGAGTAGCAAGGCTTGGATTACTTCTCTGGATCCCAGGCAGAGCAGCAGAGGGTGTGGGCAGAGCTTTGTGGGTGATAGTTGAGACACCATTGTTACCAAGTGGACAAGGCAAAACGTCAGTGGCCATGTGTCCTGTTTCTGGCCCACAAGGGAGCGGAGAAATGGGCTGTTGGAATGTCAGTTCCTAATTACTCCAGTGTCTAATCACAAGGCACTTTGGCACAGCTCAGCTGTGTCATTCCAAAATCACTCGCTCCATGTGTGTTGTGGTCTCGTGCCACCAACTTCTCAAGGTACTGATTGTCATTGTCATTTTAGGTGGCCATAAAGAAAAGTAGTCTGCAAGGACTGAGGAGGAAGGAAGTAACTGTCAATGAACTCATGATCATGAAGATGAATAGGAATCCCAACCTGGTCAACTATTTAGACAGGTGAGTGGTCGTGGTCTTATCCCATGAATGTTTGTTTACCTACTGCAAGCATGAGAGGTCAAAAACCAACTTTGGTCTGTGGCAGAAAATAGAGCTGTTAATTACTGATCAATTATTATTTCTCTTCTCATCTCCAATGGATGGGAAGAGAGTGCATTTTGTCTGCATTAGTCTTCCCTGGCACACATCGTTTGACAATTCTTCAAAAGCCTGCACCAGTGCTATCTTACTAAGTCAATACCCTCTAAGTTCACTGCCACCACGTTGTCTTGGGGCTTGATTTTTCTCAAGAGTCTTAAATGCTGATGAACCATCCGAGAGAGGATTTCCCTTGGACTGCAGCCCCTCTTTTCCATTGCTGTGCATGCCAGGAAGACTAGATGCTTTTTTTCCATAAACACCATGTGTGACAGCTTTTTATCTGGGCTGTTAGTAAACTGTGTTTTTCACTTGCTGGCCATCTAAGACATCTCCTTTTTCACAGCTGTGCCTTTCTCCTTGACACAGCACAGACCGCAATCACTGCACAGCCTAGAGGGAACGTCTATTCCTTTGAGTCTGTCCTCGTTTCAAAGGGACCTGGAAACAAGAATCAATCGTTGTCTTTTCCAAACAGTGGCGTAGCCATGCACGTTCATCTCCATGGCCTCATTTCCTTCTTTCAGCTACCTTGTGGATGATGAAGTCTGGCTGGTGATGGAGTACATGGATGGAGGCACTCTGACTGATGCCATCTATGAGATGTACATATCTGAAGATGAGATGGCAGCCGTCAGTCGGGAGGTCAGGGATCCCACCTGTGCTTCCGAGGGCTTGGGCAGGATTGTCTGGGAAACAGGGGCTGAGAACTGGAGGGATTCCATGTGCCAAACTTTGCTTCTGTGTGGCTGCTATGCTATGGGGAAGCGGGGGAACTGCGTGGCAGTGTGCCTGCACTCCCTGTACTCTGTTCTTGTACTCTTATCTCCTGCTGTTGCATTCTCACTCTGTCTCTTGTATTTGTAGTTGCTGTTCTCCACCTTGCCTCTCTGAATGCTTGCCTGGAGCCTGTCTGCACGGCATTCCTTGCCTGTAAAAGCAAAAGTGCTGGTAGCAGAATTGGAAACTAATGGTAAAAGGGACTCATTTCTCAGAGTCCTCAGCTGAAAAGGGTAATAGTGCACCCAAAATGCTGTTTGCTTCTGAAAGGCGACTCATGTGATACTTCCAAGTCTGTGCTGAGGCCAGCAAGAAAACCTTTGCCATGCAGCCTCCCACCCAAAAGTGAGCCGCTTCACAGCAAAGGGAGGGACTCTTTCTTTCTTGGCAAAGCCTTGCTTGTCCTCTGGATGAAGAAAGCACATCCACTGCAGCAGCAGTCATTCTGGCTGCTTTGCAGAGGACAGTCTAGAACAGCAATTCCCGTTGGCTCTCTCAAAAGCTGACGTGCCTTCCCTTAGAAAGGTAGTGTTGGAGCAGCAAGCTCTTCCTCTCAATGGCTCTGTGTTCTGCCATTGCACTCTATTCCCCTGGAAAGGGAATCTTTTAGAGCTGTTTCCTTTCTTGTGGGCTCAAATCACACCACTCATTTTTATCCTCCTGTCTCTGTTTTCTCTCTCAGTGCCTGCAAGGACTGGATTTTCTTCACTCAAACCATGTCATCCATCGAGATGTGAAGAGCAGCAACATCCTTCTCAGAACTGACGGCTCTGTCAAGCTGGGTTGGTATATTCTTGGCCAGGCAGAGCGTTCCGGGCATGTGGGGTTTGGGGCTGCTTTTGAGTGACTGCCAGTTCCCCCAAAGTGGTGCTGCTGGCAGTGCAGGGACCCCTGCAGCGAGCTGAAGGCACAGTTGCAACGTGCACAGAGGTATGGCGAGGAAAAAGCCGTCCAGAGTGGCACTGGTTTGGGTCTGTGTGTGTCCCTTCCAGAGGGAGGGAGCTACAATCTAAAGGTTCCAGGGAATAAAAGCCACTTCTGGGGGCAGGATTAAAAAATTTAAAAAGCAGCCACTTCCGTGTTTCCTTGGCTAAAGTCCTGAGGAAACAGAGCAGGGACGGATTTCCAGGAGATTCAACAGCGCTTTCTCAGACTTACAGTGGGGAGTTCTTTTGCTTGGTTTCCTAATTGTACAGAACTTTTTTGTTCTCCTCAGCTGATTTTGGCCTCTCTGCTCAGCTCACCCCTGAGCAGAATCTAAGGAGCTCAGTGGTCGGGACGCCTTGGTGGATGGCGCCTGAGGTTGTGCTAGGTCAACCATATGGCCCCAAAGTGGACATATGGTCTCTTGGAATTGTGGGATTCGAAATGGTGGAACGAGAAGCTCCTCACTGGAATGAAAGTCCTACCTCGGTAAGGAGCAAATACTCACTGATCCCTCTGTCTTTTTCACCTATCCTGTGTTCTGTCCTCCATCAGACAAAATCCCATTGCCGTCTGCTGGCACTGCTTCCACCAAGGTCCCCTTCTAAAAATGGCCCTGCAGCACATCAGCATCTGCTGTAGTTTTGGTTGCATCGGTGGGGGAACTCAGGCCCTACCACATGCAAACACTCTCCATTCTCAGGCAACACTTTCCTTTGGGTTTTAAGTTGTTCCAGCTCGTCTGTCTGTGTAGATGTCTCTAATAACACAAAACACACATCTCAGAGCTGGTGTTACATTTCCAGAAAAGAAGGAAAGAAACCCAAACCAACAAAGTTTCTAAAACAGTGGTTTTCTAGAGAAGAACTGCACTCCCTGTACGGTTTCTTGGCACTTGCCTAAAACCTGGGCATGAGGGTGTAAAGGCCACATAGTGTCTTCTGCTTCTTGTGCAGTGTTGCTGAAACACTTAGTGACCATATTTCTGTCATAGCCCAAGCCACGTTCTCCACGTGACCAAGCTGCAGCCTGGTGACACGGAGAGCCTGCCAAAACCTCCCATTTGTTACCTGGCACTTTCTGGGATGGGCACATCTTTAATGCATTGACTTGAGTATCCAGAAAAGCAGAGGGCTACCATAGGGATAGCATTTCTCCTTCTGCTGATTTGACCACGAAAAGTTTTTCTTTTGCCACATCAGAGAAGCTGGAACTTGCAGACTGCTGCGAGACAGAGCTGCAGGTGGCTCCTGTGTGCCCAAACAGGCATTTTCATCCCAATACGTTTCTGCATGCATCTTAACGTGTCTGTGTTGAATGCGAGGTTCCAAATGTTTCTTTCCTTACCTGAGCAATAACTCCCTTTTCTATAATAATACTTGAAAACAGTTAGAGCAAAGTCCCTCTTCCAAACTGCCTGTCAAGCTGGTGGGAATCTTCAGAGAAGCAAAACGTGCTTTTGCTGATGTAGTTGCCCCTAACTAGGTCAGCCAATCAAATCAGCTGCCGAGGCAAGCTCCGCTGGATGCTGGAAAAGCTGTGGCTGCTTTGGGGTTTGGGTTTTTTGTTGGTATAGGAAAGTCATGTCTGCCTCTCTGCCAAGGCAGAAATTGCCACTGCAGAGTTGAGCTTAAACAAGGGGCTCTGGGAGAGCATTTACAGACTTGAAACTGATGCCTGGAGTGGCTACCTAAAACCAGAGACTAGACAAGAATAAGAGAATCAAAATAGGTATTTATTTGAACGGCCTTCAAAGATACAGCCTGGGCAGTCAAAAGGCTACATCCAAGATGGACCCTGGGTCATGAGTTCTTCACAGTTTTGTAAGCTTGGTCCATTTCCATAGCAGGGTTAATTCTCCAATTATGAGCCCAGTAATGATGTAATTAGCCCAAGTTTGCCCCTCTTCAGAGGCTTTGAGTTCACACATTTTGGGCCCTGGGACAATCGGAGTGTCCTTGGAGAGCAAACCTAGAGAGGCTTTGTTATGTCTAACTAGCACGAGAGAACAGTAGCTAACAGGCCACACAAAACTTCCGAGCTACACACTAGGCAGTACAGGACTTGAAAAATAGAAAAGTTAAAACCTAAGGCATCAAAAGAAGCAGGTGGAGTCTTGTGTTTCCTTTTTCTCCAGGCTGAACTCCTGATAGCCACAGGAGGGACCCCACAGCTGCGGCAGCCCAACCTGTTCTCGGCTTCTCTGCGTCACTTCCTGAACTGCTGCCTGCAGACAAAGGAGGAGCGGCGCTGGTCTGCCAAGGAGCTCCTGCAGGTAAAATGCAAAGGGGCTGCAGGTCAAACAGTGTCCGAGGATGGGCTCCTCCTCCACTGAAGCCCAAGGCATCAGATGAGCCCCCTTCCTCCTCATCTCCACTCTTGGTGCTTTCCAAATGAAAATGGTGAGGAATCCTGGGCTGGGCTGGCAGGGACCTGTAAAGGCCATCTGATCCATGTGGTGTGCAATGAGCAGGGATATCTTGAAAGAGATCAGGCTGCTCAGAGCCCCTTCCCACCTGACCTGGAATGTTTCCAGGGAAGGGACACTTACCAGCTCTCAGGACAACCTGTGCCACTGTTGCACTATGCTCCTTAGACCTACTCAGAGTAAATCCCCTTTTCATTTAAAAATATTACCCCTGCCTTTGAAGCACTGAGCTTGGAAAGTCATGGTTCATTGTTCTTGGTTGGTTTTTTTCCTTTGGGCAGCATCCATTTGTAACATCAGCCAAGCCTGCATCCAGCCTGGTGCCACTGATCCAGTCACTGAAGAAGTGGAAGGAGGAGGAGAAAAGATTGCAGTGGCAATCCATCCATTCAGGACTATTTTCTCCATGACCAGCTTAGATGAGGATTGTAGAGTAGGATTGTAGAGTAGGATTGCAGAGTAGGATTGCAGAGTAGGATTGTAGAGTAGGATTCTAAATAAATAAAGTTTCTGAAACCCCAACTCATCTGTAAGATTCCTTTCTTTCTCACCTTGTGATTTAGCTCAACTTTTCCTTCTCAATTGTCCGTTGTTTCTTAAAGGTGGAAAGAGACACTTATGGCTTCTTTGGTATGGTTTGTCAGTGGGGCAGGCTCTTCTTCATTCATCCTCTCCAGACCACACTGCCTTTGCAATACGGCACACTGGCCGGTTTTTGTCCAGCCATTGTGCTTGTAGTTGAGGCAGAAAGGGCAATGGCATTTGCAGGCAAAAGCAGAGGAGGAGTTGTGCAGCCAAGACATCCTGTGCAGATGTAGGTGTTGAGCTGTGACTCGAGAGCACTGGGGTTCCTGCCACTTGGATTTGTATCCCTAAGTGCAATCTCTTTGGCTCAGGGAGAGTCTTGCTCAGCTGAGAAAGCAGAAAGCTCAGCGAGGGTGCTCTGAAAGGTCTCGTCTGAGGCAGAGCTGTCAGCGAGCGTGAGGTGAGAGCGGCCCGGCCTTGCCCAGGCTGGAGCCCCAGCAGAGCCCACGCAGAGCCCAGAGCAGCCTGAGGCTGGGCAGAGGCAGGCTGGCAGGAGGCCCTTGGAGCTGCAAGAGGCAGCAGCCTGGCACTGGGTGCCTCTTCCTGGGAGCGGGCACATGGTCCCATCTCAGAGCCAAAGCGGCAGCTGGCTGCTGCCGAGGGAAGCGTAGCCGTGCTGGGCACAGCGCAGACTGGTGCCATTGGCCGTCTGGAGGCGGCCCAGGAGGAGAGAAAGGCAAAAGGCAGCCGAGGGCTGGTGCCCCGGCTGAGGATTGCTACTCTTCTGCCGGCTGCCCTGGAAGTCCTGGGAAAGGTTAGCAGTGTGTGCAGCAGCCTGGGCACAGCGGGAGGGAGCCGGGCTGCTCCGCAGGCTCGAGCACGGGGCAGCGTCCTTCAGGCACGGCACTTCTGCCAGGGGCACCGAGGCCAACGGGAGGCAGCGACAGCTCGTCAGGTCAGATCTGCAGGAGCCAGTGCCTCACACAGCTCGGGGAGGAAGCGCCTGCAATCCTGCAGTTCTGCACTGAGTCAGAGCAAAGGTGTGGAATGCAGAGCGTTCTGCAGAAATATTCGGGACCACCAGGCCAGCCTGCTTTGTGCTCTCCAGGGCACAGCAAGCAGTGCACCATGCAGCTCTGAGTTGCTGGCAGAGAGATGTTAAAAAGGAACTCACTTTTGGATACAATTAAATGGTAACAAAGTCGTCGAAGCAAAGGAAAACTGCTTATGAGTAACGATTCCGTTGAGCCGGGTGTGTGCCTCCCTCCCCGAGAGCTCAACACACCCCCCCTCTAAGAAAATGGCTGCTTTTTAGACCCTTTCCCAGCCGGGACGGTCCCTGTCCCCTTTCCCAATGGGTGGGTACTAAGAAACTTAGGTGCTCTCCTGACCACCTTCTTTTCTGTCCCCTCCCCTCTCATCCTACTTCCTTTTTAGTCAGGTCTTCAACCCTGCCCCTCTCCCAGCTCCCAGCAACACCCAGCAATTTAACTAGAACAGCTCCAAACCATAAATCCAACATACATCCAACAATTTTCATTCTTTGACCTAAACCCCTTTTGGCTGCAGCAAAATATTACTTCCTCTCTCAGAGGGAATCGGGGATGTGCCTGAGGCTTGTGCTTGAGTAGTGAACTGATTTGGAAGGGAGCAGAAGGCTTTCAGTAGGCAATTTGTGTTTTCTTTATTACTTTGGGAAAGAAAGATGCAATGTGGCTTCACGCAGCAAAAGCACTTGCAGGGTGCAGTGACGAAATGTTGTGTTCAATTCCCAGGGAAGGAAGGTGTAAATGACCATCAGAGGAGAATTTGAGGAATGGGTGTTACGGGTTCAGGAGGACGCCCATGCCCAGAGAACTCAAGACCCAGTTAGAATTGCAAAGCAAATGAATTTTAGTAGTCACGTTAGCAAGAAATACATACCGGCGCCTGGCTGCTGGAAAAGCCACCGAGCAGGAGAAGGAGATAGAGCATGGCTCCTGAGTGGGAGGGGCAGAAGGGCAGGACTCCTTCAGGGCATCCCCTGGATAAAAATGGCGTGCGTCATGTCGTCCTCTCCCCTCCACCCCAGGAGCACACCTTATATCTCCTCCTCAGGAGTGGCCAGTTTCAACATCATTTCGTCCAGGGCCAGCTTACGAGATGAGGTCACATTGGCCCATGATCATACTCCATGCCAACAATGGCTCCATTATGTATTGTTTCTCCTTTCCCAGGATGAGTTCCACCAGGTGACCGATACCTAGTTTCATTTCTAGAAGTTAGTCCCGCTAACTAACAATACAGTCGTCTTCTGCATTATCTTGTCGATGTGCAACACTGCGGACCAAACATGTCAGGCCTCAGATCTGTCTCCTATCCCTGACACATGGGGATGTTCCCCAAATGACCACCAGAGACCCTCAGGACACCCCTACTCTCACATCAAGAACTTCTGACAAGTGGTTTAAATATGTCAAATAGTTTGAAGTCATGTTTAGCCTGTGAGTTTCAGCAAAGTAATGAGTGTGTCTTAGTTCCATGGGTACAAACTAGTAAGTGAGATTGCTGGGTGTGCACGTGTTAGGGAAGTGATTCCCCATGCACCCAGCGCTGAAATCAAGTGACGCCTCCTTTCTAACGCTGAGCTGGCAGCAGGGATGGATCCCTGCTTGGTAACCTTTCATTGTGGTCACTTATATTGAACAGTAAAAAAGGTTGAAATGAAATATTTCAAGCCGTTTCCCCCTGGTTTCCCTTTCCTGGGGGCCAAAGCTCTGTGCCCCAGGTGGCCTGGGTGTCTGCAGAGAAATGCAGCCCCCACAAAGCCCTTGGTTTTCCCACAAGTCATCATCACTCCTTCCCAGGTGCGCCCAGCTCTGGCAGGAGAGAGAGAGCCCACGGCGCAGTGGGCACCGTGCCCTCCCAGCCGGGGCTCTCTGGCACAGAGCAGCAGCAGCGCCAGCACCTTTCAACCCGCTCCTGGCCTTGGCTTCAGCCGGGAGCCAGAAGCCTCTGGAAATCAGCACTGCCAGTTGCATTCCCAGCTTGGAGCAGCTCCTGCGGGTGGGCAAATCCTGCCCGTTCGACTGCTTCCATAGAGGACGAAAGGCAGAGGCAGAGATGTACCTACAGAGGGGACCAGGGCGTGTCCAATAAAAGTGCAAATGTGTGGGGAGATTTGTTAGGAATTATTACAGCTGTCATGCAATTAGTGCCTTCTCTCCTGGATCTGTGCAATGCTTTGGGCCATTTTCTTGGTCTAGTTTCCTTTGCTTTGGTCCCATCTCAGTGTTCACTTGGGGTACAGGCTGTAGGTGCTTGGGGCACTCTTTGAGTTACTCTTGGAGCCCTTGAACAACAGGGTTTGGCCCACGAGGGGACTTTGTGCTGCTTTGTGACAGAGGAGAACTTCCCAGGCTATTGTGTGTTTGCTGCAGGGAAGCTTGGGTTGCTTAGCATCAATTCCCAGACCAACGCAGAGCAGCTGCTTTGTGATGTCAGGGCATGGTTGCCACGTTGTGGTGCTGTCATCAGAAGGTTGCCTTGGTGCACAGAAGGTCTCAGTGTCAGAGCAGCTCTTGGGCTTGCTCAGAGCAGGAGCATCCTCCTGGTTGAGGCCTTGTCAGGGGGCAGCTGCACTCTGACAGGAGCCTTGTTTTTTCTTGTGTTAGAGCACAGTCTGCAAACTTGCACAGCAGGGCTAAAATCATGGAGGCATTTGCTGCTGCAGTTTGCACTGTGTATGGCATTGGTTATTCTGCCTATTACCTGACTAACCTGACACGTGAGTAGAGGTTTTCCCTGGGTGTAACCCAACCTGGCTTGTGTAGGGCTTCCTGCTCTTTCTTAGTAACTGAGTTGATTTTGAAACAAAAAGACCATTAGGATGCCACTGCTTTGGTAAAGCTCCTGTCAACACGTTCAGCTCAAAAGAGGGTGTCTGTAGCCAGGGAGGTGCGGGCAGCATTTGCAAGGGAACGTGCAGGGGTTCCCTTCCCTCCACGGGAGAGTCTGTGGCAGCCGAGTCTGTCATTTCCTCAGGGGGCTGGGTGAAGCAGGACAACTTTGAAAAGGCAGCCTGGGAGGTGTTCTCAGAAGGCCTTCAAAGAACTCTGCAGTTGTGCCTGGAATTCAGGGAAAGCTTCTTTGTTTCTAAATTTTGTCATGAAAAGATTTGACTGTCTAACTCGACCCTTTAATGAGTGCTAAAATAGTGATTCTTTTTGCAATGAAGTGCAAACTCCCAAACAGTGAGTGTCTGCTCCTGAACCCCAGAGCTGCTCCTGGGCTGTTTCCCAGTCAAACTATGACATCTCAGGGGGGTTTGGGGGAAGGTTTTCTGGGCAACGGTTTTCAGTAACTTAATGGAATTAATGCATGCAACTTATTTTTTAAAAAAAGAACCTGAAGGAGAGGATAAAAAAGGCAGCTTTAGCTGTTGGGCAGAAGAGAAATATTGGGTGTTGAAGAACAATTTGCATTTTCTTGATCAAGTTTGTATTCATTTACTGGCAAAAGAGGCCAAAGCCTAGGCACAACCAAGAATATTGTCCTGCTCTCTTGCTGGCTGTGTGGAAGAACTGTGTCTGCTGGAGGGCTGTTGTGAAAAGAAAACCCTCTCTGTTTGGGTGGACTTGTTCTGCGGGATTAACCAGCACAGACGGTTTTTTCACAGCATCTGGTTCATTTTCCCTTCCCACTGCAGGTCACATGATCCGTGTATTCGTCAGTCCTGATCCTGAGGTGAGTGAGACAGGAACTTTTGATGTTCCTGGTGTTTAAGAACTGTGTAGAAATCTGTGAGCTTGGCCTGTGGCAGTAGAGTAAGGAGGCTGAGCTGGGTGGGCAGAAAGAAAATCCATGTTCATGTCTGCAGCAGCAATAGCAAAGGCATCGCTGTGTAATAGCTGCTTTTGCATTTCAGAGCTGTCGCAGAACTAAAAGCCCAGCTTTGCAGAGAGAACGTTGCTTGCTGAGAGTAGCCAGGCTGCAATATCTAATTCAGAGCAATATGCAGTACTGTTGAATTAGCCCATTTTACTTTAGTTGGAGGCACTTGGAATCCCATTGCTATGCAAGGTTATGATTTCTCCTTAGTAGAGCTGGTTGTAGAGCTGAATAGAGATAAGGTTAGAAATGACATGTAACTGCCTGTCCCTCACACTCCTGCCTGTCCACAGAGCCCAGAACCAACCTCAGGCTCTCCTCTGGCTCCCTCTGCTCCTGGAGAAGAGGTTGAAGAGGCTGAAGAGGCTGAAGAGGCTGAAGAGGAGAAAAATGTCCAGAACTCTCCAGCTGTGGTCAGTCATGAATCTGAACGTCGTGAGCCGGTAAGTGGCAGTTGTGGTTGTGGCTGTCTTTAGAGGAAATCAGAGCTGCAAGTTTCTGAGCGGCCAGCACTTGCTGGTGGTGGCCGAGGATGCTGAGTGCTGGAGTCCTGGCAGGACCTAGCGATTCCCCCCAGCCAGTGAGAGCTGGAACACGGCCTTTGAGCTGTCATGTTCAGGCCCCAGCTTGCTGGGATTCCAAGAGGGGCAAACGTGAATCATGAAGGCTCCCCTGTCGCCAGAGGAGGGAGCGCTCCAAAGACACCGCTCTCAGCCTTGCCAGACACGTGGGGGACACGGTGGCCTGGAGAGCCATGTCCCACTGCACAGGCTGGCCAAGTAGCTGCTGGCACAAAAGCTGTTGATGTGAGCACACAAGTGCTTTGGGGTGGTTTGTCCACATGAGCTTCTTGGGTGGGCTGAGCTGGGAGTATTTCAGAGACACACTGGGGATGGGGAGCTGCTGCTTGAAGTCAGGGACTTTGGTGCCTTGGTTGCCAGGTTGTTCTCTGGCCTCTTCAGGCAGAGCAGTGAGGAGCAGAGCTGACAGGGGCTCTGAGTGCGCCTGTGTTTTTGCTTTTGATAAGCTGCAAAGAGATGGTTGTGTTGTCCCCGGACCTGTGTGGGGCCACTCTTCTCCCGTGTGGCAAAAGAAGCAAAGTGCGCAGTTGGGAGCCCTTCTTCCGTGGCAGAAGCCAGAGGCTGCCATGTTTCTGCAGATACTTTCTGTTGTGAAGTCTGTTTTTAAAACTGCATTTGAAAACTGCATTGGAGCCTAGAGTGGGGGCAAAGATGTTGCTCTGAAGTAGGTGGCATTTTCATCTTTTTGTTTGTTGGTTTGTTGGTTTTCTAGGAGGAGACTCCCTGTCTTTTCTTTCTCGGCAAACAAAGGTGCTTTTACTCAACCTTTCCTGGACTTTTCTAGCACTGGACGAGATTCTGCTAGAATTTTAGCTTGCAAGCTGGCGGTTCTGGAAGTTGCAGTATTTTTGCATGAGAACACGTAGTTTGGGGCAAGGAGATTGGTGCAGAAGGAGCTGTTCTGGTGTCCGGCCAGCCAGCAGGGCCTTGCACATCACTCTCAGGTTAACAGCGCCCGTGCCTTTTGGCAGCCCAGGGGAGCAGAATGTGTTGTATTCCAGGTATGGGAATTCAGCAGGAAATCCACACCCTTGCATTCCAGCTGGTCCTCTGAGGTCAGAGGGTCTGGGAGGGGCTCAGCTTCATTTCTGAAGTGCAGCCACTTTAACATCATCAGTCTGGTTGAGTCCAAGAGAAGAACTTGCCCCAGTACAGATGCACAAAGAGTGCAGTTCCCAGTGCAGTGCCCTGGGTCTGATCGCATTCTATAAGGCCCTTCCTGCTCCAGGTTCCCCAAGAGTGTGGTTTATTGAAGCAACAGGAGAGCAAGTTCAGGATTGCTGCTGATCAGGGCACTGGCTACCAAGTGTTGATGTGTGTAGTGAGGGAAAGCAT
This sequence comes from Aphelocoma coerulescens, assembly GCF_041296385.1. Taxonomy (NCBI): domain Eukaryota; kingdom Metazoa; phylum Chordata; class Aves; order Passeriformes; family Corvidae; genus Aphelocoma; species Aphelocoma coerulescens. The sequence goes on from NW_027184071.1 coordinate 649,296, forward strand.
AGCATAGGAAAAGAGAGATGATAACAGTGAGATCGATCTGTCTATCTATCCATCTATCTATCTATCTATTGATCTATCTATCGATCTGTTTATCTAAATGAAACTTCCTGGCTCTGCTCCAAGGCAATTGGAGGTGCAAAGCTCACCTAAAGACATCCTTTCAGGAGAGGAGGAGAGACATGTTCCATCAAGCGATCCCGAGCAGGCAGAGATGTTTCCCCCTCCAGAGATGGTTGTTTTTTCCCCTCAGAGGTGTTTTCCTCCCCCTGTTTATCCGTGAAAGTTTGGTCTGTCCTATGGGTGTGGAGCAATCCCATCCTCTAGGTGGGGTTTGGTGACTCTGGTCAAACATGCATTACAGGACACATGGTTTCCATCACTGGCATCCTGAAGGGTGTCTAAGTTAATTTGTTAATTGGGCCTTCTGAGGGTCTCTGTTACTGCCGGTCAGAATTCTCAGTTGACAAAAGAGGGAGGACAAGAAACACCTTGGTTCCCCTCCATATACTGAGGTGGCCATAGAGGCCCTCTGACCTCCATTGGAGGCTCTTTGTTCGCATCCTCATCTCCTGAATAATCCAGGATTTGTAACAAGAGTGTAGATGTCAGAAAGGCAGGAATGGCAGTGCAGGCCTGAAGAGAACATGAACTCCAGAAGTGTCTCTCACAAGGAGCAAGCTCCCACAGGAAGCCACCTGCAGAGCCAGGGTGGGGCTGTGGCACAGGGCTGGGTGTCAGTCACTTCTGAAAGACAAGCAGGACACGGCAGAAGAGGAGCGAGGTCCTCAGCAGAGCCTTGAGAAATGCCCCACGTTCCCTGTCAGATGCCTAAGAGTCTGTTGGAGCTTCAGTCCCAGATGGAGCCTGACTGTAGTGCCAGTGTCACTTTGGAATCTGTGCCTCCCCGTGGGCAGAGAAGGACCCGGGAGAGCAGCAGCACATTGCTTTGGGAATGTGCGAGCCCATCAGTCTCTGAGTCCTGCCCCACAAATATTTTATGGGAAGTTGAAAGCCATCTTCTCTTGCTTTCTGCGCAGCTCCTTCTAGAGAAAGAGCATGAGCAGATTGCTCTATCAGAGATGCCTTGCCAGACTCGGCGAGAGCTGTTCCCAGCCCGAGAGCAGCTGCAGCAGCTCAGGCAGCAGGTGGAAGAGGCACAAGAGAATGGCCAGGTGAGCCTGCCTAGCCAGGTGACAGAGTGAAGGGCAGGAACAGGGACATAAAACGGAGCTCTTGGGACTGAGGAGGCCAGGAGTCCCACAGGCACTGAAAGCACAGAGCCTTGTCATCTGCAGAGACCAGTGCTGGGACGGGAGGGTTCCAATGGAAGCAGAGCTGGGTAGGGAAGCAGAAGGGAGGGGCTAAATGAATGTGATTTTGAGGCTGAAAGAGGAAAAAGCTGAGCCTGATGGCAGCTGCCAGTCACTTGCTCTGCATTTGTGTGTACAGAACATCAAGGCAGAGCCACAAGCAGAGCTGCCCGAAGCCAAGAGTGACATCAAGGCAGCAAAGAGGAGGAGCAAGGAGGACATCAGAAGCATCCAAGAGGAGAAGAATCTCCATCAGCACAGGAGCGATCTACAAGAGCAGGTGAGTGTAAGAGCTGAAGCCACTCCACTTGTGAGACATCCTCTCTCTGCTTCTTTGCAGAACATCGACAAAGAGCTGCAGGCAGAGCTGCAGGAAACTGAGGCTAGGATCAAGGCAAGGGAGAAGAGGCTGGATGAAGGACTGAAAATCATCCGAGAGGAAATTAATCTTCTACTCCAAAAGCATGAGGCTCTAGAAAAGCGAGTGAGTGAAACAGAGAGAGCCGCTGCAGTCACCAAACTGGTGGTTTCTGCCCTTCTTGCTTTTCCTCTGCAGAGCAGCAGGCGGGTGGGGTGATGTCTCTGAGTGCCATCCTGCTGTGGTCTCTATCACAGCCACTCTGAAGGACACGTCCTGGGCTGCTGAATCTCAGCTGCTGCCCTGGACAGTGCGACTAGTCCTTTGGCCTTTTGGCCAGCAGTCATCCAAATGGATTCCTGCTGGCCTGTTCCTGCTCTCCTTGTTTCTTGAGGTGTTTTTGCAGGTCAGCTTGGTGACCCTGATGGATCTTGAAACAAGCTGTCTGTATCCCTTGTGAACCTGTTCTTTCCCTTTCCTCACAGTCGCTGACCCACGGCTGACAGGGATAAGCTGTAGTGTCTGACTGCTTTGTTGTGTTTGACTTGAGGTGGAAGTGTTGACATCTCACCTGGCAGCCTGCAAAGACTTCCAGCAAGTGATTGGCCACAAAGAGCCCCAAGGCTGGCGTGGGGCACAGGAACTGTCCCAGCCGGACCTGCTGCAGCTTGAGCCCGTCCCGAAGATGGTGGAGGAAAAGAGGACTCCATGGGAGGAGGTAGAACATTAGAACAAGGAGATGCAAGTGTGTCCATAGCCCTTGGAGGGGGAAAAGAGTGCTTGGGAGGAAGTGGAATAGTCATTGCAGCAGTCATCCTTCAGAAAATCCATGAGAATGTTACAGGAATCTGGCCATGAACTCAAGTAAAATCAGCCTTTGGTTTTGACCCATCCGCTTTGAGAAGTGGACATGCAAAAAAATCCATTTTAAGAGCCCTGCATGTGGCTGACAGCATCTTCCTCTGGGCCTGCATTTGAAATGGGATCCCAGGGCAATCTCTGCGAGCCAGACTTTCTGACACAACCTCATTTCTTGTCTCAGATCTACACAGGCTCTCGCATGGAACCTGCTCCTGCAGCAGCAGCAGCAGCAGCATTGTCTAAAGGAGCCTTTGGACCCCAGCCTGAGAAGTGGAGCCCGGGCAGTTTGCTCAGCTCCAACAGCGACACAGCTTCTTCCCATCAACAGGAGATGGAGGATGACCTCCTGGAGCTACTGAGTACGTCTTGTGTATTTCTTGTGTGAGGGACAGTGTATTGTGTGCATGTGTCAGCATAGCTGTGCCAAATGTTGCTCCGCAGTTTGGTGTCACAGGGACATTTAGGACTCCTCACAGGAAGTGCTGTGCTCCGAGGCAGCGAGGGAGTGCTCTGGGTGTTCCTGCTGCCTCTGAGCACAGCTCAGACTGCCTTGGCTTTGCCTGAGCTTCCCTCTCTGCTGAAGGCAGAAGCAGGGATTGTTCCTGCATCAGCTGTGACCTAGCAAATGATCTAGGCAAGTCCTCTGTGCTAGTGGCCAAACTGAACGGAATATTTGGCTTCCTAAATTCTCCTTAGACTCCTGATTTCTCAGCATTCATCAGAGCAAAAGACCTTCGCAGAAATTGTTTGGTTTTGGGGTTTTGTCTTTTGGTGGGTTTGTAAGGATTTTGGTTGGTGGTTTGTTGTTTTGGGGTTTTTTTGTGTTTGGTTTGGTTTGAGCCTTTTTTTTTTTTTTTTGGTGAAGTTGTTTTTTCTCCATCCTGAAGGAGCTCTTCTTCCTCATGTGTCTTATTGGTGTAATTTTGATGACTGTTACTATTACCACTACTACATCTACAGTTGGTTTTTATGACAATGCAACATTTTTGCCAATGACCACTTCTTTGAAAAAACATCAAGTGACAGCACAAATTGAGAGCAAGAGGTGTTTTCCACATGTCCCCAAAGAAAAAGCAGATACTTTATAACAATCCCTATTTAATATCCTAGTTTCATGCTTATAAGGATGTGTCCAAGAGACACATTGATGTGGCGTGGTCAGGTAAAACTGCACTGCAGGCATTTCTCAGGAGTGAGCCTCCAGCCCATCCACTGTCTATCCCTCAGATCCGTGGCACTTTTTCATCCCTGATTCCCAATCATTCCCGTGACTGTTAGAATGCCACCCGTTGGCCCAAGCCCTGCACAGCTCACTCTCTAGGAAAACACATGAAGCCCTTTGTGATTCTGCAGCACAGCCCATTGAATCTGCTTCCTGCCCATAACAGCTGCCAGTGCTGTGCTCTCAGGTAAGACCTGGGGGGGGCTGAGAACAGAGCCCAGTTGACTCTGTGTCTACCATCACCTGTTGGGACAAGAAGGGCATTGATGTGCACCTCGGTGTGTCTGATCTCAAAGCCAATCCTCTTGTGTCCTGAAAGGGGGCAAGAGCTTGGAACAGGGCTCGGTCTGGCTGTGGCTTCTTCCCAGTGCTTGTCAGTGCTCATCCTTGGGCCTTCCCAGCCCTGCTGTGGTACCTGCCCTGCCCCTGACGGCCGCTGCGACTGCAGAGGCTGGAGCCTTCCTCAGCTGAGAGAGTCCTGCTGCTGCCCGGCCGCTGCAGCGCGGAGCTGCCGGGAGGCAGCAGCCCCTCGTCTGGGCCGGCTTCTGCATGGCACGGCCTGGACTCACGAGAGGCTCAGCATCTCCTCTGGGCAGCTGTCCGTGCCACGCCGGCGCCCGAGGAGCACTGCTGTCCTTGCTGCCCGTGGCCGCTGTGCCGAGCTGGGAAGGCGGGGACGTGTGCGGAGCTGAGAGGGCGAGTCCAATGCCAGCGACTGATCCGCGCAGTCAGGGGGAAGACAAGCAGTGTGGTTCTTCACATGGGACACGGGCAAGGGCATCTTTGAACTCAGCCTGCCCATAACGGCTGAGCATCCTGATGCGGAAAGCCCCGTTGGTATTGGTCACAACGTGAGCTGCTCTGGTTTACAAAAAGAAAGGCATTCTTTTGGCAAGATGCCCTCCTCTCCTGCGAATGCATCTCTCTGTGCTTTGTTTCCTCTCAAGAGATCTCTTCAGAGGACTGTAGAAAATCAGTCTCAGTGCTGGCCATCTGTGCTGCAGAGCTGCCTGGCTTGTTGCTGTTGCTGTTGTGGTTCTTGTCGCTGTTGTTGTTGTTACCCAGATGACCACAAAAGGCTCAGAGCCCCAGAGAGTGGGGCTGCCTTTTGTATCTCCTGGAAGGTGGCATGTCTGCTTTCAAGTGAGCATCTTGCACTTTGTTTCCCTCAGGGAAAATGGTGAGCATGGAAAATCCGGTGATGAAATACACTGAACTGGAAAATATCGGCAGCGGGTGAGTCCAACCACAGTTTCTTCTACAAAACCATGGGCCAGCTGTTCTGCTGGTGGAATATCTATCAAGTGTCAAGTCAGGCAAGCTGCAAACATGTTCAGACACTGGGCTTAGATTGGCCCATCTCTCAGTGCTGGTCAGAATTTGTAAGTGTGGTCAGAAGGCATTGTCAAAGACATCTCCACGCTGCCACGGTCTTGCCTGCAGCAAGGAACAGGAGCTGGAAGATCTCCTGTCTCTCAAGTGTGGGACAGCTGTGTGTTAATTTCCTTAGCATTTTTGTATGTCTCAAAATCATCCGGCCACACTAATGAAAGGAGAATCTTGCTTGCCTGAAAGAGCAGCCTAGCCCCTGGTAGCTGTCAGATAACAGTTCTCAGGAACAGTTCTTTCCAAGAGGTTGCTGAAGGAAATACTCGGTGGTCAGGATTAGAACCACACAGTTTAGAAACGGAAACTCAAGATGAAAGAATAAGCTCTCTTTTTGAGCTGAGGCACTAAAGCCCAAAGCTTCAGGAACAGGCCCAGTGCCCATGCACTGGAGAGGAAAATGCATCATGTGCCCTCTGGCAGAGCCCTCATGCCTCCTGCAGGTTTTAGGCACTTAGAGCAGAGATCTCCTGTCCGGGCTGGCTTTCACGCCAAGATCTAAACAGCTTCTCCTTTCTTTGCTGCTGTTTTGTTTCTAGGGGTTTCGGAGAAGTTTGCAGAGCATTCGACAATGCCACAGGAGGAGAGGTAAATGTCAACAGTCCCTGCAGATTCTGCAGCTCTTGAGGGCTTTCCCCTCTGGTGTGAGTTGTGGCTGGAGCTTTGGGTCACCGGGAGAGCTGTGCTGCAAAGGCACAAGAAGCACAGACTGGTGCCAGCCTGCAAAATACATTTGGGACAGTCGTTGTCCTTCTCAGCTGCCAGAAGGAAGGCAAAGAGAGCAGTGGTTCCTTTTGGAGAAGGAAATGCTCACTCACTCTCAGTGGCTAAAACAAAGGTGGTGCCTTAGAGCATCTCACTGCTTTCTTGTGGCTACAGCTTCAGAGTCCTGAATTCTCATTTCTGGCTGCCAGCAAATACATCTGAACCTTACTGGTAGTTCCTTAGCAACCTGCAGTGCTGCACTTGGGAACTGCACGTAGGGAGGGATCTGCAAGGCGTCCCTAAGAGCCCTAAGCCCTGCTTATAGCCCAGGATGTATCCATAGAGTAGCAAGGCTTGGATTACTTCTCTGGATCCCAGGCAGAGCAGCAGAGGGTGTGGGCAGAGCTTTGTGGGTGATAGTTGAGACACCATTGTTACCAAGTGGACAAGGCAAAACGTCAGTGGCCATGTGTCCTGTTTCTGGCCCACAAGGGAGCGGAGAAATGGGCTGTTGGAATGTCAGTTCCTAATTACTCCAGTGTCTAATCACAAGGCACTTTGGCACAGCTCAGCTGTGTCATTCCAAAATCACTCGCTCCATGTGTGTTGTGGTCTCGTGCCACCAACTTCTCAAGGTACTGATTGTCATTGTCATTTTAGGTGGCCATAAAGAAAAGTAGTCTGCAAGGACTGAGGAGGAAGGAAGTAACTGTCAATGAACTCATGATCATGAAGATGAATAGGAATCCCAACCTGGTCAACTATTTAGACAGGTGAGTGGTCGTGGTCTTATCCCATGAATGTTTGTTTACCTACTGCAAGCATGAGAGGTCAAAAACCAACTTTGGTCTGTGGCAGAAAATAGAGCTGTTAATTACTGATCAATTATTATTTCTCTTCTCATCTCCAATGGATGGGAAGAGAGTGCATTTTGTCTGCATTAGTCTTCCCTGGCACACATCGTTTGACAATTCTTCAAAAGCCTGCACCAGTGCTATCTTACTAAGTCAATACCCTCTAAGTTCACTGCCACCACGTTGTCTTGGGGCTTGATTTTTCTCAAGAGTCTTAAATGCTGATGAACCATCCGAGAGAGGATTTCCCTTGGACTGCAGCCCCTCTTTTCCATTGCTGTGCATGCCAGGAAGACTAGATGCTTTTTTTCCATAAACACCATGTGTGACAGCTTTTTATCTGGGCTGTTAGTAAACTGTGTTTTTCACTTGCTGGCCATCTAAGACATCTCCTTTTTCACAGCTGTGCCTTTCTCCTTGACACAGCACAGACCGCAATCACTGCACAGCCTAGAGGGAACGTCTATTCCTTTGAGTCTGTCCTCGTTTCAAAGGGACCTGGAAACAAGAATCAATCGTTGTCTTTTCCAAACAGTGGCGTAGCCATGCACGTTCATCTCCATGGCCTCATTTCCTTCTTTCAGCTACCTTGTGGATGATGAAGTCTGGCTGGTGATGGAGTACATGGATGGAGGCACTCTGACTGATGCCATCTATGAGATGTACATATCTGAAGATGAGATGGCAGCCGTCAGTCGGGAGGTCAGGGATCCCACCTGTGCTTCCGAGGGCTTGGGCAGGATTGTCTGGGAAACAGGGGCTGAGAACTGGAGGGATTCCATGTGCCAAACTTTGCTTCTGTGTGGCTGCTATGCTATGGGGAAGCGGGGGAACTGCGTGGCAGTGTGCCTGCACTCCCTGTACTCTGTTCTTGTACTCTTATCTCCTGCTGTTGCATTCTCACTCTGTCTCTTGTATTTGTAGTTGCTGTTCTCCACCTTGCCTCTCTGAATGCTTGCCTGGAGCCTGTCTGCACGGCATTCCTTGCCTGTAAAAGCAAAAGTGCTGGTAGCAGAATTGGAAACTAATGGTAAAAGGGACTCATTTCTCAGAGTCCTCAGCTGAAAAGGGTAATAGTGCACCCAAAATGCTGTTTGCTTCTGAAAGGCGACTCATGTGATACTTCCAAGTCTGTGCTGAGGCCAGCAAGAAAACCTTTGCCATGCAGCCTCCCACCCAAAAGTGAGCCGCTTCACAGCAAAGGGAGGGACTCTTTCTTTCTTGGCAAAGCCTTGCTTGTCCTCTGGATGAAGAAAGCACATCCACTGCAGCAGCAGTCATTCTGGCTGCTTTGCAGAGGACAGTCTAGAACAGCAATTCCCGTTGGCTCTCTCAAAAGCTGACGTGCCTTCCCTTAGAAAGGTAGTGTTGGAGCAGCAAGCTCTTCCTCTCAATGGCTCTGTGTTCTGCCATTGCACTCTATTCCCCTGGAAAGGGAATCTTTTAGAGCTGTTTCCTTTCTTGTGGGCTCAAATCACACCACTCATTTTTATCCTCCTGTCTCTGTTTTCTCTCTCAGTGCCTGCAAGGACTGGATTTTCTTCACTCAAACCATGTCATCCATCGAGATGTGAAGAGCAGCAACATCCTTCTCAGAACTGACGGCTCTGTCAAGCTGGGTTGGTATATTCTTGGCCAGGCAGAGCGTTCCGGGCATGTGGGGTTTGGGGCTGCTTTTGAGTGACTGCCAGTTCCCCCAAAGTGGTGCTGCTGGCAGTGCGGGACCCCTGCAGCGAGCTGAAGGCACAGTTGCAACGTGCACAGAGGTATGGCGAGGAAAAAGCCGTCCAGAGTGGCACTGGTTTGGGTCTGTGTGTGTCCCTTCCAGAGGGAGGGAGCTACAATCTAAAGGTTCCAGGGAATAAAAGCCACTTCTGGGGGCAGGATTAAAAAATTTAAAAAGCAGCCACTTCCGTGTTTCCTTGGCTAAAGTCCTGAGGAAACAGAGCAGGGACGGATTTCCAGGAGATTCAACAGCGCTTTCTCAGACTTACAGTGGGGAGTTCTTTTGCTTGGTTTCCTAATTGTACAGAACTTTTTTGTTCTCCTCAGCTGATTTTGGCCTCTCTGCTCAGCTCACCCCTGAGCAGAATCTAAGGAGCTCAGTGGTCGGGACGCCTTGGTGGATGGCGCCTGAGGTTGTGCTAGGTCAACCATATGGCCCCAAAGTGGACATATGGTCTCTTGGAATTGTGGGATTCGAAATGGTGGAACGAGAAGCTCCTCACTGGAATGAAAGTCCTACCTCGGTAAGGAGCAAATACTCACTGATCCCTCTGTCTTTTTCACCTATCCTGTGTTCTGTCCTCCATCAGACAAAATCCCATTGCCGTCTGCTGGCACTGCTTCCACCAAGGTCCCCTTCTAAAAATGGCCCTGCAGCACATCAGCATCTGCTGTAGTTTTGGTTGCATCGGTGGGGGAACTCAGGCCCTACCACATGCAAACACTCTCCATTCTCAGGCAACACTTTCCTTTGGGTTTTAAGTTGTTCCAGCTTGTCTGTCTGTGTAGAGGTCTCTAATAACACAAAACACACATCTCAGAGCTGGTGTTACATTTCCAGAAAAGAAGGAAAGAAACCCAAACCAACAAAGTTTCTAAAACAGTGGTTTTCTAGAGAAGAACTGCACTCCCTGTACGGTTTCTTGTCACTTGCCTAAAACCTGGGCATGAGGGTGTAAAGGCCACATAGTGTCTTCTGCTTCTTGTGCAGTGTTGCTGAAACACTTAGTGACCATATTTCTGTCATAGCCCAAGCCACGTTCTCCACGTGACCAAGCTGCAGCCTGGTGACACGGAGAGCCTGCCAAAACCTCCCATTTGTTACCTGGCACTTTCTGGGATGGGCACATCTTTAATGCATTGACTTGAGTATCCAGAAAAGCAGAGGGCTACCATAGGGATAGCATTTCTCCTTCTGCTGATTTGACCACGAAAAGTTTTTCTTTTGCCACATCAGAGAAGCTGGAACTTGCAGACTGCTGCGAGACAGAGCTGCAGGTGGCTCCTGTGTGCCCAAACAGGCATTTTCATCCCAATACATTTCTGCATGCATCTTAACGTGTCTGTGTTGAATGCGAGGTTCCAAATGTTTCTTTCCTTACCTGAGCAATAACTCCCTTTTCTATAATAATACTTGAAAACAGTTAGAGCAAAGTCCCTCTTCCAAACTGCCTGTCAAGCTGGTGGGAATCTTCAGAGAAGCAAAACGTGCTTTTGCTGATGTAGTTGCCCCTAACTAGGTCAGCCAATCAAATCAGCTGCCGAGGCAAGCTCCGCTGGATGCTGGAAAAGCTGTGGCTGCTTTGGGGTTTGGGTTTTTTGTTGGTATAGGAAAGTCATCTCTGCCTCTCTGCCAAGGCAGAAATTGCCACTGCAGAGTTGAGCTTAAACAAGGGGCTCTGGGAGAGCATTTACAGACTTGAAACTGATGCCTGGAGTGGCTACCTAAAACCAGAGACTAGACAAGAATAAGAGAATCAAAATAGGTATTTATTTGAACGGCCTTCAAAGATACAGCCTGGGCAGTCAAAAGGCTACATCCAAGATGGACCCTGGGTCATGAGTTCTTCACAGTTTTGTAAGCTTGGTCCATTTCCATAGCAGGGTTAATTCTCCAATTATGAGCCCAGTAATGATGTAATTAGCCCAAGTTTGCCCCTCTTCAGAGGCTTTGAGTTCACACATTTTGGGCCCTGGGACAATCGGAGTGTCCTTGGAGAGCAAACCTAGAGAGGCTTTGTTATGTCTAACTAGCACGAGAGAACAGTAGCTAACAGGCCACACAAAACTTCCGAGCTACACACTAGGCAGTACAGGACTTGAAAAATAGAAAAGTTAAAACCTAAGGCATCAAAAGAAGCAGGTGGAGTCTTGTGTTTCCTTTTTCTCCAGGCTGAACTCCTGATAGCCACAGGAGGGACCCCACAGCTGCGGCAGCCCAACCTGTTCTCGGCTTCTCTGCGTCACTTCCTGAACTGCTGCCTGCAGAAAAACGAGGAGCGGCGCTGGTCTGCCAAGGAGCTCCTGCAGGTAAAATGCAAAGGGGCTGCAGGTCAAACAGTGTCCGAGGATGGGCTCCTCCTCCACTGAAGCCCAAGGCATCAGATGAGCCCCCTTCCTCCTCATCTCCACTCTTGGTGCTTTCCAAATGAAAATGGTGAGGAATCCTGGGCTGGGCTGGCAGGGACCTGTAAAGGCCATCTGATCCATGTGGTGTGCAATGAGCAGGGATATCTTGAAAGAGATCAGGCTGCTCAGAGCCCCTTCCCACCTGACCTGGAATGTTTCCAGGGAAGGGACACTTACCAGCTCTCAGGACAACCTGTGCCACTGTTGCACTATGCTCCTTAGACCTACTCAGAGTAAATCCCCTTTTCATTTAAAAATATTACCCCTGCCTTTGAAGCACTGAGCTTGGAAAGTCATGGTTCATTGTTCTTGGTTGGTTTTTTTCCTTTGGGCAGCATCCATTTGTAACATCAGCCAAGCCTGCATCCAGCCTGGTGCCACTGATCCAGTCACTGAAGAAGTGGAAGGAGGAGGAGAAAAGATTGCAGTGGCAATCCATCCATTCAGGACTATTTTCTCCATGACCAGCTTAGATGAGGATTGTAGAGTAGGATTGTAGAGTAGGATTGCAGAGTAGGATTGCAGAGTAGGATTGTAGAGTAGGATTCTAAATAAATAAAGTTTCTGAAACCCCAACTCATCTGTAAGATTCCTTTCTTTCTCACCTTGTGATTTAGCTCAACTTTTCCTTCTCAATTGTCCGTTGTTTCTTAAAGGTGGAAAGAGACACTTATGGCTTCTTTGGTATGGTTTGTCAGTGGGGCAGGCTCTTCTTCATTCATCCTCTCCAGACCACACTGCCTTTGCAATACGGCACACTGGCCGGTTTTTGTCCAGCCATTGTGCTTGTAGTTGAGGCAGAAAGGGCAATGGCATTTGCAGGCAAAAGCAGAGGAGGAGTTGTGCAGCCAAGACATCCTGTGCAGATGCAGGTGTTGAGCTGTGACTCGAGAGCACTGGGGTTCCTGCCACTTGGATTTGTATCCCTAAGTGCAATCTCTTTGGCTCAGGGAGAGTCTTGCTCAGCTGAGAAAGCAGAAAGCTCAGCGAGGGTGCTCTGAAAGGTCTCGTCTGAGGCAGAGCTGTCAGCGAGCGTGAGGTGAGAGCGGCCCGGCCTTGCCCAGGCTGGAGCCCCAGCAGAGCCCACGCAGAGCCCAGAGCAGCCTGAGGCTGGGCAGAGGCAGGCTGGCAGGAGGCCCTTGGAGCTGCAAGAGGCAGCAGCCTGGCACTGGGTGCCTCTTCCTGGGAGCGGGCACATGGTCCCATCTCAGAGCCAAAGCGGCAGCTGGCTGCTGCCGAGGGAAGCGTAGCCGTGCTGGGCACAGCGCAGACTGGTGCCATTGGCCGTCTGGAGGCGGCCCAGGAGGAGAGAAAGGCAAAAGGCAGCCGAGGGCTGGTGCCCCGGCTGAGGATTGCTACTCTTCTGCCGGCTGCCCTGGAAGTCCTGGGAAAGGTTAGCAGTGTGTGCAGCAGCCTGGGCACAGCGGGAGGGAGCCGGGCTGCTCCGCAGGCTCGAGCACGGGGCAGCGTCCTTCAGGCACGGCACTTCTGCCAGGGGCACCGAGGCCAACGGGAGGCAGCGACAGCTCGTCAGGTCAGATCTGCAGGAGCCAGTGCCTCACACAGCTCGGGGAGGAAGCGCCTGCAATCCTGCAGTTCTGCACTGAGTCAGAGCAAAGGTGTGGAATGCAGAGCGTTCTGCAGAAATATTCGGGACCACCAGGCCAGCCTGCTTTGTGCTCTCCGGGGCACAGCAAGCAGTGCACCATGCAGCTCTGAGTTGCTGGCAGAGAGATGTTAAAAAGGAACTCACTTTTGGATACAATTAAATGGTAACAAAGTCGTCGAAGCAAAGGAAAACTGCTTATGAGTAACGATTCCGTTGAGCCGGGTGTGTGCCTCCCTCCCCGAGAGCTCAACACACCCCCCCTCTAAGAAAATGGCTGCTTTTTAGACCCTTTCCCAGCCGGGACGGTCCCTGTCCCCTTTCCCAATGGGTGGGTACTAAGAAACTTAGGTGCTCTCCTGACCACCTTCTTTTCTGTCCCCTCCCCTCTCATCCTACTTCCTTTTTAGTCAGGTCTTCAACCCTGCCCCTCTCCCAGCTCCCAGCAACACCCAGCAATTTAACTAGAACAGCTCCAAACCATAAATCCAACATACATCCAACAATTTTCATTCTTTGACCTAAACCCCTTTTGGCTGCAGCAAAATATTACTTCCTCTCTCAGAGGGAATCGGGGATGTGCCTGAGGCTTGTGCTTGAGTAGTGAACTGATTTGGAAGGGAGCAGAAGGCTTTCAGTAGGCAATTTGTGTTTTCTTTATTACTTTGGGAAAGAAAGATGCAATGTGGCTTCACGCAGCAAAAGCACTTGCAGGGTGCAGTGACGAAATGTTGTGTTCAATTCCCAGGGAAGGAAGGTGTAAATGACCATCAGAGGAGAATTTGAGGAATGGGTGTTACGGGTTCAGGAGGACGCCCATGCCCAGAGAACTCAAGACCCAGTTAGAATTGCAAAGCAAATGAATTTTAGTAGTCACGTTAGCAAGAAATACATACCGGCGCCTGGCTGCTGGAAAAGCCACCGAGCAGGAGAAGGAGATAGAGCATGGCTCCTGAGTGGGAGGGGCAGAAGGGCAGGACTCCTTCAGGGCATCCCCTGGATAAAAATGGCGTGCGTCATGTCGTCCTCTCCCCTCCACCCCAGGAGCACACCTTATATCTCCTCCTCAGGAGTGGCCAGTTTCAACATCATTTCGTCCAGGGCCAGCTTACGAGATGAGGTCACATTGGCCCATGATCATACTCCATGCCAACAATGGCTCCATTATGTATTGTTTCTCCTTTCCCAGGATGAGTTCCACCAGGTGACCGATACCTAGTTTCATTTCTAGAAGTTAGTCCCGCTAACTAACAATACAGTCGTCTTCTGCATTATCTTGTCGATGTGCAACACTGCGGACCAAACATGTCAGGCCTCAGATCTGTCTCCTATCCCTGACACATGGGGATGTTCCCCAAATGACCACCAGAGACCCTCAGGACACCCCTACTCTCACATCAAGAACTTCTGACAAGTGGTTTAAATATGTCAAATAGTTTGAAGTCATGTTTAGCCTGTGAGTTTCAGCAAAGTAATGAGTGTGTCTTAGTTCCATGGGTAGAAGCTAGTAAGTGAGATTGCTGGGTGTGCACGTGTTAGGGAAGTGATTCCCCATGCACCCAGCGCTGAAATCAAGTGACGCCTCCTTTCTAACGCTGAGCTGGCAGCAGGGATGGATCCCTGCTTGGTAACCTTTCATTGTGGTCACTTATATTGAACAGTAAAAAAGGTTGAAATGAAATATTTCAAGCCGTTTCCCCCTGGTTTCCCTTTCCTGGGGGCCAAAGCTCTGTGCCCCAGGTGGCCTGGGTGTGTGCAGAGAAATGCAGCCCCCACAAAGCCCTTGGTTTTCGCACAAGTCATCATCACTCCTTCCCAGGTGCGCCCAGCTCTGGCAGGAGAGAGAGAGCCCACGGCGCAGTGGGCACCGTGCCCTCCCAGCCGGGGCTCTCTGGCACAGAGCAGCAGCAGCGCCAGCACCTTTCAACCCGCTCCTGGCCTTGGCTTCAGCCGGGAGCCAGAAGCCTCTGGAAATCAGCACTGCCAGTTGCATTCCCAGCTTGGAGCAGCTCCTGCGGGTGGGCAAATCCTGCCCGTTCGACTGCTTCCATAGAGGACGAAAGGCAGAGGCAGAGATGTACCTACAGAGGGGACCAGGGCGTGTCCAATAAAAGTGCAAATGTGTGGGGAGATTTGTTAGGAATTATTACAGCTGTCATGCAATTAGTGCCTTCTCTCCTGGATCTGTGCAATGCTTTGGGCCATTTTCTTGGTCTAGTTTCCTTTGCTTTGGTCCCATCTCAGTGTTCACTTGGGGTACAGGCTGTAGGTGCTTGGGGCACTCTTTGAGTTACTCTTGGAGCCCTTGAACAACAGGGTTTGGCCCACGAGGGGACTTTGTGCTGCTTTGTGACAGAGGAGAACTTCCTAGGCTATTGTGTGTTTGCTGCAGGGAAGCTTGGGTTGCTTAGCATCAATTCCCAGACCAACGCAGAGCAGCTGCTTTGTGATGTCAGGGCATGGTTGCCACGTTGTGGTGCTGTCATCAGAAGGTTGCCTTGGTGCACAGAAGGTCTCAGTGTCAGAGCAGCTCTTGGGCTTGCTCAGAGCAGGAGCATCCTCCTGGTTGAGGCCTTGTCAGGGGGCAGCTGCACTCTGACAGGAGCCTTGTTTTTTCTTGTGTTAGAGCACAGTCTGCAAACTTGCACAGCAGTGCTAAAATCATGGAGGCATTTGCTGCTGCAGTTTGCACTGTGTATGGCATTGGTTATTCTGCCTATTACCTGACTAACCTGACACGTGAGTAGAGGTTTTCCCTGGGTGTAACCCAACCTGGCTTGTGTAGGGCTTCCTGCTCTTTCTTAGTAACTGAGTTGATTTTGAAACAAAAAGACCATTAGGATGCCACTGCTTTGGTAAAGCTCCTGTCAACATGTTCAGCTCAAAAGAGGGTGTCTGTAGCCAGGGAGGTGCGGGCAGCATTTGCAAGGGAACGTGCAGGGGTTCCCTTCCCTCCACGGGAGAGTCGCCGAGTCTGTCATTTCCTCAGGGTGCTGGGTGAAGCAGGACAACTTTGAAAAGGCAGCCTGGGAGGTGTTCTCAGAAGGCCTTCAAAGAACTCTGCAGTTCTGCCTGGAATTCAGGGAAAGCTTCTTTGTTTCTAAATTTTGTCATTAAAAGATTTGACTGTCTAACTCGACCCTTTAATGAGTGCTAAAATAGTGATTCTTTTTGCAATGAAGTGAAAACTCCCAAACAGTGAGTGTCTGCTCTTGAACCCCAGAGCTGCTCCTGGGCTGTTTCACAGTAGAACTATGACATCTCAGGGGGGTTTGGGGGAAGGTTTTCTGGGCAACGGTATTCAGTAACTTAATGAAAATTAGTGCATGCAACTTATTTTTTAAAAAAAAGAACCTGAAGGAGAGGATAAAAAAGGCAGCTTTAGCTGTTGGGCAGAAGAGAAATATTGGGTGTTGAAGAACATTTTGCATTTTCGTGATCAAGTTTGTATTCATTTACTGGCAAAAGAGGCCAAAGCATAGGCACAACCAAGAATATTGTCCTGCTCTCTTGCTGGATGTGTGGAAGAACTGTGTCTGCTGGAGGGCTGTTGTGAAAAGAAAACACTCTCTGTTTGGGTGGACTTGTTCTGCGGGATTAACCAGCACAGGCAGTTTTTTCGCAGCATCTGGTTCATTTTCCGTTCCCACTGCAGGTCACTTGATCCATGTATTCGTCAGTGCTGATCCTGAGGTGAGTGAAAGGAACCTTTGATGTTCCTGGTGTTTAAGAACTGTGGAGCAAGCTGTGAGCTTGGCCTGTGGCAGTAGAGTAAGGAGGCTGAGCTGGGTGGGCAGAAAGAAAATCCATGTTCATGTCTGCAGCAGCAATAGCAAAGACATCGCTGTGTAATAGCTGCTTTTGCATTTCAGAGCTGTCGCAGAACTAAAAGCCCAGCTTTGCAGAGAGAACGTTGCTTGCTGACAGTAGCCAGGCTGCAATATCTAATTCAGAGCAATATGCAGTACTGTTGAAATAGCCCATTTTACTTTAGTTGGAGGCACTTGGAATCCCATTGCTATGCAAGGTGATGATTTCTCCTTAGTAGAGCTGGTTGTAGAGCTGAATAGAGATAAGGTTAGAAATGACAGGTAACTGCCTGTCCCTCACACTCCTGCCTGTCCACAGAGCCCAGAACCAACCTCAGGCTCTCCTCTGGCTCCCTCTACTCCTGGAGAATTGGGCAAATGGGTGACAAATGTCCGGAAATCTCCAGCTGGCATCAGATGTGAACCTGAACGTCGTGAGCCGGTAAGTGGCAGTTCTGGTTGGGGCTGTCTTTAGAGGAAATCAGAGCTGCAAGTTTCTGAGCGGCCAGCACTTGCTGGTGGTGGCCGAGGATGCTGAGTGCTGGAGTCCTGGCAGGACCTAGCGATTCCCCCCAGCCAGTGAGAGCTGGAACACGGCCTTTGAGCTGTCATGTTTAGGCCCCAGCTTGCTGGGATTCCAAGAGGGGCAAACGTGAATCATGAAGGCTCCCCTGTCGCCAGAGGAGGGAGCGCTCCAAAGACACCGCTCTCAGCCTTGCCAGACACGTGGGGGACACGGTGGCCTGGAGAGCCGTGTCCCACTGCACAGGCTGGCCAAGTAGCTGCTGGCACAAAAGCTGTTGATGTGAGCACACAAGTGCTTTGGGGTGGTTTGTCCACATGAGCTTCTTGGGTGGGCCGAGCTGGGAGTATTTCAGAGACACACTGGGGATGGGGAGCTGCTGCTTGAAGTCAGGGACTTTGGTGCCTTGGTTGCCAGGTTGTTCTTTGGCCTCTTCAGGCAGAGCAGTGAGGAGCAGAGCTGACAGGGGCTCTGAGTGTGCCTGTGTTTTTGCTTTTGATAAGCTACAAAGAGATGGTTGTATGATAGAAACAAATTTGCTTCTCTTTTGTCTAGCAGGACAGGTGTAAAATCCTACCACATCCAGAGAGCGAGGCGTGGAAATGACTTGAAGGAGCAAGTCAAGTAAAGTAAATTCGGTGCTGGAAGAGTGAAGTTCTGTCACTCTAAATCAGCGTGATGCCTGGAGGGTTTTATACCAGGTTTGCACCTAAGCTGATGCTAAAGAAGTACATAAGGTCCAACATAGACCTAAGGTTTGCACAGCAGAGTTTAGGCTGACAGCTAAGGGAGCATAAATTCAATGGTCTTTCCAACCCAAAAGGCTAATGAGAAATGTTGGTATTTCTGCTCTCCTTCATTGTTTACACTATAGAAACATATTTTCTGAGATTTTGCAATTGCAGCTAAAAATCATGGCCAGGTTAAGTTATGTAAGTAGTTGTTGTGCCTTTAGAATTGCGCAGGTCAATATCAGTGTAGCTGCTTCTGGTCATACAAAAAGCTCTTTCAAGATACATCTTAAAGAGAAATGGGTTTTTCCTTTTCATTCTTAAGTGCAAAGCCTTCTCCAGGACGTACAGCAAACAGGTTATCTAGATTGCCTTTTCACAGTGACAGAACACTCCCCCTTTAATCTGCCTGGATTGCACAATTCTCATCTGTATTAAGGAATTTCATTTAGTCTCTGCTGTAAGTAAGTGATTTCTGTGCAAGAGGGTTGATCAAAGATAAACCCAAATTAACAAGAGTGGTATTTGTTAGGGCTCATCACACACTTTGAACAAGCCATACCATCAAGCCCAAAGCTAATATGGCTCCTTGTTAAATATTTCTGATGGATTGCACATCCTTGTGTGAAGAGGGAATTGGGATTTAAAGCCAGTATTTATGCATATATAAGCATTGTGCATGAACATTGCATGTTCAGAATGAAAACCAAATATCACCTGTACAGGGTAAACACTGCAATAACACAAACACGCTTCTCCCATCAGGTTCACAGGCAGCTTAACCAATTCTGTGCTTGCACATAGCCTGTTCTGGCATCTGGTGTCACTCTGAACCGGGGAAAGTCACACATAGATACTGTAGGACCATGAAAATCTCTCCAAATACAAAGCAGTCTCCAGGTGACACGAGTGACTACAGCAACCTCCAATAACGTAGCAGGGAACCCAGATTTGTTGTGTTCTCTTTGTCATTATGGGTTTATAATTCACAGACTCCGAGAAGGGCTTGAGTTGGAAGGGACCTTAAAGACACTCTAGATCCAGCCCCTCTGCCATGGGCAGGGACACATTCCACTAGCCCAGGTGGCTCAGACCACATCCAAGCTTTGGCAAATACCCAAGGACACCTTTTCTGTTTTTCAAGGTCAGATTTCCATGCTCCTATTCACAGATGGCTCCAGTCTCATGCAGAGGATTGCTGGGTTGGTCACTCTCATCTCCACAACCCAGCAATGGTCCTATTTTGGATGGCCCCAGGGACCAGCTACTGCCTTTGTTCCTTCCGCTTTCCTTTCCAGGATCAGTGATTTACCGCTACTTCCTCCACGTCTGAGACAACTGGAAGAGATAAGGCACTGCGGATGCAGCTTCTGACAGAGAGCTGATAACACTCAGCTGAGTATTTTATTCTCCTGCCACTACGCTGTCAGGCTGCCTACACAGAGTTCCTCCTGCTTGGAAAGGGGCTGGTGTGAGCAGCAGGAATTGATGCTGGCTGGAACACTTCAAAGAACTGGACAAAAGCAGCCTTCTCTGGAAGGCCACCAGCTGCCCTTTGCCAGCAGCACAAGGTGTGAAGGCCCCTTTGAAGGCCATCCCTGCACAAGGACAGCCTGGCCTTCCAGTACCTCTGCCAGTACCCAGAACACCTTTCAGGCTTTGGGGCCGGCCCTGTCCCTCGCTCTGGAGAAGCAGGTTGCTGTTAGAGCTCACATATCCACAGTTTCTGGCTGGATTACCACGTTTTACCACAGACAGCCCTTCCGACAACAGTACACAGAGGCTCAATCTGCAATACAAGGGCATTTTTTTCCAACTTCTCCCTTGGATCAGTGTGCAGCAAGCACACCTGGGCCTCATTCAACTCTCTGTGTGGGCCAGGTGTCAGCTTCTGTTGGGAATTTAAAGCTTTTACCCTACTTTCCACAGCAAATCATGAAGCAAACTCAGCTGCACCAAAGCCCAAATTTCACTTTAAAAATTACAATTTTCATTTTCCTCTATTCAAGCCATGAAGAAAACAAACTTTACTTGAGTGAGCTGGAGGCACAGCGTCCTCCCAGATCATTCACGAGCAGAACAATACTCCAGGGGAAGACTGGCAAAGCCAGAGTTTCCTGATACTTAGGAAGCTTTGCAAAACCTTCCCACCTGTGGTGGTACTGCACCCTGCTGAATTCCTGGAGCCCTCACTCACCTCAGGTAGAGTTTGGACAGGAAGGGGCAGGAGGAGGGAAGACTTTGCAAACCCTGTCACGAGGCCAGGGCTGTTTTCATTTATGGTGACACGTTGCAGTACATAATCTTTTATTTAATGGGAGGGAGGGAGGTGCTGAAGGGCAAAAATTCTCAGTAACAAGGACATCTTCCACTTAAACAGCAAGGTAAATGAAGGGGAAAGTGCAATCCTATCTTTCCTGGAAGGGATTTTATACACATTATTGTTGCTGAATACATGCCTAGACAGTGGTGATTTAGGGCATCTAATCAAGCTCCCACAGTATCACCACATCTGTTTTGCCACATTTTCTTTCTTGTTTTCATTGTGCACGATTTCTCCTCCCCGGCTGGCTCCTGGCTGCAGTTCTACGCTCAGGGGAGCCCCGCTTTCTCAGCAGGCCTCTGCAGCGAGTCTGTAGCCAACGTGTGGCTCTGCTGCCAGCCCAAATGTGCCGTTCCCTTGCCCAGCCTGGCTGCAGCTGGGGGATCTGCTGGGCACGGCTGGCGATTTTCATGGCCAAAATCCTCCAGCGTCCTCACGTCTACATCTGCCCCTTGCTTTGGAGAGCACAAATCACAGGACACTCATCTCAGTTGACAAATGTCATTTATTACAAATTGCTACACCCGCGCTGACAATATATAACTATACAGATCTAACTTGAAGTTCAAAAAAGTAATTTATTAGACTTCTACAACAATGCAATGTAAAACTATACAAATACCCACTTCCGTTAACAAAAATTAATTTATTGCCAACCTCTACAACAACTCACTATACACAAAGATCAACTGAAGGTTAACAACTTAATTTATTGCATACTACTACAACCGTACAGCCCATATATCAGTACAAAAATATCACTATCCTTCTCTAAATAGCCCTATGCCAAGAACTCAATAAACAGCATTCTACAACTATACAACTTCACACATATTTAAATAGAAATAAAGACATTTATAACCACCACAAGATACAGATATAGATGAAATATTAGATATTACATACTATATCTATAAATACATACATACAACAAACCTATCTCTAGGCAACCATACCAATCTCCATATCCATACAACTGAATCAATACCAATATATAGCTGTACATCTCAACACATATGTAAATATAGTTATACATAGAAATAGATCAATATACATATAAAAATATAAAAATAGACATATATACCTAACCAAATACCACTATACCTATTTAAGTAGCCATATGCCTAGAACTACATCAATAGAAATAGATACCTAGAAATCAGCATACATAGGAAACAGAACTTAACACAGACATAACAACATACATATATACTTAGATAGATAGATACACATATATATAATTACAAACATATATATATATACAGCATACATCCATAAATATAACAACATACATATAGAAATATACCTATACAAATAGCAACCTACATATAAATATCCATGTAATTATCACTATCTTATGAGCAAGTCCATACATCTTTAAACAGAAATACAAGCAGAGGGATTCCAGCCGCCCCATTTTCAAAGCCTCTCCCTCGGTCTCTTCCTCCCGTGCAGAGCAGCTCTCCTGGACGGGGACAGCAGATGGGACACCTGGGAAGCAAAGGGAACACTGAGTCAGGATCGGGACGTTTCCCTTGGCAGCAGCTGCACTTCCATCAGGGAAGAGAAATCTCAGAGCCTCCCCAGGAGGCTTAGAAAGCAAAACCAGGCGCAGCGGGCCGGGCTGTGGCGAGCGCAGCCCCGGCGGGACCGTCCCGCAGCCCCCGGCAGCGCGGCACAGCCGGCACCGCTCCCGGGCCCTGCCGGCGCAGCTGCCTTGCCCAAGGACAGCCCCTGTGCCGCCCGGGGCAGCCGCGCTGAGCGGCCCCAGCACGGGCAGGGCCCGCTCCTGCCCAGCCGGCCAGTGCCTGCGGCCAAAGCCCACGCCAGCCTCACGCCCACCCTGCCTCACCGGCCCTGGGGCCTCACCCAGGCTCTCGGGTGGCAGCAGCAGGTCCCCGTTCACTGCTCTTGCTGTGCCCTTCAGCTTCTCCCTGCTGGTTCTCATCAGTCTCTGGATGTTCTCAAGGTCTTCAGGGCAGCTGTGGCAAAAGTGGAGACTCTGGACTTGGTTCCATGGCTTGGCAGACCCACAGTCCCAGATCCCGCTGTGCTCCCTGCTGGCCCCCTCCATCCCCTCAGCCCTGCCATGCCCTCGGCAAACGCACAGCCGCCTTCAGTTTCTTCAGACCCCCACAGTCCTCTCATGCCCCTCAGTCCCTTCAGATCCATCCTGTCCCCTTAGACCTGCCACCCCCCTCAGCCTGTGCCACTTCCCTGTTACCTCAGTGCCACTTCGCCCTCTGCTCCCCCAAACCCCCCAGTCCCACCAGCACCTCAAGGTCACCGTCCTTTCAGTGTCGCTGCCTCCTCAGCGCCCTCAGCCCCCTCTGGCTCACCGTCCTCCAGCAGCTCCTCAGGGCACAGTGCCTGCGGCCACCGGCAGCTCCCACCGCTCCAGGGACACCGGGGCTGCAGCTGCTGCTGCGCCCGGCCCGGCCGCCAGCTCGGAGCCAGCACAGGAAGAGGGGACAGAGGGGGCACAGGGGGAAAACAAGAGATTAAAAAGGTGGCTGAGGGCAGAAAGAGCTTAGGATGCAGCCTAGGCTATATAAACATCAATCTATGTATCTAAACATCCAAATACCTCTTATGGTATAACTGTGTACATTTACAAATATAACTTAGATATATAAATATTTTTCTCTACACATATATAAATCTGCAAATCTATAACTTTAACTGCCTATGTATAAATATAATTACATCACATCTATAACTATATATATAAATTTAACTACACAGATCTATAAATACATTCACCTATAAACACAACTCTATAAATCTATAAATACTATATGTAACTAATAAGTATAGTATAAATACTATAAATAACTATATGGATATATAAATATAACTATAGACATCTATAAATCTATCTATAAACAGAGGGATTCCACCTGCCTGATGGTCACAGGCTCTCCCTCGGTCCCTTCCTCCCACGCAAGGCAGCCCTCCTGGAGAGGTAGATCAGATGGATATCTGGGAAGCAAAAGGAACACTGAGTCAATATTGGCCTTCAGGCATCTCTCCTTTTGGAAGCAATTGCCTTTCTATCAAAGACTGTAGAAGGTGACCTGAAAGGCAGACTCTCCCTTGGGAATTTGAAGCCTGCTCTTTAAAGAACAGGGAGCATTCCAAGTTTTCAAAACCTCCGAAGGTTTGAAGTCTCCCGATAAAGTCTCAGCACCCGCAGTGCAAATGGCACCCACGAGAGCTTGAAGCACAGACAGTCCCAGCTCCCACACAGAAGCCCAGCCTTGTTCCTCCTCTGTGCTGACACAGACACCTCAGTCCTCACTGAAAGAGCTGAAGCTGAAGGGTGCTGTGAGCTGAGTTACGAACCAGCTCCATTACCTGGGACCTACAAACTGCCCTCTGCAGTGAGCAACAGCGGCTTCAACTCGACCATCAGCTCTGGCAGGAAGAGCTGGGAGGGAAAGATCTCCCCATGAGGCCTGCAGGCTGCACCAGCCTTGCTCAAGAATGCAGATCCAAGGTGCTCTCTCTCTCCTATTAGTTCTCGCTAATTTGGGGTAAGTTTTTCCTTTCCAAATCATAAATCCTTGTGTTTTATCATTTGCTTGGCCTCAGAGCTTCTGCTGCTTGTATTTTTAATGTGTCTCACTAGGCCTACCAGCAGATTGGTCATACATTGATTTAATGTTCTGAGACAAAAAGCTCAGACTTCTACATTGACTTTCTGCTGGGGTTTTGCTCTCTTGCTTCAGGAGTCACTCAGTGTTGCCTCCAGAGCACTGTCACCCTGCAGCAAACTCATCCACAGACTTCAGCTCCAAATTGGGACACCTGGGTTGGTGACACAACTCCCACAGGGTCAGGGTTATTCATGGCTCTCTGGCCACAGCACAGCACTCGGTGTCAGTGCCTCTGGAGAAGCGTGGAGGGCAGGGCTCGGGGAGGCTGTGCCAGGGCAGGATTTGACCTAAAGGCACCAGGAAGCACCAACCCTGCAGACAAGAGCTCAACTCTTCTCATCTCCCTTCCTGCCAGAGGCAGGCTCAGAGCAGCTGCCTCAGAGCTCTCTAAAGCAGTGTGGGCTCTCTCCTTACCAGGCTCCTCGGGCTCCAGGGACCTCTTTCTGCAGCTCATGGCGCCAGGCAAAGCTCCCTCTGCTGCAGCCCTGTTCCCGGCCTCCCTTCCTGAAGACTCAGGGGCAACACTACGATTGTCCTGAAAACCAGAAAGAAAGAAACCCAAAGATCACTCACTGTTTTCTGCAGGGACACAATAGATCAGAGCCTGCCACATTTTCTTCTCTTGAAGAAGAAAATGCTTTTGAAAACTGCTGTGTCTGAGTTTACAGAAGACGAAAGGTCATCACACTTAGCAATGAGATACTGGGGATCCCAAAAAATCCCACTCACCACCTTGACTCTGCCCTTTCTGGCTAATAAATCTGCAGCAGGCAGTGGGTCTGCATATTAAACAAAACAGAGAAATTCTTTGGCAAAGTTGTATAATAATATGCAAAAAGGCCTGTGCCAACACAGGAACTGAACACTCCAGGCACATCTGGGAAGAGGCAAGAGTTAACAGGAAGGGGATTCCTAATCCAAAGAGGGAATCTGTCAAACACAAGGACTCATGGTCCCTGACTGAATTGCTCTTCCACACAGAAGAAGCCCCTGGGCTTAAAGGAGTCCTTAACCCGTTCATGTCCAGCATCATCATTGTCCTGCTCACCAATCACACAAGTCATGGGGCCTCAAAACCAACACTTCTGCCCCCTAAAAGCTCCACTGCTCACACACTTCCATCCCTTGTTCCTAACAAAGAAGTCTGGGCCCCAAAGGCCTTCAACAGTGGAGAAGACTGACTTCTCAAACACAGTCCAAAAGCTGCCAAAGCTGACAAAGTTGAATGTGGGGCTCACACTGAACACATGAAGTGGGCACTAAGGAAGGAGTTCTGCCAGCTCCTGGCACAGGGATGTGCTCCTCCCTCCACAGCCCTGAGCAGAACAGCAGAACACTCTCATCCAGGCTGCAGCTTTGCAGGGTCTGGATGGGAACACACATCTCTTCCCACAGAGATGCCCAAGAGGAAGGTGCCTGAGCTCTGGAACACAGAGAGCAAGGCTGGCAAGTTTGCCCAGCTGAGGATTTGCCAGATAGAAACAGGAATGGAGGCACCAGGCTACTGAGAGGACAAGAAAGCTGCAGCTCCAGCCCTTGCTTTGCCTTGGCCTTCCCACCCAAAACAGGCAGAGCCCACGTCTGCTGCTCTAACGGAGGCACCTCTCGCCTGCCCCTCCCTGCATGGGACACTTTGCCTTCAGTGGCAATTCTCCCCACACTCTTCTCTTCTTTCCCATCACACAGAGCCTCTTAGAACCTACAGAGCATCACCACAAAGGCCCCTGCACCAGGGATTCTCCCCAGCAAAAGGAGCACCCAAACCTGGCCACCACCGGCTCAAACCTCTCATCCTCCCTAAGGGGGGAGACTTTTCATTCCCTCTTCTTTTGGAAATCTTGCTTGACCAAGCAAATCCTTCCTCGTCCATTCAAAGCTTAATCCAAGAAGCCTTTGCTTCTCAGCCATGCAACAACATCCACAGCTCTCAGCCCAGCCCCTTTCCCTCCCACCCAATGGAGTTACCTGAGCAAAGGGAGACCTTTCAGGCAGGGATGGTGACAGCATCTCCTCCAGTGTCTTAAGAACAAGGTCTAGATCCAGGGGTGGCAATTCCTCGTCCCCAGGACTATTCCAAGCCCAGCTGGAGGCCGTCCACGCTGCCCAACCAGCACTGCCAGCTGGAGCACTGGGGGCTGAACTGCCTGGCGTGGCTGCAGGAATCCAAACACATTGGTCAGGCTCCAGAATGTGGCTTTGGGACACAGAGCTCTATTGCTGCCTTGCAGCAAACATCACAGGAAGCACACAGAAACTCAATTCCAGAAATGTATTCCAACTTCCCAGGGGATTGGAAGACTGATTTCTTCCTCTCAAACAGTGTTTCCTCTAATTGATGGGTATGGATATTAAAGGATGGATTGTAAAACTGATCTACACACAAAGACTTTGTAATCTCAGCCTTTTCTATCTCCCCAGCAGCTTTTAGATGTGGCTGCTTCTGAGTTTCTCATCCCAACAGACCACAGAAAGTGGATTCACCCAGGAAGAGCCCAGATCTGCAGACACACATGCTAAAATTCAACTCTGATTGTACTGTAAAAAGCAACCTTGTGGGTGAGGCTGTATTCTGCAGCTGCAGCAGTTCTGGGGACACACAGAGCTCACTGAAATTTAATAGCCTTCTTTGCAGGAGAGACAACCTGTAAGCTCTGCAATATCCTGTCAGCATCCTAGTTGGGCTTCATTCCAAGAGAGATGGGAGTTCACCTGACACTGACCGGTTGTGGACCAATGTTTTCTGCCTCTCCCTTTCATCCCTACAGAGAGGCTGTCTGGAAAATGGCCAGAACACCCTCCAAATCTGGAGGAAGGACAGGAAAAGCAGACAGAGACTGGTTTTGTTTTCATGGTCCTGCTTCCCCATACACTTGACACTTTCTACCTGATTCTCACTTGAGATCTACCCATGACAGAACACTGTGCAAAAAGACTTTAAATGGTCACTTTCCAGGACCTGTTTGAAAAGCAAGGGTACAAACTGTCTCCCTACCTGATGGGCTGTAGGCTGGGGTGTGCTGCTCTGAAGATGTGCAGCTGCGCTTCTGCGGAAGGGCCACGGAAGTTCTCGGATGGTCTACAGGCACCAGTGGAACCATGAGCTCAGGGTGGCGTTTAAGGTCCATGCGAACCAGTGGAATGACGAGCTCACGCTTGAGTGGAAATTTGCATGTGCCTGGTTCCTCAGATGAGACCCCAGGAAGTCCAGAGGTGGTAAACATTCTCTTGGGAGCTGGTGGGGAAGCGTCAGACTCCTGAGCACCTGGACTTGTCCTGGGAGGTCCGGGAGGCAGCTCTAAACCCTCAGGTGAGACAGCACCGAGGTGCTGGGATGAGGGAGCTGTGTAGGAGGCAGGGAAGAGGAAAGGAGGCAAAGGGAAGACTAGGTGAGTATTGGTTCTCAGGTATGTTTCCCTTGGCAGCAACTGTACTTCTATCAGGGAAGAGAAAAGCTCCCATCCTCCCAAGCAGGATTACAAAGAAGAAAAAAAAAAAACCATGCTCCCGGGCTATTCAACAACCAATTCCTTGTCTACTTAGCTCTCCCCTACTCATTCAACCGTCTGGGAAAACCGTCCCGCTGCAAATCCTTGGCAGGAGGCAGTTGCCAGAAACCCAACTGCCGGGTCTTTTCCCTCTGCTCCAAAGGGACAGGAGGCTCCCTCCAGCTGGGCGGGACCACAGCCGGGCCCTCGGCTTACACACCCGCACGGAGAGCTCCCCAAGCAACCCCAGGGCCGGGCCAGGAGCAGAGCCAGCCACGGCTCAGGGCTGGGCCGGCTGCAGGCCCAGCGGGCCGGGCTGTGGCGAGCGCAGCCCCGGCGGGACCGTCCCGCAGCCCCCGGCAGCGCGGCACAGCCGGCACCGCTCCCGGGCCCTGCCGGCGCAGCTGCCTTGCCCAAGGACAGCCCCTGTGCCGCCCGGGGCAGCCGCGCTGAGCGGCCCCAGCACGGGCAGGGCCCGCGGCCAAAGCCCCCGCCAGCCTCACGCCCGCAGCTCCCACCCCGTCTCACCGGCGCCGGGGGGGTGCCCGGCGGGGAAGTGCAGCAGCGGCCGCTCCGTGTTGAGCTGCTGGAAGCGGCTGGGCTGGCGGCTGCGCACCTCCAGCCCGGCTGCCAGCCGCTGCCTGTTGGCCCTGGTCAGGCGCTTGATGCGCAGGAGGAGGTCGGGGCGGTCGCGGCGGAAGTTGGGATTCTTGAAGTGCACGGCGGCCCCGGCATCGCCCGGCACAGCCGCGCCAAACCAACCCAGCACCTTCTGGAAGCCGTACAGATTGAGCTGCCGGACGACGCTGCCGAAGTGCGTGGCTTTGAAGGAGTCCGGCAGCGCCGCCCCTCCCTCTCCGCCCGCCCCGTCGGCGCCGGCCGGGCTGAGCAGCTCCTGCTCAAAGAGGGCGCGGTCGATGAGCACCCCCTGGCCCTGGGTGTCCCAGCGCACGGAGCGGACGCGGGGGCTGTTCGCCAGGCGCCACAGCTTGGCGGGGAAGGTGCTGGCATTGAGCCCGGCGGGCAGCGGCAGCTCGGCCATCGCGCCTGTCGCCCACTGGCGCCGCAACGGCCGCAGCTGCACCGGCGGCGCGCGGCCTGAGGGGGGCGCTGCGCTCGGCCCCGCGCGGGAGCGAGCGGCACAAAGCCGGGGCTGCGGGCACAGCGCGGGCGGGGCGGCTCCCGGGGCGCTGCCCGGGCGCGGCACGGACCGGAGCGGGGCAAAGCCTTTCTTTCTCTGCGTGGAATCGTCCCTCTGCCTTTGGCTCGCAGCACGACCCCAAACCACCAAGGCAAGCGCAGCCAGTTTCAGAAAGGGTCCAAACTGAGGAATCCCATGGGAAACTGTTCCTATGTGTCAAGTGGCAGCCACATCTCTCTGTGTTCTGCATGGCTGAAGGGAGGGAGGAAAAAGATCTTCCACTGAGTAGCTTCACTCTTTTGCTTGGGGTTGCTACCAGAGTTGCCTACTTCAAAGCACACTGGTCCAACAAGACCAGGGGAAATGATGAAAAGGAGAGACTTGAGGACTTGCTTTTTGCCTCTTTTCCAGCTAACTGGCTGGCTCTTTCTCACTGGCTCTGCCTGTCTTGGGCAGATTTGGCCCATTTCTCATTCTTTGGAGTCAGAAGCAGCAACAGGAAGGGGCAGCAGTTTTGTCAGCGTTGCCATCAAAGCTTAAATCGTGCGCCGTGGATGGATGTTGCTTTCCCCAAGGGATTAATGACCTAGAGTTGTAGTGAACTCCCGCTGATGTCTCTCCAAGAGATTGTGCCTTTTTCTTTCCTCAGGAATCATTTCTTCTCTTCTTTTTTTTCCCCAGTCTGGGGAGAGTTCCAATGCAAAATCCCTCCTGCAGCCAAGTCTTTTCAATGGAGACTAACAAAGGTGATCTTCCAATCCTCTGTGCTTAGTGTCACTTGTTCTTTTAAATTCTCTCTTGAACTGGAAAGATTTTTCTGTTCATAGCAGGAAAAAATAGACCTAATTCTTCCATCTCTTTAATTCCTGCCTTTTTTTTTTTTTTTTTTTTTTTATGTCTCTACATCATTTAACCCTGCGGGCTCATGTGAGTATGTTTGGTGCTGTGGCATAAGCTCATCCCACACACACAGAGGGGATGTTCTCCGTACATCCAGCTTGTCTTGAGTTCCAGCTAACACTGCCTTCTCTTGCCCTCCTTCCAGCTCCCTTTGTGAGGAGCCCTGCCCTGTCACTTTGGTCCCTGCCCTATGGGTGACACAAGGATTGTTGGTCTCACCACATTCTGGAATAGTCTTTTGCACTGAGTGGTTTAAAGATGCCCTGTCATCTCTTCCTGTGTGTGCTGGCTTTCTCAGAAAAATGGAAACCCACTACCCAGAAAATCTCTTCCCAATTCATCTTAAACAGCTTAAAACAGTACCTGAATTCCGAATGATGCACCTCAGTGGGATGGGGTTTGTCTTTCTTTAAACACAGTGTAACAACTCTTGTAAAAATTATCCCAGCGACCGAATTGCAACAACATTTCTAATGAATAGGCAAAAAGGAGAAGACAGGAGTTCAGAAGAGAAGGGACATCTTTCTTCATGTTTCATGGCCCTTATTTCCCACACATTTGTCTATGTGCTGCTTCATCCAGAAAAGTCTCGTTTTGAAGATCTCCTCTGTACTCTCTGTGAGTTATGAGAAACACACGATCACTGGACCGGTGCCCTACTGGAGATGAGGAAGCAGGTGGCTGAAAAGCGGATTGTCCACTGGAATGTTTAGTCACCCCTGAAGTATGGTTATGTTTATGCATTGACTTTTCCACAGTACTCTGTGGCTAAGAATGAGAAGTTACCCTTAGCTGTGTTTTAAGGCTACTGAAACTTGAAAAGAAGTGTGCTTATCTTGTGTCTGGCAGCATGACTCATTCCCAATTTTCTACCTACTGGTAGAATTTAATGTCAGTTACAAACACCACAAGACAAATGATGGATATTATATTTCAGTGTTTGGGCCAAAAATTGGTTTAATAATTAACAACAGAAAAGGTTGTTAAGTTTTAGGAAAGAAAAATCCTTAAAACTGTGGTATGTGGTTTTAGATTAAGATTTTTCTCTTAAAATTACTCCTTTCCCCTTTAAAAGTAATTTGTAGAGAACATCACTCAATGTACAGGCCTGATGACTTTAAGTATTATTACTGTTCCATATCTTTCCTTTTTCCCTACATGGCACTGTAGCTTTTGAATCCCAATTTTTACCACTTTGAAAATGCAGTTTTAATGTTTTTCCTACTGGTGAATACTTACCAGTTCCAAGTTAAAGAGCAGTCAGTTCTGAAAGCGAAATATGCCTTATGTAAATATATTTTTTCCCTAGTCTCTTGGTATTACGTGCAACAGGGGCAACGTTAAAACAGTCTATACTGACTTATTTTAGAAGCTGTTAGAAATTATAAATATTTTCAGTATATCTGCCATACATTAGTGTGTGTTTCAGGTGAAACTGTCCTTTGTGCTCTTCTGCTAGCATGTAAGATCTCCTTGCGGCGTAGGAAGACACAATTTTCACTTTCTGATTGGCCCACAGCTGTGTCACTGCCTTCACCTTTCCATCTCAGATGCTCAGACAGTTTTTCCTCCAACACCTGCCATAGCAATGTCCCTTAAGGTGATGCAGACATGGTGGGCATGCAGCACCCAAGCTGTTCCTGATCTTCTGGGAACTAACTGCTGGTCCTGAACCCATCCTTTGCTGTTTACTTCTATACTGTACTTGTGGCAAAGGCTGTTCCTGCCAGTGTTGTAGGTTACTTGGTCTAACCACAGCAGCATGAAGAGTAGAAGCTGAAGAAAGAAATGTACATTTTTCTGACCAATTTACCTGGAGTCTGTATTTGGACTTACATTGCTGATAAAAGTGAGAAATTCCTGGCAAACAAGTAATAAGTCATTGAATTTAGCATGTATTTCTTGGGTTCCTTGGCAACAGAACAGGGAAGAGAATCTTCATCACTTTCTTCCTCCTTACAGATGTGGTTTTAACCCAGTATAGGAACACCTAGACCCCAAGTTTGACATAACTAAAAATATTGGCATAGGAGGTAGAATCCCACCAGGCAAAGGGAATCTTACTGCAACAGCAGGTACAGAGCATCCACGCTTTTGAGTCCAGTGAATTCAAAACACAGGTTTTGAAACCTGCTCACCAGCACTGAGGGGGCCACCTTAGTCCCTGGACTTTAGAGGGTAAGAAGAGAGAACATAAAGTCTTTTCTACAGAAAAACAGAACCACAAAGCAAAACTTCATGGTAACTGCCCTGAAACTGCACCTCCGTTTTGGGATGAACTTGGTCTGAAATGGTTCTTTGCTGAACTTCACAAGCAGCTTCTGCCTCTTTCTGTTTGCTCCCTTGGGTTTGTTTGTCTGCAAACACCATCTCAGGTTGTTCTAGTGCTGCTCCCCCCGACTAAAATCTCTCTGTACATTCTGCAGCCTCCACTGAATATCTGCATGAACTGTTTTGTGTGATGTCTGCACAAGTCTTGTTAAACCTGAAGCTGTGATGCCCTGGTTTGGGTCTCCCTGTCTCCTGGATATGCTGCTCAGGTCTGCCAGGATGGTTCTCCTCCCTCAAGTGAGCTGAGCTAGTGGAAGCGCTCCAGGGACGTTTAAGAGCGCAGGTACCTCAGGTGGAAGAAATTCTCATCGTCTGTGCCTGTTCAGGCTGGCTGTGACTGTGCCGAGGGGAAATGGCATTTGTTACCTGAGTAGCTCCAGGAGGACTAAAGGTCATGGTGAAATACTCTGGTGAGGGCTGTGGCAAAGGAACAAAACTGGGATTAAGGGGAGTTTTCAGTAATAATTGCATCTCGTTCTGGCTTCTGTCACAGGTAGTTTAGTCACTGGCTAAGGTAGCTCAGAAGTGATTTTGGAATACTGCTGTTGGACTTTAAATGGTATGGACTCTTCCTCATCCAGATGTGTGGCTGTGGGCCTGTGTGTTTATCAGTGACACACAAGCTGAGAGAGGCAGACAAATTCTGCAGGGCTCCTGGGGTTCAGGTGCCCTCCAGCATCCTTCTGCTTGCTGGAAAAGCTTCTTGCCAAGCAATGGAAGAAATATCTCCCTCTTCTTCTCCAGGAATATCAACTTGGCCACCTGCATCTTGCAGCTCATGTCAGGGGAAGTACTGGGAAGTTGGACATCTCATAGACTCAAAACTCACCTCATATGTTTGCCGTGTCCTTCAGTAAAGAATGTCTTCTTACCAGAAGAACTTGAAGACATTCGACACCTAAGCCAAAGTAAAAGAAAAGAAAGAAATTAAAGCATCCGTTGTCAGTATTTAGGATCAAGAAAATGCAAATATTTGCAAAAGGCTCAAGTGAAGAAATGAAGAAACAAAGCAGGGTTTACTCTATTAAAGCTAGGGATATAAGTCTGCCTGCTTATGCACCCAACTGCTTTCCAGGTGTGCACCTGCCAGGGATTTTACCTTTCTGTATGCTGTAGGTCTCAGGCTAAAACCATCAACAGGCAAACCCAACCAAACCAAACTAACCAACCAACCAAAAAAACTCCACAAAAATCCCCAACTCAGAACTAATCTGAACTAAACTGAACTAAACTAACAAAAAAAACCCCCCAAACACCAATCCCCCACCAAACGAAATAAAAAGTAGGTGGAGAAACTTGTTCCCATAATGTCACTCCTTTGACACAAGACAGTTTAGACCTCTTTTTGAATGTGAAAGAAAACTATACGTTCTAGGTAGCAAGATTCAATTATCACTGAATAAATAAGAAGGACATTTTAGTGTCGGGAGAATTTGACCCTTACTCTTAAGTGATGTTTCCTGGAAACATCACTTCTTTTTATGGTATTACAGTCCCTTCTGACCGGGCCAAATAACAGCTCCTTGTCTGCCGACAAATACAGCCATGATTCTCAGGTATTTCGGTGTGTGGAGATGAGCAGCGGGTGAAAAGGAGCACAAGCCATCTCCTCTGAGCTCCTGCTGTTTATGGGAACAGATACGGGCCTTGGGGATGTTTGCTAAAACACTGCACTCCAGCAATCAAACTCCACACATTCAGAGTGCTGAGTGCTGAGGCACACTCAGCACTCGCTGGCACCAGCTGAGGACTGTGTGCTTCTGTGAAGCCAACACACAAAATTAACCCCTGTTAAGGTCAAAGCAATGGCATTGTTTAAGAATTAGACAAGTTTATCGGACAAAATTATTTTGATGACAGAATGTAAATTTATTTTTTGCAGGCAGCACAGCAGATGATGGAAATTGCAATCAAAGATGTCTGTTGTAGGCAAACTAGAATGCAAGGCTGATTGTTTGTCTCGGTTTGAAAGACAGGTGTCTACTAAGGAAGGCAGGAGCCTCCCTTGGAGTGGCAGAGATAACCCCTTTCCCTCTGAGTTATTATAATTTTGAAATCAAGGGTCTTTAGGCAAAGATGTGGGAAATAGGAATAACAGTTCTTTACTATATATATATAGATGTATATATATAACTAGTCAAACAAAACAGCAACAACTGTGACAGTAACAGCAAACACAAACCCAGTCCCAGCCTTCTCGGCTGTCAGGCTATTTCCCCTTGGGTGCAGTTCCGCTCGCAGCCGGCAGGGATCGCTGGCGGCTCCCGGTGAGCAGGGCAGGTGCGATGGTTCCCCCGCGGCTGCAGGGGGCGCTCCGGAGCGAGCTCGGGGAACACGCGGCTGCTCTGATGCCCTGGGATCCCGGGGAAGGATGGAACAAAGGAGCTCCACAAACCGGTGGGCAGCTGGTCCCGGTTCCCGGAAACAGCAGGCTGGACTGGTAGGCTGGAGCGGCAGGCACAAACACAAATCCCGGGTGGCAGACGAGATGTATCCAAAAGGGGAACCCCCCGGGGCTCCAGGCAGGCAGGGTAAGCACGGCTACAGCGTAGCGAAGGCTCGAAGCAGCAGCGGGGCGGGCGGCCACAGCCCAGCCTCCAGCAGGGCAGGGAAAAGCAGCTTTGGGATCCCCGGTGTTGTTCCCAGCAGAAAGGAAAGACGCCGAAAACGGGAACCAGCAGCTCTTCTCTCCGCGGCTTCTCTCTCCAGACGCTGAGAGCGAACTGAACTGCCCGCCAGGTGAGAACAAAAGCCTGGCCGGGCCCTTTTGTCTTTCTTAAGTATGGCTATCTCCTCTCAAGTATGGCCATTTATCTCCTAGCAACATGCTATGGGAAAAAATTCCTTTAACAGAAAAAAACTAGGACTAAACTGAAACCCCAACATTATCCACCCCGAATTTTTTTCCATATTAACATGTTACATGAAACTTAACTTTTTAACCATATAAATACAAGCATCACCTAAATTATATACATATGTACATGCTGATAATGATACAGGTACAGAGCCATGGGTAGTTCACCCTAAAACAAGGTCCCCTTGCGGTATGCATCGGGTCTCTCCATCCCTTTGCATCACCCACCAGGTACAACCTGGTCCCTGAGCAAAAACAACCCCACGGATGGGTTTGTCTTTGCTCAAGGCAGACTTTACCCAAACAGTTTTTCCAAGCATACCTCTCATGTGCACCACTGGAACCTTATCCCCATCTGTTGTTTGTAGGGGTTCGGATTGGGCAGGGCCGGCTCGGCTGGTGGAGCCTCGGGTGTTAACTAACCAGGTGGCCTTTGCTAAATGCACCTCCCAGTTTTTGAAACTCCCCCCACCCAGTGCCTTCAAGGTGGTTTTAAGCAGTCCATTACACCGCTCAACCTTCCCAGCTGCTGGTGCATGGTAAGGGATGTGGTACACCCACTCAATGCCATGTTCTCTAGCCCAGGTGTTTATAAGGCTGTTCTTGAAGTGAGTCCCATTGTCAGATTCAATCCTCTCAGGGGTACCATGCCTCCAAAGGACTTGCTTTTCAAGGCCCAGGATGGTGTTCCGGGCAGTAGCGTGAGGCACAGGGTAGGTCTCCAGCCACCCTGTGGTGGCTTCTACCATTGTGAGCACATGGCGCTTGCCTTGGCGGGTTTGAGGCAGTGTGATGTAATCAACCTGCCAGGCCTCCCCATACTTGTATTTGGACCACCGCCCACCATACCACAGGGGCTTCACCCGCTTGGCCTGCTTGATCGCAGCGCATGTCTCACAGTCATGGATGACCTGGGAGATACTGTCCATGGTCAGATCCACCCCTCGGTCTCGTGCCCACTTATAGGTGGCATCTCTGCCCTGATGGCCTGAGGCATCATGGGCCCATCGAGCTAGGAACAACTCTCCTTTATGTTGCCAATCCAGGTCTATCTGGGACACCTCTATTTTCGCAGCCTGATCTACCTGCTTGTTATTACGATGTTCTTCATTAGCCCGGCTCTTGGGAATGTGAGCATCTACATGACGGACCTTCACAGATAGCTTCTCTACTCGAGCGGCAATGTCTTTCCACTCCTCAGCAGCCCAGATTGGTTTTCCTCTGCGCTGCCATTTTGCCTTATTCCACCTTTCCAGCCAACCCCACAGAGCATTGGCTACCATCCATGAATCAGTGTAAAGGTAGAGCTTTGGCCACTTCTCTCTTTCAGCAATGTCCAGAGCTAATTGAACGGCTTTGAGTTCAGCAAATTGGCTCGATCCACCTTCTCCTTCCGTAGCCTGTGCAACTTGTCGTGTGGGGCTCCATACAGCGGCTTTCCATTTCCGGCTAGCGCCTACAATTCGGCAGGAACCATCAGTGAAGAGGGCATATTGTTTTTCACTCTCTGGTAGCTCGTTATACGGTGGGGCTTCTTCGGCACGCGTCACCTGCTCCTCTTCTTCTTCAGAAGATAACCCAAAAGTCTCACCTTCTGGCCAGTTCGTAATTATTTCCAAGATCCCAGGGCGACTTGGGTTTCCAATTCGGGCGCGCTGCGTGATGAGGGCGATCCATTTGCTCCAAGTAGCATCGGTGGCGTGATGCGTGGAGGGAACCTTTCCTTTGAACATCCACCCCAGCACCGGTAGTCGGGGTGCCAGGAGGAGTTGTGCCTCAGTTCCAATTACCTCTGAGGCAGCTTGGACTCCTTCATAAGCTGCCAAGATTTCTTTCTCTGTGGGAGTGTAGTTGGCTTCGGACCCTCTGTAGCTTCGGCTCCAGAATCCCAGCGGTCGGCCCCGAGTCTCACCAGGCACCTTCTGCCAGAGGCTCCAGGACAGACCATTGTTCCCAGCTGCAGAGTAGAGCACGTTCTTCACCTCTGGTCCTGTCCTGACTGGGCCAAGGGCTACGGCGTGAGCGATTTCCTGCTTGATCTGGGCAAAGGCTTGCTGTTGTTCTGGGCCCCAGTGGAAATCGTTCTTCTTGCGGGTAACCAGGTAGAGAGGGCTCACAATCTGGCTGTACTCAGGAATGTGCATCCTCCAGAAACCTATGGCGCCTAGGAAAGCTTGTGTTTCCTTCTTGTTGGTTGGTGGAGACATCGCAGTGATCTTATTGATGACCTCAGTGGGAATCTGACGCCGTCCATCTTGCCACTTCACTCCCAGGAACTGGATCTCTCGGGCAGGCCCCTTGACTTTGCTCTTCTTGATGGGGAAACCAGCTTCCAGGAGAATTTGGATTATTCTCTCTCCTTTCTCAAACACTTCTGTTGCGGTGTTCCCCCACACAATGATGTCATCAATGTACTGCAGATGTTCTGGGGCCTCACCCTTTTCCAGTGCAGCCTGGATCAGTCCATGGCAGATGGTGGGACTGTGCTTCCACCCCTGGGGCAGTCGGTTCCAGGTGTACTGCACACCCCTCCAGGTGAAAGCAAACTGGGGCCTGCACTCTGCTGCCAGAGGAATGGAGAAAAATGCATTGGCAATGTCAATGGTGGCATACCACTTCGCTGCTTTGGACTCCAGCTCATACTGGAGCTCCAACATGTCGGGCACAGCAGCGCTCAGCGGTGGAGTCACTTCATTCAAGCCACGATAGTCCACAGTCAATCTCCATTCCCCATCAGACTTGCGCACAGGCCAAATGGGGCTGTTGAAGGGTGAGTGGGTCTTGCTGACCACCCCTTGGCTCTCCAGCTCACGAATCATCTTGTGGATGGGAATCACAGCATCTCGATTTGTCCGATACTGCCGGCGGTGCACTGTCGAGGTGGCAATTGGCACTCGTTGCTCTTCCACTTTCAGGAGCCCAACTGCAGAAGGATTCTCAGACAGTCCGGACAGGGTGTTCAACTGCCTAATGCCCTCTGCCTCCACAGCAGCAATCCCAAACGCCCACCTGAGTCCCTTTGGGTCTTTGTAATAGCCATTCCGGAGGAAGTCTATGCCCAGAATACACGGGGCCTCTGGGCCGGTCACAATCGGATGCTTTTGCCACTCCTTCCCAGTCAGGCTCACCTCAGCTTCCAAAAGGGTCAACTGCTGTGATCCCCCGGTCACCCCTGCGATGGATACAGGTTCTGCCCCCACATGTCCCGATGGCATTAAAGTACACTGTGCCCCAGTATCAACCAATGCATCATATTTTTGTGGCTCTGATGTGCCAGGCCATCGGATCCACACTGTCCAGAAAACCCGGTTCTCCCGTGCCTCTTCCTGGCTAGAGGCAGGGCCCCTCTAGCCCTGGTTATCATTCTTGCCCTGGGCATACATACTAGAGGTACCTTCGAGGGGATCTGACATATCATCCTCCTGTCTGTAATACCTGGCAGCTCGGTCACGGGAGGCTGAGGCTACTTTCACCTTAGCGGAACCCCCTCGGTTAGTGCCTCCCTCCTTGAGTTCACGCACCCGCGCTGCCAGGACAGAAGTGGGTTTCCCATCCCACCTTCTCATGTCTTCCCCATGCTCACACAGGAAAAACCAGAGCTCAGCTCGTGGGGTGTACCCTCTCTCTCTAGCAAGGGGACGACGGGCTCTGACCTGGGGGCCTGTGACTCGCACTGGTGCCACACTGACCTTCCTCATCTCCTCCCTTATCTCCTTTATCTCCTCTTTGAGGTCCTGGACCACAGCAGAGACATGAGTTTTCAGTGGACCATTGACCATACTGTCATAATTCCTGAGCTTGTTGGCAACAGAGCCCACTGTTTCTCGGGTATTGTCAGCATCAATGGTTGCAATGAAAGTGGTGTATTGCGATGGCCCTAGCCTTGCCAGGTTCCACATCATCTGTCCTGTGCACCTGACCTTATCGGGGTCATTACCGTGCTGTCCATCCCTTCCAAAGAGTACCTCTAATACTGCCACCTCTCTTAGCTGCTGGATCCCTTCCTCGAGTGTCTTCCACTGCATTCTATGATGGTACTCCTGCATTCTTTCTTTGTGAATGAACCTTTCTCTCACACTCATTAAGAGCCGGTCCCAGAGAGAAAGGGGCCCTGGCTCCCTCACAAATATCTGGTTCACACCTGGGTCCTGGGTCAACGATCCCAGATACCTTGCCTCACCACTATCCAGTTGCACACTTGTGCCCATGAGGTCCCAAACCCGAAGCAGCCAGGTGGTATAAGGCTCACGCCCCCTTCGCACAATGTCGTCTCGCATACCACGGAGACTGTCGTACGACAGGGACTCAATGATGATTTCTGGCTCTGGCTCCCCTGCTGGTTGTGAGGGCCCTGGTTCCCCATCATCATTAACTGGTCGTACTGATTTGGTCTTACACTTCCTCCTTTGCACAGGGGCGACTGCTGCTGGCTGTACTTGTCCTTGGGGTTCAGCTGAAACCTGGGCGGTTGTAACATCTGTGGGTTCCACTGCTGCACCGTCAGCCTCACCCTTTTTGGGGCAGGGAGAGGTTTTTTCACTAGCTGAGGAGGTGTATTCCCTTAGCAATTGGCATATCCCCTGGTGCACCTGGCCCATCTCCTGGCGCATCTCCTTGCGCACCTGGCCCATCTCCTGGCATATCTCCTTGCGCACCTGGCCCATCTCCTGGCACATCTCCTGCATCCCTTTCGCCAGTACCCCCACCCATTTCGGGTAGTCCATTTCTGAGGTGGGCTGTTGGGCGGTATCTGGCTGTGGGGCAGGGTCTCTAGTGTCTGGGGCTGTGTCAGGCTCTGGGGCTGAATCAGGCTCTGGGGTAGGATCTCTAGTGTCTGGGGCTGTGTCAGGTTCCGGGGCAGGATCAGGCTCTGGGGTAGGAACTCTACTCTCTGGGGCCATGTCAGGTTC
Organism: Aphelocoma coerulescens; assembly: GCF_041296385.1. Lineage (NCBI taxonomy): Eukaryota > Metazoa > Chordata > Aves > Passeriformes > Corvidae > Aphelocoma > Aphelocoma coerulescens. Next base: position 688,401 of record NW_027184071.1, read on the forward strand.
TGGGGCAGGGTCAGGCTCTGGGGCAGGATCTCTAGTCTCTGGGGCTGGTGTCTGGGTAGTTATCCAAGCCAATCTCAACTTATCCTTGAATGCTAAATAGAGTAGGCCTACCAGCAGCAGGTGGTTAGTATTCAGAGGGAATCTAAACCCTTCAAAAATTGATGGGGTGGGTCCAAATAACTGGTTGAGGGGTTGGGGGGAAACTTCCCCTGGTGTCATTTCCTCACAGAAGGTACCATTGTTGACATAACCCCAAAAACATGAGCTCAGTGTGTGATAACCGTTTATCCACATGCCCACATTCCGGAGGAAGTTAAAAACCCATGAATTCCTCACCTTCTCGACCCATAGCGCAAGCTGGATAACGGCAATGGTAGCCTTAGTGAGAGGACCCATATTCAAGTAGGGGGCTGCAAAGGGAAAGAATATAGCCACAGCCACATGCCACCCGAACCAGGGCAAAGTAGACCACATAGTGCTGCCTACCAAGGTTCCTATATCCAACACACAAACTTAAGTTATTCAGGAACTGTTATTCCTTTTTCACCTCTCTCTCTTAATGCCCTCAGGCCCCACGTTGGGCGCCAAGGTCTGTCTCGGTTTGAAAGACAGGTGTCTACTAAGGAAGGCAGGAGCCTCCCTTGGAGTGGCAGAGATAACCCCTTTCCCTCTGAGTTATTATAATTTTGAAATCAAGGGTCTTTAGGCAAAGATGTGGGAAATAGGAATAACAGTTCTTTACTATATATATATAGATGTATATATATAACTAGTCAAACAAAACAGCAACAACTGTGACAGTAACAGCAAACACAAACCCAGTCCCAGCCTTCTCGGCTGTCAGGCTATTTCCCCTTGGGTGCAGTTCCGCTCGCAGCCGGCAGGGATCGCTGGCGGCTCCCGGTGAGCAGGGCAGGTGCGATGGTTCCCCCGCGGCTGCAGGGGGCGCTCCGGAGCGAGCTCGGGGAACACGCGGCTGCTCTGATGCCCTGGGATCCCGGGGAAGGATGGAACAAAGGAGCTCCACAAACCGGTGGGCAGCTGGTCCCGGTTCCCGGAAACAGCAGGCTGGACTGGTAGGCTGGAGCGGCAGGCACAAACACAAATCCCGGGTGGCAGACGAGATGTATCCAAAAGGGGAACCCCCCGGGGCTCCAGGCAGGCAGGGTAAGCACGGCTACAGCGTAGCGAAGGCTCGAAGCAGCAGCGGGGCGGGCGGCCACAGCCCAGCCTCCAGCAGGGCAGGGAAAAGCAGCTTTGGGATCCCCGGTGTTGTTCCCAGCAGAAAGGAAAGACGCCGAAAACGGGAACCAGCAGCTCTTCTCTCCGCGGCTTCTCTCTCCAGACGCTGAGAGCGAACTGAACTGCCCGCCAGGTGAGAACAAAAGCCTGGCCGGGCCCTTTTGTCTTTCTTAAGTATGGCTATCTCCTCTCAAGTATGGCCATTTATCTCCTAGCAACATGCTATGGGAAAAAATTCCTTTAACAGAAAAAAACTAGGACTAAACTGAAACCCCAACATTGTTTCATTCTGAGATTTCGATCTGAACTGTATTTGTGCTGGACAAACAATAGGATATACCATTACAAGGAGAAAGAGGTGGAAATGCTTTGAGAAAGGAGGAGCATGAGCCATCTTAGCATGAAAAGCAGGGGTCTGTGCTTGCTGGGCTTTCCCACAGGCCCAGCTTTGTGCCACATGGCCAGTCTGATTCTAGTTATGAACCCTGTGGAGAGCAATAACTGTCCTGACTTAAGCAGTGGAAAAGGGAATGTGCTTGCTGGGGTAAATTGGTAGTTTTCTAGTAAATCTTTGTCTGAACGTGAAAGAATAAGGGAAGAGACAAGAATTTTATAACACCATTTGAAGGAGCTGGGAAAAAACTGTGGAGTTGTTCTCTTCCTCTGGTCTGAAATCAACAACAGTTTTTAAAGTCTGATGCCCAAAACCTGGGCAAGAGAGCAGTCCTCCGTAGTATAAGGCCTATAGAGCAGGTATTTGTTTATTGGACACCAGGAGGGAGGGAGGGAGGGGAGTAACTCCACCACAAACTCACTCCATTCTTCACACAGTAGTAGATTTTATACTTTTTTTCCTTAATGTGCACATTATACTTTCCTAACCTTCATATTGCAAGACATTTTCTAATCACACGTTTATGTCAGCCCTTGGAGCACATGCACAGTCTCTGCATGCGGTGGTCGTCAGCCTCCTGGTGGTCATTTCTGATGAAGGCTCCTAAGTCTTCCTGAACTTCTCACCCCTGCTTCCTGCACGTGCTCTCTAAGATTGCCGGCTCAAATAGCCAGTGGTTAGCTTTTGCAGTTAGCCTGTCCTGCTAAATGTGCTGGTTTCTAAAAAGGGCTTCATTCACATACCCTGTTACAAAGGAACTACTTCTTTCTGCATAGCTACAGCTTTTTGCAGAGCTCAAGCATTATCTTGTTGCCTAGGCAGCAGTAGCCTGGCTTTGATAGTGCTGAACAACCAGTCTGACAGAACTTGTATTGCAGGGACATCTGATTTCATTCTACTGTTTCCTTCCAAAGCCCAGCCATGGCTGGAGGAGGAACCGAGGGAGTTGTCTTGGATCCTACACCCCAAACAGGGCCACACGTGGTCTTGTCCGCATTCTAAATACTGAAAGGTAAAGACACGTTCCACCAATGAAGGGCTGCACAGATCCCATTGATGGTAATGCCTGGTTAAGGAGCAGAGCCGTAGAACATTTGGTCAGAAGGGTCATCTAGAGGGCAACTTTGGCTCAGGGCCTGTTGCTGAGGCCTCAGTCCTTCCGTGTTTTGTGGTGCAAATGAATGCCCTGGAGGGCTGGAAAGGAACAAGTCCCTCTTTAGCAGGTTGCAGACAGGGAACGGGATTAGCCCTGCCAGGCCGGGCTGGGGCCAAGAGCAGAAGGCCGGCACGCTGCGTTTGCCCACGGGCAGCCGTGCAGAGCAAGGAGGCCGCTCCTGCCCAGGGGCTGAGGTGCCCGAAGCTGCCTCCCTGCTGCGCAGCTCTGCGGGGCCCGTGGTGCGCAGCGTCCTGGGCAGCCAGGGCAGCCCAGCTGCCTTGGAGCACGAGGAGCGTCCCAGAGAAGCTGCGGCCCTTTGCTTTGGAGCTCTTTCTCCCAGTAGTTCTTCCGAGTTCTTCTTTGGACTATTTCTCCGAGTCTTGTCATTAATCCATAGACTCTGACGTGTTTTCCTTTCTCCTTGCAAATTTAAGACATCTTTTTGAGAGAAGTGACTGACGTAGCTTCTGCTGCGGGTGTTGCTTTAGTCTGCAGGTCAAGGCAGGTGATTTTAACCAAGGATGGAGTCCAAAGGTAACGTTCCAGTTTTGCCAAGTCAATAAAACCATTTACAATGGGGGTGCTGATGCTGAGCAGCTTTCCTAGTTTTTGGAAAGCTGCAACCTTAAAAAACCTAACAGGTTTTCCTACCTGAGGATACCAGCAGTAGCATGATGCCAATTCTTTGCACCTCTTTTCTGTATCTTTGGTGCTTTTAAGAGTTCCTCAGTCCCCAGCAGGAAAGAAAGCACGTGTGATAATGTAAGTGATTTGAGAGCTGTGTGTTGTGCCTTGCCCCATCAGTGTTCGTGCCAAGCTGGGCACCCCACTGGTAGGTCTGTCGAGTTGAATTCACCCTAATTGTGTGCAAACAGCAGCCCAGAGATGCCGAGAAGAGCAAGGACGGTGGGTGGGTGTGCACGGACACACCCGTGGGCTGATGGCTGTGTGGGCAGAAGGCTTTGGACAGCAGTACATCTTCACTCTCCCAAGTTGGAAGAATATTTCAAATCTACATGAAATGAAAATATTTCTCAACATGTATCAAATAATACATATTAATTTATCATCTCTTCAATTTATCCTATATAGTATGATATACAATATATTTTAATAGATATAATAAATAGAATATGTCAAATTTCTACTTGATCTTTTCCTAAGCCATAGCCTGTGGGGCTTATAGACCATCTCCTAGCAGTGCTACATTTTTGCCTTCTGGTCCTACTTATTAGAGCAGCGTTTCCCCTGCGAGTTCCTTCAGGGAACTTCACAAAAAGGGCTTCCATCATTTCAGCGCTTGTGAGAACTTGTTGCTTCCCAGTTGTCCAGCATCCTTCTGGATTTTGGAGCATTTCAGCACTTGGGTCAATGGCCCTTCCCTCATCCCTGCCCTGCAGCAGTTACAGTCACTGTTCCCTCGCCCTGGCTCCAGACCTTTTGCCAAAGTGCTGCCAAAGGCAGCGCAGCTGGCTCAGGATCCCTGGTTGCTGCTGCTCTCCAGGATGACCTTCAGAGGGACACTTGGAGCGCTCCCTAAAGAGCTTCCGGTGGGATGGGGGTGGATTTCTCCTCCCCGGGTGGCTCCTGGTTACAGTTCTACGCTCAGGGTGATGCCTTTTCCTGGTCTTAAAATCAAGAGTCAAACACGGTTAGAAGGGGAAAAGGGATTTTACCTTGGGATTTATTTTAAGGATCCTTAGGTGCACATGTCCAGGTCATCTGCATGGAGAATGACAGCAGTGGAAAAACTCAATTGGGAAGTACAGGGACCACCCAGAGAGAGTAGCTATGTGTGTAGAAATGGGACCCTCTAAACCCAGATTTGCAAGATTTGTCAAGAGACATCCATGACGTGGGTTCAAGCCCTGCCTGTAGCCTTGCTGAGAGTCCGCATACAGCCAAGGAGAAGGGACAACATCAGTCCCTATGAAATATTATATGGCAGGCCATAGCAGGTTCCACATATCCCAGGGGAAATTCATATGAGAAGTAAAAATGATTTGCAAAAGTGTTTAATGGCTCTGAGTTCCACTTTGCAGAAGCTCCAGAGATTCGTCGTGTTATCCAAACCAATAGGATTGGACACAGCTGCTCATCCATTCCAGCCTGGAGACTGAGTCTACATCAAGTGGTGGGACAGCGACCCCTTGCAAGCCAAGTGGAAGGGACCATTCCAAGTTTTGCTGACCACTTTTACTGGGGTCAAGGTTGCTGGCAAGGGACCGTGGATCCACTACTCCAGGGTGAAGAAAGCTTCTGCTCCCAAAATCACCGAGATTTGATACAGAGACTGATACAAATCAGAAAGATGCAGTTTAAACTGTTTTTGACGTGTTTCCTGTTTGTCCAACTGGTAACCATGGTTCAAGGTTCACCCCATGATTTGCATAAGACTGTGGTCCAAAATGTGTCCAAAATTCTTAATAAGAGCGATTGCTAGATCTGTACTCAGTTACCACCCCTAGATGGGAAGGGTCAGTGGCCATTGATTGGCATTTTAATGGAAGAGAACCGCACTGAAATGTGGGAACCAATGAATAGCACCCTTCTGCCCCCCATTACCCTGAGTAGCCTGGTAGAGCATGCCAACTATAAGGTTCCTTGTGCAATTGTAAACGCCACAGGAAAAGCCGTTCTTCCTTCATATTGTCATCAGACCCATTTCAGGGAAATAATAGACCCAAGAATTGCAGCAAAGATGAAACTGACAGGGTGGAGACTGGCTCAGTCGTTTGGGATGGGGTTGTATTGGATATGTGGTAATAAGGCCTGGAAAGTTATGCCTGTGAACAAAGACCAGGCTTGTGCTATTGGGGCTGTGGTCTCAAATATAACAATATTTGACCATCTTGAAAAACCAAATGAGAAGAAAAAAAGGTCTCTTAATCCCCTCATTGAACGTCCCACACTTTTTCATAGCATAATCAGAGCCCTTGTACCCGCTTACGGAGTAGTTGAACTGGAAAGAACAGTTGTAAACATCTCGGCTGTCATTGAACGTATTGAGCAGCATACTGCAGATGCAATTTCAGCCTTACAGGAGGAAGTTGACAGTCTGTCCCGTGCAGTTATGCAAAACAGGGTAGCTCTCAATTTCAAACTTGCTGCACAAGGAGGTGTATGTGCTATTGTCAATACCACTTGTTGTTCTTATATGGACCAAAGTGGAAGAATTAAGAAAGATTTAGATGACATTTGGAAGAGAACTCAAATTCTACATGAAGTAGCTTCTAGAAATAACACCTTAAAATTTGATCATGTTTTTGATACCCTCACCTCCTGATTACCAAACTGAGCCCAGGTAAAAGAAATATTCATAACAGCTGTAATTGTAGTTATTATCTGTGTAATTTGCTGTGGAGCAGCTGGTTGTGTAAACAGGTTCTGCGGGTAAAGAATAGAGACCAGACAAGACAAAGTTTTGTTAGTCTCTAAAACGGGGGCAATGATGCCATGAAGATTTTTGCCTTTTCTTTTATAGCCATTATACCTTTTTACAACTTCTGTATTCTTCGTGCTTTTTGCCGACATTCTTAGACTTGTTTGTCAAACTGAGAGACGAAACATTTTAGAAGCTTGGTAGCTAGGGATCAGTGTGCCCCAGAGCCCAAGGTCCTCTCCAGAACACATTCTGTAAAGCAAGATAGAACCATGGCAGGGGAAGGTTCCTTAGAGAAGGGGGCTCACTTGAGCCTCTCCTTGGGGAACCTTTGATAGATCTGCTAATTAGTAAAACCTATAATGTTATACCCGATGTTGGGGAGACACACACATACTCAGCGGGGTGCATCTCAATGCATACGACCTGGACGTGTGCGCCTAAGGATCCTTAAAATAAATCCCCAGGTAAAATCCCTTTTCCCCTTCTAACCATGTTTGACTCTCGATTTTAAGACCAGGAAAAGGCATCAAGGGGAGTCCCGCTTTCTCAGCAGGCCTCTGCAGCGAGTCTGTAGCCAACGTGTGGCTCTGCTGGCAGCCCAAATGTGCCGTTCCCTTGCCCAGCCTGGCTGCAGCTGGGGGATCTGCTGGGCACGGCTGGGGATTTTCATGGCCAAAATCCTCCAGCACCATCCTGTTTACATCTGCCCAGTCCTTTGTACAGCACAAATCTAACCTTCTTGCAGTTTAAACATGGAAATTATGGCAGATTGCCACCCTTGCACTGCTAATGTACAAATACACAAAAAGCAACTTCAGTTTAAAAATGACATTTGTTTTAAATTGCTACACCCACGCTGCTAATACATGAACATAAAACTATCAACTGAAGTTTACAAAACTAATTTATTGTTACAGTCATGCTATGTACATATATACAAATACCCACTTCAGTTAAAAAAAATTAATTTACTGGAACCCTCTACTACCACTACACACAAATATCAACTGAAGTTTAACAATTTAATTTATGACATAATTCTACAACTGTACGGCCCATATATGAATACAGAAATACAGATATCCCTCTCTAAAGAATCCCAGATCCAGAACTTAATAAATAGAATTCTAGAACTATACAATTCCATAAATCTGAAATGTAAGTAAATACATATCAAATACAAATACATATAAAAACACACAGATGTAAATATCTATTAAATATTTCATGTGAGATATAACGAGACATCTATAATACACACATATCAAATCCCTCTATAAATATGCAAATATCAATGTACTAATATAAAAATCATTCCAACCCCATCAATCGATCTCTAGAGGTACCCAACTGAACAAGTATGTAAATATAACTACAGATGTAAACAGATCGATATACATGCATCAATATACCCATACAAATAGATATACAGGTGTCAATATCCCCATTTTTCTAACGCTCTTAGTCATACTCCACACATTTATAACTAGAATTATATCAGGAGGGATTGCAGCCGCCGATATTCCCAGCCTCTCCCTTGGTCTCTTCCTCTTGTGCAGAGCAGCTCTCCTGGACGGGGACAGCAGATGGGACACCTGGGAAGCAAAGGGAACACTGAGTCAGGATCAGGACGTTTCCCTTGGCAGCAGCTGCACTTCCATCAGGCAAGAGAAATCTCAGAGCCTCCCCAGGAGGCTTAGAAAGCAAAACCAGGCCCAGCGGGCTGGGCTGTGGCGAGCGCAGCCCCGGCGGGACCGTCCCGCAGCCCCCGGCAGCGCGGCACAGCCGGCACCGCTCCCGGGCCCTGCCGGCACAGCTGCCTTGCCCAAGGACAGCCCCTGTGCCGCCCGGGGCAGCCGCGCTGAGCGGCCCCAGCACGGGCAGGGCCCGCTCCTGCCCAGCCGGCCAGTGCCCGCGGCCAAAGCCCACGCCACCGTTTGTGCCTGCAGCTCCCACCCTGGTTTTTGCTTTGCCACCAGCGGTTCCTGCTGCTCCCGTCAGGTGTGGGCAGCCAAGACCGGGGGCTGAAAGTGCTGCTCAGCTGGGCCTGGCCGCCAGCCCAGCCCCCAGCATGGCCACAGGGCACGGAGCTGGCACAGCAGACAAGGCAATGGGGACAGAGGCAGCAGAGTGGGGATAGATGTGGCAGAGCAGCAGATGCCTTGACAGGTACCAAGAGACGTACCTAATTATCCATTGACATGGAACATGTGAAAGAGCGGCCTCTAGAATGAAAACCTTAGCTTGATAGGTGTCACTATAAACATCTAGAAGCAGAACTAGAGGGAGAGGGGTTCCAGCTGCCCCACCTTCACAGCTTCTCCCTCAGCCCCTTCGTCCCGCCCAGAGCCATCCTCCTGCAGAGGTTCAGCACGTGGGCGTGGAGGAAGCCAAGGGCTGCAGAGCCCCTGCACAGCTGCCATGGAGCTCTTGCCAAGCCCTGCCCAGCACCAGCCCCTGCCGGCCCTTGCCAGTGCCTTGGGCTGACTCAGGGCAGTGTGGAGAGGAGGGTGGGCAGCAGAGCCTGGCACATCCATACCTGGGCTTCTTGGGCTGGCAGAGCTTCCTGCATTTCTCCAGTCTTCTTTGGTGTGTCCTCCTCCTTTCCCTTTCTGGCTGCTATTCCCTGTCTTCTGGCCAGGCCTCTGCTCGCTGTCTTTTCCTTCTCTTTTTCTCTTCCTGGGGCTAGCAGCCTACAAGCCTTTAGCCACAAAGTTGGATTAGAGAGGCAAAGGTGGGAGGCACAAGCTCAGTCCCTTCTTGTTGGAACCAATGTGGGCTCCTTTTACCTTCCTGACACAGAAAGGCTCGTCAGGGCTTCGGCCTTGGCCAGCGACTCTGGGGAGCTCTGGTGGGTGTTTGGAGACAAAGCTGGAGGTGCCTGAAGCAGAAATTCTGGAGGTGGGGGGATGGAGGGATGAGGGGGATAAGGAGGGAGGGAGGAGAGAGTGGGAAAGGGAGGGAGGGATGAGGGAGGGATGAGGGAGGGAGGAAGGGAGGGAGGGAGGGAGGGAGGGAGGGAGGGAGGGAGGGAGGGAGGGAGGGAGGGAGGGAGGGAGGGAGGGAGGGTAGAAGGGAGGAAAGCAGGGAGGAAGGGAGGCCAGAGGCTGCAGAGCTGTGCTGTCAGGAGGAGGCACAGCAGCTCCTTGGCCCCATGACAAACTGCCTGTCTCCCTGGGACACATTGTTCCAGGATTTGTGCAGCTGCCATACCTCTGCTCTTTGGACCTCCAGCACCGTGGCCTCTTCTCCATCTCCCTGCCGGGTCTCAGGCAGGGAAGGGGATGCATCCAGATTGCTTTCTGCCTGGGGCTTGTTGTCTTCTCTTCCTGCAGGGCCACTTTGCTCTTCCCTGTGCATCTCTAGAAAGCAAAAGCATGTGCAGCAAAGTGACGACTTGGAAGACAAGAACAAAGAAACCAAAACCCACAGGCAAGCCCTACACTGCTTGGCCTCTTGATGCTGAGATTTCTGGGGCCCTGAGTCCCAGGCTGGGACAAGGCTCTGTTCCTGCTCCTACCTGTGCATAGCTCTGTGGGTGCTGGTGACTCGTTGGGGCCAGCTACCTGTTCCCCAAAGATGTCACCTGAGTTCTCCAGCGGGATGTCCACCAGAGCATTCGCCTGCACACAGGAAAGCCTTGCTCTCAGCTCAGAGGCCCGAGAGCGTGCCAAGCAGCCCTGGCCATCACGGCTGAGCCTTGCCTCTGCACAGGAGGAAGGCGCTGGCTGGGGGGCAGCTCTTGCAGGCAGCTCCCGCAGCAGCCTTGGCTGGACACAGGGGGCCGCCAGGCACAGGCACCTCTGGGCAGCCAAGTTGCCTTTGGCCAGCAAGGCTGCAGCCGGCTGCTGAAGCCAGCCTTACCTGCTTGTTCTCGGCCAGCATGGCCTCGAGCTCCAGCTGCTGCTCCTGCGGTGGGCTCAGCAGCTTTGGCCCCAGGCAGACGGCCAGGCTGCTGCAGGTCATTCTGCTGCTGGACACGTGCTGGCCGATGAGTCGCAGCAGTGCCAGCAGCTGCCTGAGGAGGAGCAGCTTTGCTGCGGGCAACTTCTTGGCCCCCCGAGGGAACAGGAAGGCAGCGTCCATCAGCAGGCCCACGTTGCCCACGGCCGTCCCCAGAGCTGGCCCCAGGCAGGGAGCAGCCAGCGGCTGCTGCGCAGCTCCGCAGGCGCTCTCGGCCAGCGCTCAGGGCTCCAGCGCTCCCGCGGGAAGGATGCAGGGCGTTGCTGCCCAGCTCCTGATTTCCCCCGAGCTCACGCAAGGGAACGCTCCCCGTGCATTGCCCCAAAATCAGACTGCCAGCCAGCAAGAGCAAGCTGTCCAAAAACACAGCCCCTTCAGGAGAGTGTCCCCTTTCAGGAGAGTGCCAGGCTTCCAGCAGTGCCTGCTGCGGAGCTGGAAGCTGCTGCCCACGTTTACTCTTTGAGCTGACAGATCTTGTCCTCCCTGCTGGCCATCTGCATCGCAGCCGTCCAGTCCTCGTAGAGGTCGGTGACGAGGAGCTTGCCGGGGATGCTTCCCAGGAAGTCCTGCCATGCCAAGGGCTGCCGGTGAGCCTTGGAGCACGGTGGCCCAGGCAGGAGCCTTTGCAGCTGCAGCTCAGGAGGACTCACCTTGAGGAGCATGGCCAGCAGCAGCACTGGCTGGCTTGCCATGTCGACGTGCAGGCCGTGGTCCAGGGCCTGCCGCAGCTCCTGTCAGGCTTTGGCGCTCTCTGCTTTCTGGAAGATGCCTTCTGTTGTGGGCCCTTCCTGGTGCAGGACAGCCAGCAGCTCCTGCAGGAGAGGCGGGAGGGCAGGGGCTTGTGTGAGGAGCTGCCCTGTTCGCAGAGCTCTGCCCCAGCCTGGGCTCGCTGCCTCCTGCTGCAAAGGGGCTGGGAGCAGGAGCCTGAGGCACGGCTGAAGAGCCCAGTGCCCCATGGCTGGGGGACATGCGTGGGGACACTGGCTGTGCAGCATCCAGAGGGAGGGACGGGCAGCCCTGTGCGGCCGCCTCACCTGGATGGGCCGGGGCAGCGTGCCGTCCTCCGCGCAGACGGCTGCCAGGGGCTGCCCGAAGAGCGCCCTGCTGCAGCCGGAGCCCTCCTGCCCTGGCGCCCGCGCAGCCCTGGCTGGGCCCCGCCGCAGAGCAAAGGGCCAGGGCAGCCACCTCCTCCTCGTCCTGCCGCTGCTGCTGCTGCTGCCGCTGCTGCCGGTCCCTGCTGCTGCAGAGGAAAAGAGAACCAAAGGCATCAGTGGAGACAGCCAGGCCAGCGCTGCCACAGCCTGCCCTGCCCTGCCCTCAGCACCGTGTGGAGCCATGCAGAACCCCAAGCAGTGAGCAGGCAACTGCAAGTGTGGCTGCACCTTGGAGGCTTCTGAGAGCTGGAGTGTCACTGGGAGAAGCTGCCCCGGGCCTGAGCCTGCCCTTCTCCAAGCTGTGGGCAGCACTGCAGGCTCTCTGTCCATGCACAACCATCTCCAGTGGTCACAGTCCAGCAGGTGCCCTTGCCCATGTCCAGGGGATGCCCTCCTCAGGGTGCCACAGCTGCATGGCCACACTTGGGGCACAAGTGAGGGCAGCTCGGCCAGAAGAAGAGATCGTCTTTGCTTTTACTTGGTCTCTAGTGAGGTGGAACATTCGGATGAGAGCTGGAGCATTCTGATGGAACACTGCATGGCTCAGCTGGGCTTGCTGGAATCTGTTAGGCACATTCGCTAACTCGATGGGCATTGCTAGGGCATCTGCTCTCCTGTTCCCTTTGGCATTAAATCCTGGCAGGTCAGTGTGTGATCTCACACACTATGCATGACATAGAATGGTTGCTTTCAGTGGGAGATCAGTTGAATCAATTTCGAAAGCAAGTTATGAAGTTTTGGGTTTGCAACCTCCTTTAGTAAGGCTCTCTCTGCCCTGGAAACTACACCTGCAACATAGGCTGAGTCAGTTATCAAATTAAATGGTTCACTGAACCACTCAAATGCCCTGACCATGGCTGCAAGTTCTGCCACTTCAGGATCCTTCAACTACCTGTACATCAGACTCCCACTTCTGAGTGCAGGGATACTTCCATGTGATGACAGACTTGCAGGAATGACCGCAGGCATCTGAAAAGATTGTCAAGGCATTTAATGGTTTTCTGCTTTGAATTTCTTTTGGAATCAGTTTGAAAAGGCAGACCTGGGGCTCAGTGGTGTGCCTGCTGGGACGACAGTGCTTCCTGTACCTTACAGATGGACTGTCTCACCTCCTCTGTTAGATGCCTGGGTGATGGGAGGTCATCTTTCCCTCACAGGAGGTTGAACAGAGGAGCGAGATCTTCTGTTGTCAGCTCTAGGAGAGGCCTCACCCAATTGATGGACCCGCAGAGCTGATGGAGTTCGTGCAAGGTCTTAGGGTTATCAATTATTTTGACTTGTTGGGGAACCACAGTCTGCTCATGGATTTTTAGTCCAAGGTATTTAAATGGAGAGGTTTTCTGGACCTTTTTGGCCTGGATTTCAAATCCATTTGCCTCTAAGGCCTCAATTACCTTCCCCAATGTCCAGTCTAAATAGGATTGGTTAGGAGCACACACCAAAACATCGTCCATATAGTGGAGCACTATTGCCTTTGCTGCTAACTTTCTGACAGGGGACAGAATGTGAGCTACATACCACTGGCAGATGGTGGGTGAGTTCTTCATGCCTTGTGGCAAAACTCACCACTGCTAGCGCTGCACGGGAGCCTTTCGGTCGATGGAAGGGACCGAGAAGGCAAACCAGGGCACATTGTCTGAGCGTAGTGGGATCTGGAAGAAACACTCTTTAATATCAATGACTGCTACCTTCCACTGCCTGGGGAGCATGGAGGGTGAAGGCATTCCGGGCTGCAGGGGTCCCATGTCCTCTATGACTGCATTTATTTTCCGCAAGTCCTGGAGGAGGCGCCACTGGTCTTTCCCCAGCTTTTTGATTCCAAATACCAGAGAATTCCAAGGGCTCTTACATGGTTCGATATTTCCTCTTTTCAATTGCTCCTCCATGAGTGTGCTGAGTGCCTTTAATCTGTCATTTTTCAAAGGCCATTGATCCATCCAGATGTGTTTGTCAGAGATCCAATTTAATTTCTGGAAGGGGCACTCCGCAGTGGCCTGTACAAAAAATGTTGGGGTTGAGATGGAATTTCGACTCGAGCCCCCCACTGGGACATGAGATCTCTGCCCCGCAATGGAAATCCAGAGTCAATTACAAAAGGACGGACTGATGCTATCTGTCCCTCTGGACCCTCAATTTGGACAAGTGCCTTGCTTCTTTGAGCAGATATAGATCCCCCCCCACCCGTCACAATACCTTCTGCCAGCTGCAGCTCCCAGTGTGACGGCCAGTTGTGGGAAGAAATGACTGTCACGTCTGCTCCCATGTCCATCATTCCTGCCAGGCTGATGTCTGAGCCTTGGCCAGACAGTTTGCAATTAAGCATGGGTTTGTCATTCCCAGCTGCCTCAGCCCAGAAGACAGAGGGGTTGTAGTCCTGTGGCGGACTACTGGGCATGAGAATAGCTTGGGCCACAACCTGGTTAGCAGCAAGAAAATAGGGAGGGTTAACACACTGGATATTGACAGTAAAGAACCCTTGTGGGCCCACTTGAACAATTTCTGGTGTAACACAAATGTCAGCTGGTGAATGTACAACATCTTTTAACACAAACAATATACAGTCTCTCAGACTCTCACAACTCACGACGATTCTCTGGGGTGTCACCGAGTCCATTTGAGTTGCAGTGGTCGTGGTAACCATTTTCCTGGTGGCAGTTTCTTCATTCATTCCCCCATGTGGCCCTGCCAATCCACACAGTCCTGTCAGTGTTTTGGCTGCATCCCATCGGCGGCAGGCGATGTCATTTTCCCTGGGGAGACAGCTCAGGAACCCTGATTAACTGAAGCCAGAGCTCTGCAGTTTTGGGCCAAGTGCCCTGGTTTGCCACACCTGTGACAGACCCAATTAGCATTTCTATTGCCCTGAGATGCTGTTGCATCAGCAGCGGCTGCAATTTCTATTAAGTTTTTCCCCGTTTTTAAATTTGGCTGATGAATTGGCACCAATGTCGTGCAAGCACGAATCATTTGACTTAAGGTCGGTGGAGGTTCGAATGGAAGACCCAAAACCACTCTATTACAAGCATCATTGGCATTAATCTTTGCAATTTGCGTTAGAATATGCTCTCTTGTTTTCGGATCTTCCACTTGTTTTTCCACTACCAGCCTCAGTTTATCCACAAAATCAATAAATGGCTCATTTTGCAGTTGCCGAATCTCAGTGTAATTCAATTGAGGTGCTAATTTAGGGGGCATCATTAAGAACGCTTGCTGTGCTGCTTGCTTTACAGCATTCAGGACCGGCTCTGGTGTATTTTGAGCCTGGTTCTGGGGCTTGGCTAATAACCCCTCACTGGTAAGGTGATCCGTAGAAACCCCCGCGTTGTTTGGATCCTGCAGTAAAATAAGGAGGACCTCTCCCAGTTGCTTTCTCCAACCTTCTTCCCATATTTGAAACTTGGATGGGGAAAGCAAGCAGGAGAAAATGCTTTTGAGGTCATGTGGCACAATCACTGTACCGGTGAGAGTTATCTTAAGAAGGTTCTTAAAATACTGATTCTCCCTCCCAAATGCTTTCTGGGCTTTGCAAAGCTCTTTCAGCCCTGCAGAATCAAAAGGTTTCCATGTGGGATTACTGCCAGTTCAATCATATGTTACAGGAACAGCAAAGGGATAGGAAGGGGCTGAGGAGACTCCTGGACCTGATTTCAACATGGTTCCGGTTTCTACCCCGTGGGAACTGGAATGGGGGGCGTGTGAGAGCCAGGAAGTCCTCCACAGGGGGCGGGGTTGGAGGACCAGGAGGCGTGGTCACAGGATGGGCGGGGATTCCCAACGCAGGGGGCAGTACCCAATGCATGGGAGGAACCCGATGACATCACATCTCGGGGAGGGGATAGGAAAGGGTTGGGGGTAAGAGGGCGAAAGGGCCTGGGGGAAGAACAAGGGGGGGAGGGGTGAACTGTGCCATGTGGTCAGCGCCATTGTTCAGACACGTGGAGTGGGGGGGGACAATGGCAAACAGCATTTAAAACAGTTTTCTGGGCTTACAACTGGGGAGGAGGGTAAGGGATACGGGGTTTGGGAAGAGGTCGAGGCAGCTTGACCAGAGCTACCCCAACAGGGTTGCTGAAAAGACTGAGAGGGGTCAGAGAGAAGGTAGCAACTCTGTGCCTCTGGGCATATCACCCCATTCAGTTTTTCCAACGAAGGGGAAGTGGGATGAGGAGCAGGAGGGGAGGAAGGAGGGATATAGGAAGAACTGCAAGGGGATTTGTGCTTTTCTTTTACTTTCTGATCCATTTTATGCAAGTCCCGAAGGACTAGAACTAGAGGAAAGAATTTTTCTCCAGAGGAGTCCCCTTTTCGCTTTAAATCAGTAATCTTATGCCCCACAGCCTTCCAGAAGGCAGGAGATTTTAAATTTGCAGGAGTCACTTGAGGAAGGTAAAAGAAAAGCCAGCGAACAAACTGTTTTAACAGACCCTTTGAAAATTTGAAACCAGTAACTGAAAGGAATTTCACAACTTGGAGAAAAACCTCTCTTTGGGGCTGAGAGAGTTTGGATCCCATCTCTCTTTGGGCACTTCTTCCGCCCACCACCTGAAAAAAAGAAAAAAGAAACAAAATATCAGGGACCAGGGATACTCGCACAAGTTTCAGACATCAGCACAAATTTGTCTGGTCCCACAGTAAAAAGCACAGGTTGGGTTCTCTGAGGCACAGCTGCTCTCCAAAGTCAGTTCAGTGCAGAGTGAGTGGGAGTTAGCAGCCTTCTCTCAGGGCACTGCTCCTAAAACAGAGCAGACTGCTCCGAGAGGCGTTAGCAGTCCAAAGTCGCTTCTTATCGCTGTCCACTGACAGCCACGATGTCGCAGGGATCCACTCGTGTGAGCCCCGTGCTTGGTGCGCCAACCTAATGAAGTTCTTGCTGCTCAGGGCACGAGCTCTGGCGTGCCCCAGGTCAGAGACAGCCCAGCTGCGTTACTTCTGCCCGCCGCGGAAGCGACTTCAGCATCAGGAAAAGAGCTGCTGGCTGAGTTAGCTAGCTGGCTTCTCGGCAGAGGAAACATGGCAGGAGCCGATGGTATCAGCTCACGTTAGCTCGGAGACAAAAGAAGAGAGAGGCTGTTCTGGTCTGGCTCCTAATAGATTTATTGTTAGAAGTTTCGCAACCCGAACGAGCTGGGAAGGGATGGAATGCGATGGGATCCTCCCTGAGGCTTGTCCGCAGTTTTATAGAGTTTGAAAACTGCGGGGAAAGGGGAAAACAACCAATGAGTTACAAGCCAGGGGGAGGAAACAATTTCACAAGAACCACTGGGGGAAACCGAGGCGGGAGTTATAACAGAGAACCAGTGAACAACCAAGTAACCGAGAATTTTCCCGAACCGGGGGAGGCGGCTTGTACCCGGGCACTGCCCAGGGGGGTGCGGCTTAGGCTTCGGAGCCGCCCATTGACCCATCCTCTGAGTCTGCCTCTTCGGGAAACTCGATCCAGTGGATGGGCTGGTGTAGTGGTTTGGTCCAAATACTCATTCCTGTTTACCTTGTGTGACATAAGAATGAGGAGAAACGCAAAGCAGGCACCAAACTTGAAAGAATATAAAGAAATTTATTAACAGACCTAAAAGAGGGAAAAAAAAAAATAAAATCATACCACACCTTCAGAACACTTCTCCTCCCCCCCACCTTTCTCCCATCTCCCACTGACAATATAAAAAGACAACCCTTGGGATGTTCAGTCTGTTTACCACTTCCATAATTGTTCAGTCCATTTAGGAAGAGGAGCCTCTCTTGCCCATGCTATGGAGAAATTAGCACAATGAGACAGCTGCCCGGGTTGGTTCTCTGCTCACATGTGAGTCCCTTCCCCCGACATGCAGCTTTTCCCACAACTGCTTTCGAGGGTCCACTCTTGAATTACTGGGGTACAAATTGAAGGTTGAGCCATTCAGAAACAAAAGTTCTCTTCAGCCATCTCTGGGAGCATTTCATCTCTAAGAACAGAGGCCCTAATCCTTCCCTGGGAGCAAAGGGTCCTCCTCATCTTCATCTCTAGGGCTATCTCTGGGAGCATCTCTAGGAACTGAGGTCTTCTCCTTTTCCATTTGGAGCAAAAGTCCTCATCACTTCCATCTCTCCCTGTTCAAACTTCTCCTCAAATTACAGCTGCTTCAGCATCTGCCTATCTCAGCGCAGGTGCTTTTGCTCACAAGTACAAGTTGAACACTCCACCCCCCCATGCCTTCATGAAATTACAACAGGTACTCTGATAAATCATAGCTTTACAACAGAATATCAGCTTTAAGCATCTCGTCTTTCTTCTCCCTCAGGTTTTCAGCTCTTCACAGCACTAAAAGGGTTAATCTCACCTAGGCCTTGCAGCTGGAATTTTGCTTATCGCTGTTGGTCACACGATCTTTTGCCGGACAGCAGGGCAGCTTCAGCTGAATCTTGGCCGCACTGGAGAGGGGGAGCCGGGCTGCTCCGGCTGCCCATAGCAGGGCTGTGGGGGTGTTCCGCGGGTGGAACAGGGCCCACCGGCTCCAGGATGGCTGTGGCGCGGCCCGGCCTGGCCCGAGCAGGGCCTGGGCTGGGCCCGCTGGGCCCCCGCACAGGGCCCACAGCCTCCTGTCCCAGCAGCAGAAACGAGAGAGGGCTCTGCCTGGGGTGTGTCTATTCTTAAGTGTGGATCACAGAGGCCACAATTTTTAGTGGCTTCAAGAATTGTCCGTATTCAAACTGGCCAGCTGATAGGCTCTGTCAGGTCACAGAGGAAGCTGTAAGCACCCCTTTGCAAGAGCATCACTTCTGGGATTATGCTTTGCTAACCCATGACAGCTGGGATTGATTGGCATCACGCTGCCCCAGCCCCGCAGTGGGCTGGGTCACACCAACAATTTCAACTGTTTGTTTCCTTACCTGAGGAAAATCGGATGGATTTCCTGTCTTTTCTTCCAATTACCATTGTTTTCAAGAAGAGGATAAAAAGCTTGATGAGTTTTGTTTAATGGAAGCTGCGCTTAAGGGACCAACAAGAGCTGCAGAGATCCTTCTCATGTAATAATCCTTAGAGATAGTATAGATAGTTAGTATAGCAAAGTCCCTCTTCCAAACTGCCTGTCAAGCTGGTGGGAATCTTCAGAGAAGCAAAACGTGCTTTTGCTGATGTAGTTGCCCCTAACTAGGTCAGCCAATCAAATCAGCTGCCAAGGCAAGCTCTGCTGACTCTTGGAAAAGCTGTGGCTGCTTTGGGGTCTGAGTTTTTTGTTGGTATAGAAAAGTCATCTCTGCCTCTCTGCCAGGGCAGAAATTGCCACTGCAGAGTGGGCTCTGGGAGAGCATTTACAGATGTGAAAGAAGTAGGTGGAGCCTCATGTTTCCTTTTTCTCCAGGCTAAACTCCTGATAGCCACAGGAGGGAGACCAAAGCTGCAGCAGCCCAACCTATTCTCAGTTTTGCTGCGGCACTTCCTGAGCTGCTGCCTGCAGACAAAGGAGGAGCGGCTCTGGTCTGCCAAGGAGCTCCTGCAGGTAAAATGCAAAGGGGCTGCAGGTCAAACAGTGTCCGAGGATGGGCTCCTCCTCCACTGAAGCCCAAGGCATCAGATGAGCCCCCTTCCTCCTCATCTCCACTCTTGGTGCTTTTTAAATGAAAATGGTGAGGAATCCTAGGCTGGGCTGAGCTGGTAGGAACCTGTAAAGGTCATCTGGTCCAAACAGCCTGCAATGAGCAGTCCCTGCAATGAGGGACAACTTGAAAGAGATCAGGTTGCTCAGAGCCCCTTCCCACCTGACCTGGAATGTTTCCAGGGAAGGGACACTTACCAGTTCTCAGGACAACCTGTGCCACTGTTGCACTATGTTCCTTAGACCTACTCGGAGTAAATCCCCTTTTCATTTAAAAATATTACCCCTGCCTTTGAAGCACTGAGCTTGGAAAGTCATGGTTCATTGTTCTTGGTTGGTTTTTTTTTCCTTTGGGCAGCATCCATTTGTAACATCAGCCAAGCCTGCGTCCAGCCTGGCACCACTCATTATTTCAGTGAAGAGGTGGAAAGAGAAGAAAAGACTGTGACAATCACGTCAGGACTGTTTTCTCCATGACCAGCTTAGTGTAGGATTGTAGAGTAGGATTGCAGAGTAGGATTGTAGAGAAGGATGGCAAATAAATAAAGTTTCTGAAACCTCAACTCATCTGTAAGATTTCCTTCCTTTTTACCCTGTGAATGAGCTCAAGATTTCCTTCTCAATTGTCCATTGTTTCTTAAAGGTGGAAAGTGACACTTATGGCTTCTTTGGTATGGTTTGTCAGTGGGGCAGGCTCTTCTTCATTCATCCTCTCCAGACCACACTGCCTTTGCAATACGGCACACTGGCCGGTTTTTGCCCAGCCATTGTGCTTGTAGTTGAGGCAGAACGGGCAATGGCATTTGCAGGCAAAAGCAGAGGAGGAGTTGTGCAGCCAAGACATCCTGTGCAGATGCAGGTGTTGAGCTGTGACTCGAGAGCATTGGGGATCCTGCCACTTGGATTTGTATCCCTAAGTGCAATCTCTTTGGCTCGGGGAGAGTCTTGCTCAGCTGAGAAAGCAGAAAGCTCAGCGAGGGTGCTCTGAAAGGTCTCGTCTGAGGCAGAGCTGTCAGCGAGCGTGAGGTGAGAGCGGCCCGGCCTTGCCCAGGCCGGAGCCCCAGCAGAG